>NC_068422.1:14756652-15126652 GCF_023373465.1 Oncorhynchus keta | reverse complement strand
AAAGAAAAGTCTCAATGTCTAACCAAATAGAGGAGTCATTGTTTGTGATCCAGTCATAAATATAACATAGGTGGGCACACCACTGATAGAACCTGATATTGGGCAGATCCAAGCCGCCCATAGAACTTGGCAGCTGCAATATTGCCATCTTAAGTCTTGGCTTGCGTTTACTCTATATAAAGGAACTTAGCCATCCATTTACATCTTTTATTACCTTATTGGAGAGTAATACTGGGATCATTTGGATTGGGTAAAGTAGTCTAGGTAAAATGTTCATTTTCAAGAGGGATATTCTATCCAACCAAGAAATCGGGAGAGAGTTCCAGCGCTCCAGATCCTGTCATATTGTATCAAACAAGGGAACAAAATTGGCTTTGTACATTTGTTGGAATTTAGGAGTTACAAATATACCCAGATACATAAAACCTGAGGTAGACCATTTAAAAGGGAAGGGGTGAGAAGTATTAGGTACAGAGTGAAGGTTACCAAGTGGCATAGCCTCTGACTTAGTTAAGTTAATCTTATAGCCTGAGAATTCGCAGAATAATTCAATAATATTAATAAGAGATGTAATTGAAGTCTCGGGACTAGAGACAAATATCAGGACATCATCAGCATACAAGCTTATTTTATGGTGAACATCACCAATGAGCAGCCCCTGTATAGCAGGCTTAATAAGGGCATAAACAGACTAAATGACTTATCCACACCCTGATGGCCTCGGCCAGTGGTTCCATAACGAGTGCAAATAGGAGAGGGGACAAAGGACAGCCCTGTCTGGTACCTCTGTATATAGAGAAGCTATTTGACTTTAGCCCATTAGTAAGGACAGCAGCTTGAGGATCATCATATAAAACTTTCACCCATTTTATAAAGTTGTCCCCTAGACCAAATTTGTTTAGAGCAAAGAATAGGTAAGACCACTCCACACGATCAAATGCTTTCTCAGCATCTAGGGAGAGCACAAGACCATCCATAGCACTTTGTTGGTAGGGTTGAATTATATTTAAGGAGCCGCCTGACATTGTTGCATGACTTACGGCCCTTAATGTAGCCAGTTTGGTCTCCTTTCACAATTAGTGGCAGTGAGTCCTCTAATCTTGTGGCTAGAATTTTAGAAAGCGATTTTCTATCCACATTCAGAAGGGAAATTGGTCTGTACGAGTAACAAGACTCTGGACATTTTCCATTTTTGAGAATAAGTGATATGTTGGCTTCTCTCAGCGTTTGAGGGAGCTGGTCATTTGAAAATGAGTGGTTAAACATATCACGCAATGGCTCAAGGATCAGGCCATGGAACTCTTTATAGAACTACAAAACCCGTCTGGTCCTGGGGCCTTACCATTTTGCAGATTCTTAATCACGAACATTATCTCTTCCTCGGTAATAGGGGCATTAAGGAGAGACCTCTTGTTCTTCGGAGATAGTAGGAAGCTCAATCTTAGAAAATAAGTTCTCCATTAATCTGGGTGCATCATTTGGCAGTTCTGAGGCATAAAGATTTGCATAAAATTTCTTAAATTAGTCATTTATCAATTTATTTTCATATAAATGATTGCCATCAGAATCAGTAATAGTAGCAATTGACTGTGAGTCAGCTCTCTTTTTAGCTAGGTACGCCAAGTTCTTTCCTGGCTTATCGCCATGTTCATATAGCTTTTGCCTGGATAGACCGGACCGTGGAGGCGCACTGGAGGTCTCGAGCACCGAGCCTGCACAACCTTACCAGGCTGGATACTCCCCGTAGCCAGGCCAGTGCGGCGAGGTGGAACAGACTGCACTGGGCTGTGCTGGCGAACCGGGGACACCGGGTGCAGGGCTGGTGCCATGCACCCCGGGCCGAGGAGACGCACTGGAGGCCAGATGCATTGAGCCGGCTTCATGGCACCTGGCTCGATGCCCACTCTAGCCTGGTCGATACGAGGCGCTGCGATGTAACGCACCGGGCTATGCCTGCGCACCGGGGACACCGTGCGCCTCACGGCATAACACGGTGCCTGCCCGGTCCCCCTCTCTCCACGGTAAGCACGGGGAGTTGGCTCAGGTCTCCTACCTGACTTAGCCACACTCCCCGTGCCCCCAATACATTTTTGGGTCTGCCTCTCGTCCCAGCCGCGCTGCCGTGCTGCCTCCTCATACCACCGCCGCTCAGCTTTCGCTGCCTCCAGCTCTGCCTTGGGGCGGCGATATTCCCCAGCCTGTGCCCAGGGTCCTTCTCTGTCCAGAATCTCCTCCCATGTCCATGAGTCCAGAGATTTCTGCTGCTGCCCGATTCCACGCTGCTTGGTCCTTGGTTGGTGGGTGATTCTGTAATGATCGTTGTCCCCCTCGTCTGAGGAGGAGTAGGAAATATCGGACCAATGCGCAGCGTGGTACGTGTTCATTATGTTTTTTTGCCTGAACACTGAAATACAAAATAACAACGTGAATAAACAAAACAAATGAAACAGTCCCGTGTGGAACAAACACTGACACAGAAAAATAATCACCCACAAAGCACAGGTGGGAAAAGGCTACCTATGTATGATTCTCAATCAGAGACAGCGAACGACACCGGCTTCTGATTGAGAACCATACCAGGCCAAACACATAACCACAACATAGAAAAAGGAACATAGACTACCCACCCCAACTCACGCCCTGACCACACTAAAACAAAGACATAACAAAAGAACTAAGGTCAGAACGTGACAGAGAGAGTCCAACGTTGATCTAAGGACTGATATTTCCTTTAATAGGGCAGGAGTGGGAGTTTTAATGTAGTCCTTCTCTTTAGTTCCTAATTCATCCTCTAACGTCTTTTGCTTTTCCCGCCTCCTTAGTGGCTGTGTATGACATAATCAGACCTCTGGCATACGCTTTACAGGTTTCCCAAAGGAGCGAGGGGTTATCTGTTGATTGAGAGTTAATAGAGAAAAATGCTTTAAACTCTGTAATAAAATATGATGTGAATGTATGGTCTTTAGGAATGGTTGTATTCAACCTCCAATGTCTTGACAGATTGAATGCCCCGTTGAGTTTTATGTCCAGGATCACCTCAGCATGATCAGATATGACTATGCTTCCTATCCTAGCGGATAAAACAGACTGCAAAGACATCCTGGTCATAAAAAAATAATATATTCTAGTCTGACATCCATGAGGTGCAGAGAAAAAAGTGAACTCTCTGTTGGAGGGATGAAAAGCTCTCCAGACATCTGCATACCCCAGATCATCACAGATAGCTTTAAGTGACTTAGCTTGAGGAGAGAGTGAAGCTATACCGCTGGGAAACTTATCAATAAGGGGGTTCAACAAACAATTAAATCTCCTCCAACCACTGCAGTGTCTGAGTTTTAATTCTGAAAAGTCTAGAAATACCTTAGTGAGGAATTCAGGGGGGTGGGCAGGGGGGAGTACATATTCATTATGGAAATGTTCTGCCCTTGTAAAGTACCATTAATTATAACAAAGCGACCAAATTTATCTTTCACACAATTCAATACCTTAAGTGGTAAGTTCTTTTTCACAAGAATTGCTACACCTCTACATCTGGATGTGAATGATGAGAAAAACACTTGACCAAACCCCCCTTGTTGTAATTTCAGATGCTCCTTATCATCCAAATGAGTTTTGCAAGAGGGCAATATCAATATTTTATTTTTTCAGAAAAGACATTACCTTCTTCCTTTTAATGGGGTTATGACTCCCTCTAATGTTCCATGTACATACACACAGTCTGTTACCTGCCACTGCACTTTGACCATTCAATATCCAGACTGAATCCTACTGTAAAAGTGGGGTGGTACCTTTTTCCATGTGTTGAACTCTCTTCTATCTCACCGAGCATAAACAAACGATATGAAGCCTGAACTTGAACTATACTAAACCCAAAAATTAAACATGTAAAGATACAAAAGGGGGTTTTCCCACTAGCTAACATGCAGGGGATTTAGCGTCCTCGATTATCCAAGTCGTCAATGTGCTCCGCCACCTGTTTCTCAAGTGCTTTTATCTTAGTGTCCATAGATGTGGTTGAAGTTTCCACTGTGGCAATTCTTCCTTCCGCCTCATCAACACGTTTGACAACCCTCTGTAGTTCAGCTGAATGGCCTGCTATTTATTGCTTCCAAGACCGTTCTTATCTTAACATCGATCACTTTAGTAATGTTATCCGTCATCTTTTGTATCACCAGGTCCATTGTGCCTGGATCCGCAACGGTGTTAGCTTCGCTAACGTTAGCTAGCTCCTCCTGCACATCTACAGGGATGGTGGTTTTGGTCGAGTTCTTAGTAGTTCTGTTGTGCATGTTGTCAGAGATTTTTGAGAAATAGCCGTCAAGACTCATGGTAGGATAACTTATTTAGCCAATTCTACCACTTTTTCATGCTCTGAGATTAATGTAAAAATATAAATTTACGAATGCCACGGGAGCTCGCTGAAACACAATGTTCTCTCTACGGCGCCATTTTGTCCCCCGGAAACCTTTTTTGATAGGAATCTGGTTACAGTTCCTATGGCTTCTACTAGATGTCAACAGTCTTTTAGAATTTGGTTGACGTCTTTTGAGAAATGAAACTTTACATGGCTCTAGCAACTCCTTGTGTCGGGTCGGGTGCCTGCAGGCTGACTCGGGCGTCAGTTGAAAGGTGTTCCCTCCAACACATTGGTGCAGCTTTCCGGGTTAAGCGAGCTGGTGTTAAGAAGCGTGGCTTTAGCGGGTCATGTTTCGGAGGATGTATGACTTTACCTTCACCTCTCCCAAGCCCGTTGGGGAGTGATAATGATAATAAATAAAAGTCATGTAGCAATGAGGTATGTGCAGTAGGCTATAGGCCCAATACATTAATTTATGCATATTGGCTATGTTTGAATTTCCCTCCCAATGTTGTTCTTCTCAGACCATTTTGAAATTATATGTCAAATTTGAAGGTATATGATCACAATTGTAATAGATAATTTGTTGTATTACTTGTGAGGCACAGCTGAGTGAGCATAATCATTATTGTATATATATTTTGTACTGGACTGAGACCTGCATCTGATGGTCAGTCTGAGGGGAGGGAGCAGCGGTTAGGCTGCCTCTCACCCGACTCACCATCCCTCCGCTCGCCCTCCCTCCACTGAGAATAAGGGACACAGGTGTGCAGCTGATGGAGAAACTCAAGTCACACTGCATTATTTCTTCCAGAGAAAGTGAAATATTCCTTGTTATTAAAAAATACATAAACCGCTAATAATAACAACGCAAGCTTATCGGATAACCTTGCTGTAGTCATTCATTGCAGCTGAAGTGGTGGTTGTAGCGTGAGCGGAAGTAGGGAGAACATGCATTTTCTGTCTTATAAAAGTGTTGAACAAAGTGTTGACACAGTGCTGAATAATAACTGACACTTGAACTTACTCATAAAAACACCAGCTCTTTGTTGTATTCGTTGAGTATTTCTCAAGTCATGGTTTTAAACGTTTTTAAATCTCACTGTCACGAATATCACCGAAGGTGGCTCCCCTTCCCGTTCGGGTGGCGCTCGGCGGTCGCCGGTCTACTAGCTGCCACCGATCCCTTTTTCCCCCTTTCGTTTGGTTTTATCTAATTGATTCCACCTGTTCCTTGTTGGGGTTTTTGGGTTGGGGTTATTTAAGTTCTATTAGCCCGCCTGTGTTTGTGCGGGCTTGTTTGCTGTTATGTCAAGAGGTGTTCCTGTTTATTGTTGGGATTGTCGCTGTCCAGGGTATGTACCAGTTTGTACTTGGGTAGAGTGTTTTACGCCTGTGTTCGGCGTCACCCGTTTGTGCGCTATTCCTGTACGTATGTTAAAGCGTTTTCCCTCCCGAACCCATCACTCTTCAAGCGTTACACTCACAGTATTAACTTGCTGATCCACCTCTACACAGACGACACCATTCTGTATACTTCTGCCCCTTCTTTGGACACTGTGTTAACTAACCACCAGATTAGAGGTCGACCGATTATGGTTTTTCAACTCCGATGCCGATTATTGGAGGACCAAAAAAAGCGCATGAAAGTGCTGTTTGAATGAGTGCTTACGAGCCTGCTGCTGCCTACCATCGCTCAGTCAGACTGCTTTTCAAATATCAAATCAAAGACTTAATTATAACATAATAACACACAGAAATATGAGCCTTTGGTCATTAATATGGTTGAATCCGGAGACTATCATGTCGAAAACAAGACGTTTATTATTTCAGTGAAATACGGAACAGTTCCGTATTTTTTCTAACAGGTGGCATCCCTAAGTCTAAATATTCCTGTTGCATTGTACAACCTTCAATGTTATGTCATAATTACATAGAATTCTGGCAAATTTGTTCGCAACGAGCCAGGCGGCCCAAATTGTTGCATATACACTGCCTCTGAGTGCAATGAACGCAAGACAAGTGACACAATTTCACCTGGTTAATATTGCCTGCTAACCTGGATTTCTTTTAGCTAAATATACAGGTTTAAAAATACATACTTCTGTGTATTGATTTTAAGAAAGGCATTGATGTTTATGGTTAGGTACATGTTGGAGCCACGACAGTTATTTTTCACGAAATCGCACCGCATCGTTTATATGCAATGCAGGACACGTAGATAAACTAGTAATATCATCAACCATGTGTAGTTAACTAATGATTATGATTGATTTATTGTTTTTATAAGAGACGTTTAATGCTAGCTTGCAACTTACCTTGGCTTACTGCATTCGTGTAACAGGTAGGCTCCTCGTGGAGTGCAATGAGAGGCAGGTGGTTAGAGCGTTGGACTAGTTAAGCGTAAGGTTGCAAGATTGAATCCCCGAGCTGACAAGGTAAAAATCTGTCGTTCTGCCCCTGAACAAGGCAGTTAAACCACCGTTCCTTGGCCGTCATTGAAAATAAGAATTTGTTCTTTTAACTAACTTGCCTAGTTAAATAAAGGTGTAAAAAAAAAATGTTTTTTAAATAGGCCAAATCGGTGTCCAAAAATACAGATTTCCGATTGTTATGAAAACTTGAAATCATTCCGATTAATCGGTCGACCTCTACTCCAGATGAGCTTCAATGCCATACAACTCTCCTTCCGTGGCCTCCAACTGCTTTTAAATGCAAGTAAAACTCAATGCATGCCCTTCAACTGGTCGCTGCCCGCACCTGCCCGCCCGTCCAGCAGTTCTGACTTAGAATATGTGGACAACTACAAATACCTAGGTGTCTGGTTAGACTGTAAACTCTCCTTCCAGACTCACATTAAGCATCTCCAATCGAAAATTAAATCTAGAATCAGCTTCCTATTTCGCAACAAAGCATCCTTCACTCATGCTGCCAAACATACCCTCGTAAGACTCTCCACCCTACCGATCCTCGACTTCGGCGATGGCATTTACAAAATAGCCTCCAACACTCTACTCAACAAATTGGATGCAGTCTATCACAGTGCCATCCGTTTTGTCACCAAAGCCCCATATACTACCCACCACTGCGACCTGTATGCTCTCGTTGGCTGGCCCTCGCTTCATACTCGTCGCCAAACCCACTGGCTCCAGGTCATCTACAAGACCCTGCTAGGTAAAGCACCACCTTATCTCAGCTCACTGGTCACCATAGCAGCACCCACCCAGAGCACGCGCTCCAGCAGGTATATCTCACTGGTCACCCCCAAAGCCAATTCCTCCTCTGGCCGCTTTCCTTCCAGCATCTATGGTGTGAATAACCTGTGGAGACACGTTGATCTGAGCTATCTGATTGGCCAGCGGTAGGCCTATAGGTGCACCAGATTTGCTGTAGTATGCATAGTTCTACCTTCAGACTAATGAAATGGTTCAAAAAGGGAACACTTTACCTTCCCGGCGCTAGGGCTGCTGTATCAAGTGCACCTACCGTCAACAACTCGAGGCTTTATCGTTGTTGTTTTTTTACAGAAATGTTTGGTGATCGACTAAGAATGCCTTTGAGATTGACCAGTCGCTATCGACCGGTTGGTGAACATTGATCTTATTTATAAACAATGCTGACCAATGTTGACCTTTTTCCAAGGTCTCCTTTTATTCTGTTTACGGCTGTATGCTTCCATGTGAGTTGCAGATTACACTTTTTCTTATACCAAATGTGTTTTTATACTAATTTCTTATTCTCTATTAGGATGTTTTTCCTGTGGAATTTGGTCCCAAGTATGATGCCGCAATAGAGAAACTCATGTGTCAGTTTCTTTCAAGACTTGAGAAGCTACTTCCAGTATCACATTTTCAACAGGTACTGAAATTAGAATAATTACCTTAATCAATTCAGGGAAGGATCACTATTCACAAAGTTTCGTATTGTATCTTTTTAATCATCCCTAAACCCTATCTATTTTCCTTCTGTGACAGGCTGCATTCCTGCTCAGTGATGTTCCCTCTGTTCTGGAGGAATGTGTTGAGTCCATGTCTCACCCTCAGCAGCTGAAAACCCTGCTTCAGTACCACAGAGATCTCGGCCAGCTGGACAACCATGGTAAGCATCTCTGACAGGACCCATGTAGATGCTAGCTTTTCTTCAGTAGAGGACATTAAAATATATTTATTTAACCATTGTCTTTAATTTATCCTCATCCTTTTCTAGATACTCTGTCTTCCACTGTTGGGGACTGCATTCTCTCAGCTCTCTGTCTCCCTCCTTTAGAAAGGGTGATTGCAACAGAACAAACAGAATCAGGACTGGACTCTGCAACACTGACAGAGTACACAGAGATGGAACCGGGGACAAGTATGAATGTAGTAGAAAGAGAGGAGAGGGTGGAATGTGAGAGAAACAACAAACTATCTATAGAGTTTGCTGACCCTGTGGACCATGAGAACATGGAGGTTCATGCCGGTAATGAAGAAGAGAAGGTTGTGGGGATTGGACCAGTAAAAGATGAGATGGAAGATATTGTTGAAGAGGTGGACTCCAGGTACGAAACAGTGATGGTTATTGGGGCAGATGGGGTGGCGCAGACTTATGAAGATTTAAGTATCAAAAGGAAGAGATCTTTCAGAAAGCCTCAAATAAAGACACATAAAGCCAGTGTAAGTCATGGAGAACAAATTACAAGCATAGACATGTCTGATGCGATCATATGCTCCATGCTTCACAAGCCTTTAGTGAAGCTACAAAATATTGACACTACTAACCTGATGCTGCCCTGTAGACCAGTTAGACAAAACAAGATGAAAACATTGCTAGCACGAGAATGTAAACAAACCGTGACAGAATTGACTAAAGAAAAAACATTCATGTGCGGTGCAGACATGAAGCGTCACCAGAAAATCCACACAGGGGAGTGCCCATTTCAGTGTCTCCAGTGTAGGAAGCGCTTCCAGTGCCATTTTGATCTGACGAGACATCAGCAAAATAATGAGAACGACTCTGAGATGTACAGTGATACAGTCCAAAAACCTGAAGGAGGGGACACAGAGCTGGCCAGTGGAACTCCTCTTGAGGCAACACCTGAGGACAGTGACTCATCCTCCACCAGTACACCCCAAGACCCATCTTACGAATCTAACCAGACTGAAAAACGCAAACAGTCAAAAGTGTGCTGCATTTGTAAAAAACTTTTGCCAAAATCTTACAGCATGCAAGTTCACATGAGATCCCACTCAGATCTGCGCCCTCACAAATGTCCTCATTGTGGGCAGATGTTCAAGAACATCAATGATATGAGAAAGCACATTGTAAAGATAGTGTGCAAGGTGCTGCGAGCTGAGTCTGAAGAGGCCCAAGTACATGCACTCACCGACAGCCCTCTCCACTGCACTGAGTGCAGTAGGATGTTTGCAGACCCAGAAAAGCTAGACAGGCATAAATTGGTGCTCAAGCCCTTGAAATGCACCATGTGTGAAAACAGCTTCAATGGTGTCAAGCCTCTCAAGAAACACTATCTGGATGTCCATAAATTCAGCGGGCCATTCCTCTGCACCTACTGTGAGAAAAGCGACACTGATTTAGCAGCTCTCCTCAGACACAAGAGGACTCACACCGGAGACCTCCCATACCAGTGCTCCTACTGTCCAAGGAAGTTCAACTTATCAGCGGTTGTTGTCGAACACGAGAGAATACACACAGGAGATAAATCATGCCTTTGCTGGAAGTGTGGAAAGGGCTTTATCAACAATGCAAAACTGAAAATGCACATGCTATGTGCTCACAGAAAACCTGAAGATAAACACTTCTCCTGCTCCCAGTGTGACAAATCTTACGCGTTACAAAGGACGTTACAAGGCCATGTGGCGAGACATCATGCTGGGGTGCGTTATCCATGCACATATATCCATGCGGTAAGCTGTTTCTTAGCATGTCCTCATTGACAAGGCATGACCTGATTCACACTCAGGAGAGGCCTTTTAAATGCACAGAGTCTGAGTGTGGCAAAAGTTTCAAATCAAAATCTGAAGTGAAGGTACACATGAGATACCATATTGGAGAGCGGCCTTTTCAGTGTAAAGTCTGTGGGAAGGGTTTTACTCAAAACTGTTATATCACTCGACACATGCGAACTCATACGGGGGAGAAGCCGTATCCTTGTTCTGTCTGTGGGAGAAACTTTTCTGACTTAAGGGTACGGAAAAGACACATGATGACTCACACCGGAGAGAAGCCCTACAAATGTTTAAAATGTGAGAAAGCTTTCAGTCGGACAGAACTTTTGAAAGCACATGACAAGAACGAACACTTAGCAAATTCAAGTCAAGATTAATATTTTAGCTTTTTAAGTTTTTGCCTATAGATGTTAGTTAAATATTTTGCCCCATACAAGTCTCCAACTCAATCATTGAGTTTGCAGACAAGCCCTGGAGATGAGAGCCCTGATGGAGTGGTGCCAGGAAAATAACCTCTCTCTCAATGTGAACAAAACAAAGGAGCTGATCGTGGACTTCAGGAGACAGCAGAGAGACCACGCCCCCATCCACATCGACGGGGCAGCAGTGGAAAGGGTGAAAAGCTTCACGTTCCTCTGTTTGCACATCACTGAAAACCTGAAATGGTCCATCCACACAGACAGTGTAGGGAACAAGGCGCAACAGCGCCTCTTTAACCTCAGGAGGCTGAAGAAGTTTGGCCTGGCCCCTTAGACCCTCAAAATCTTCTACAGATGCACCATTGAGAGCATCCTGATGGGCTGTAAATAGGCTGACTGAACCACAATCTGGAGAGCCAAACACATCACTGGGGGCACACTGCCTGCTCTCCAGGATATCTACAGCACCCGATGTCACAGGAAGGTCAAGAAGATCATCAAGGACCTCAGCCACCCGAGCCACGGCCTGTTCACCCCCCTACCATCTACAACAGGATTTCCCAAACTCTGTCCTCGGGACCTCAAGTGGTGCATGTTTTTTTTTTTCCCCCTAGCACTACACAACTGATTCAAATAATCAGCTAATCATCAAGCTTTGATCATTTGAATCAGCTGTGTAGTGTTAAGGCAAAAACCAAAACATGCACCCCTTGGGGTCCCGAGGACCGAGTTTGGGAAATGCTGAGACAATACAGGTGCATCAAAGCTGGGACCGAGAGACTGAAAAACACATTCTATCTTCAGGCCATCAGACTGTTAAACAGTCACCATCAGCCCGCCTCCGCCCAGTACCCTGCCCTAAACCTTAGTCACTGTTACTAGCCGGCTACCACCCGATACTCTACCCTGCACCTCAGAGACTGCTGCCCTATGTACAGTTCATAGTCATTGAACACTGGTCACTTTAATGTTTAAGTACTGTTGTACCCACTTCATATATACTGTAGTCTAGTCTTATTTTATTTAGCATTTATTTAACTAGTCTAGGATCATCCTATATAGCTGCTGCTGTATACACATTTACTATTCATATACTGTCTATACACACCATCATATACATATACACTGAACTAAAATAGAAACACAACATGTAAAGTGTTGATCCCATGTTTCATGAGCTGAAATTAAAGATCCCAGAAATGTTCCATACACACAAAAATTGTATTTCACTCAAATGTTGTGCACAAATTTGTTTACATCCCTGTTAGTGAGCCTTTCTCCTTTGCCAATATAATCCATCCAACTGACAGGTGTCGCATATCAAGAATATGATTAAACAGCATGATCATAATGCAGAAGCACCTTGTGCTGGTGACAGTAAAAGGCCACTCTAAAATGTGCAGTTTTGTCACAACACAATGGCACAGATGTCTCAAGTTTTGAGGGAGTGTGTAATTTACATGCTGATTGCAGGAATGTCCACCAGAGCTGTGTCCACCAAACCATCTCCAACATCATTTGAGGGAATTTGTCGGTACGTCCAATCGGCCTCACAACCACAGACCACATGTATGTGGGTGAGCGGTTTGCTGATGTCACGTTTTGAACAGAGTGCCCCATGGTGGCGGTTGGGTTATGGTATGGGCAGGCATAAGCTACGGGCAATGAACACAATTGCATGTTATTGATAGAATCTCTGTGCATTCAAATTGCTGTGACGAGATCCTGAGGCCCATTGTCGTGCCATTCATCTGCCGCCATCACCTCGTTTCAGCAAGATAATGCACGGTGCAATGTCGCCAGAATTTGAACACAATTTCTGGAAGTTGAAAATGTCCCAGTTCTTCCATGGCTTGCATACTCACCAGACATGTCACCCATTGAGCATGTTTGGGATGCTTTGGTTTGGCGGCTACGACAGCATGTTCCAGTTCCCGCCAATGTCCAGCAACTTCACACAGTTATTGGAGAGGGGTGGGACATTTCACAGACCACAATCAACTGCCGGATCAACTCTATGAGAAGGAGTGGTAGTCACAACAGATAGACTGGTTTTCTGATCCACGCCCATATCAGTATTCCCAGTCATGTGATATCCATAGATTAGGGCCCAATATATTCATTTCAATTGACTGATGTCCTTATATGAACTGTAACTCAGTAAAATCTTTGAAATTGTTGCATGCTACATTTGTATTTTTCTAGAGTATATATTTATTTTCCGGGCTCTGACATTGCTCGTTCTAATTTTATTGAAATCCTTTATTTTTATTGTTAGGTATTACTGCAGTGTTGGAACTAGTAACATAAGCATTTCGCTACACCTGCGATAACAAATAGAAAATGTGTATGCCAATATGTGTATGCGAAAGGTAATTCAAATAACTAAATTCAACCTAGCTAATTTCTGATTTATACGAAATTGTTTGACTACAGAGGTAGCAAAACTGTACTTCAACTCTATGATACTCCCCTACTTAACATACTGCTTGACTAGTTGGGCCCAAGCTTGCTGTACAACATTAAAACCTATTCAGTCTGTCTACAAACAGGCTCTCAAAGTGCTTTCCGGAGACCTTCTCCCTTACCTCACCTCGCTCATCAACTCATCCCTGACCGCTGGCTACGTCCCTTCCGTCTTCAAGAGAGCGAGAGTTGCACCCCTTCTGAAAAAACCTACACTCGATCCCTCCGACGTCAACAACTGCAGACCAGTATCCCTTCTTTCTTTTCTCTCCAAAACTCTTGAGCGTGCCGTCCTTGGCCAGCTCTACCGCTATCTCTCTCGGAATGACCTTCTTGATCCAAATCAGTCAGGTTTCAAGACTAGTCATTCAACTGAGACTGCTCTTCTCTGTATCACGGAGGCGCTCCGCACTGCTAAAGCTAACTCTCTCTCCTCTGCTCTCATCCTTCTAGACCTATCGGCTGCCTTCGATACTGTGAACCATCAGATCCTCCTCTCCACCCTCTCCGAGTTGGGCATCTCCGGCGCGGCCCACGCTTGGATTGCGTCCTACCTGACAGGTCGCTCCTACCAGGTGGCGTGGCGAGAATCTGTCTCCTCACCACGCGCTCTCACCACTGGTGTCCCCCAGGGCTCTGTTCTAGGCCCTCTCTTATTCTCGCTATACACCAAGTCACTTGGCTCTGTCATAACCTCACATGGTCTCTCCTATCATTGCTATGCAGACGACACACAATTAATCTTCTCCTTTCCCCCTTCTGATGACCAGGTGGCGAATCGCATCTCTGCATGTCTGGCAGACATATCAGTGTGGATGACGGATCACCACCTCAAGCTGAACCTCAGCAAGACGGAGCTCCTCTTCCTCCCGGGGAAGGACTGCCCGTTCCATGATCTCGCCATCACGGTTGACAACTCCATTGTGTCCTCCTCCCAGAGCGCTAAGAACCTTGGCGTGATCCTGGACAACACCCTGTCGTTCTCAACTAACATCAAGGCGGTGTCCCGTTCCTGTAGGTTCATGCTCTACAACATCCGCAGAGTACGACCCTGCCTCACACAGGAAGCGGCGCAGGTCCTAATCCAGGCACTTGTCATCTCCCGTCTTGATTACTGCAACTCGCTGTTGGCTGGGCTCCCTGCCTGTGCCATTAAACCCTACAACTCATCCAGAACGCCGCAGCCCGTCTGGTGTTCAACCTTCCCAAGTTCTCTCACGTCACCCCGCTCCTCCGCTCTCTCCACTGGCTTCCAGTTGAAGCTCGCATCCGCTACAAGACCATGGTGCTTGCCTACGGAGCTGTGAGGGGAACGGCACCTCAGTACCTCCAGGCTCTGATCAGGCCCTACACCCAAACAAGGGCACTGCGTTCATCTACCTCTGGCCTGCTCGCTTCCCTACCACTGAGGAAGTACAGTTCCCGCTCAGCCCAGTCAAAACTGTTCGCTGCTCTGGCCCCCCAATGGTGGAACAAACTCCCTCACGACGCCAGGACAGCGGAGTCAATCACCACCTTCCGGAGACACCTGAAACCCCACCTCTTCAAGGAATACCTAGGATAGGGTAAGTAATCCTTCTCACCCCCCTAAAAGATTTAGATGCACTATTGTAAAGTGGCTGTTCCACTGGATGTCTTAAGGTGTATGCACCAATTTGTAAGTCGCTCTGGATAAGAGCGTCTGCTAAATGACTTAAATGTAATGTAATGTAAATGTAATGATGTAAATGTGCTTGATAGGAAGCCCAATAGCCATCATCATTGTCACATCCTTAGAAAGCATGAGCTCTTGAGTTGGGAAAATCTTGTGCAATACACCGACGCATGTCTTGTATTCAAGATCCTTAATGGCCTGGCTCCCCCTCCACTCAATATTTTTGTTAAACAGAAAACCCAGACATATGGCAGCAGATCCACAAGGTCTGCCATGAGAGGTGACTGTATAGTTCCCCTAAGGAAAAGCACCTTTAGTAAATCTGCATTCTCTGTGAGAGCTTCCCATGTCTGGAATACACTGCCATCAGACACACATAACTGCACCACATATCACACTTTCACAAAATGCTTGAAGACATGGCTAATGGTCAATCAGATTTGTGAACATGGTCCCTAGCTGTGTGTTGCCGCTTTCCATGTTGTCTGTTGTCTGTAGCTTGTGAGGTGTGGAGACACTTTGTTGCTTTTATGAATTATGTCTTGCTGCTTTTTGTTCTATGTTGCTCTGTCTGTATGCTACGTCTTGCTTGTCCTATGTTGCTCTGTCTGTATGCTATGTCTTGCTTGTCCTATGTTGCTATGTCTTGCTTGTTCTATGTTGCTATTGTCTATATTGTAATTGTTTTTAATAACCTGCCCAGGGACTGCGGTTGAAAATTAGCCGGCTGGCTAAAACCGGCACTTTTACTGAAACGTTGATTAATGTGCACTGTCGCTGTAAAAGTAAACTCAAACTCAACCAATTAAATGTTATTTGATTTAACTTTTGCTGGATCTTAACTGAAATATTGTTGTTCGCTGTCTAAAGGCGCCCACACATCGCACTGAATGTGGATCATGCGTTCGTCTGCGGATCGTTCAGCGCGCTGTGTATTTAGGGACCACCAGCTGTAGATGTCCCATTGCCAACATCGGTGCGCAAATTACGTTTAGAGGTGCTAAGTACTATCGGCCAGCAAACGCTGTTGGTTTGTTTGAGTCCTAACAATAAATGATTTAAGAAACAATATAACATTTCTGGGAATAAGTATCCCTGCGATGCGTTTAGGGACAAGAGTTGAAAATAATACAAGCTATAAACACTCCGATGCAACGAATCGGTTGGTGATTTTGTCAACGTATTTGTTTTTCTCTATCATTCAAATGAAACCATTTGTATTTTGCTGCAGATCCCTGTTCACCGCTGGGGGGAGTCGGTAATATTTCTCAATCATCCATTCACCCACACTTCACTGAATGTAAGTGGATGGGAACATGATTTTGGAACATACTGTAGCTTGTTTTTGTCAGTCAGAATAAATTGTGCATTCTGAAACGTATGGTGAAAACGATATTTTCATGTCATTATTTTGGGGGGTTTGTATGTTAGATAATTGGAGAGAAAATGAGGGCAGCGTCTGTTATTGAACAGTGATTGTCAGCATCACATCACAAATGTGGCGTTCAAAGTTCAATATGTTCACGGGTTTCTAAGATAAGGCTCTAGCACTGTATTATATATAGGCTACTGTTAGATAGATACTAGAATAGGTATGCTGTAATGTAGTATATTTTACAATGTAATGGGTTTTTCCGCCAGTCACACCCAAGATATTTTGTGATTTAATTGGTCCCTATGAGAGCCTGTTCTCATGCATATGGCCCACTTGTTTCAAATGTAAATAAAAACGATTGAATGAGAGTGAATTAAACGTCTTTAACAATAATAATGCTTACAGTAGTTAATTTGTCTATTTAGTTTATGTGTCAGGTCTGCGATAAAAAAGGGAGTGTGCAGTGTGAGTACACTGACGGTACAGGTGTGGTAAAACAGTGCCACCGACGTCCGTGGCCGACGTGAGTAAGACATGTTAACCCTCGCAAGGCTGCCAGCCCAGACAGCATCCATAGCCGCGTCCTTAGAGCATGCGCAGACCAGACCAGTGTTTACGGACATATTCAATCTCTTCCTATCCAGTCTGCTGACCCCAACGTGCTTCAAGATATCCACCGTTGTTCCTGTAACCAAGAAAGGAACCGTAACTTAACTAAATGACTATTGCACTGTAGCACTCACTTCTGTCATCATCAAGTGCTTTGAGTGATTCGTCAAGGATCATATCACATCTACCTTACCTGACACCCTAGACCCACTTCTATTTGCTTACCGCCCCAATAGATCCACAGATGATGCAATCGCCATCGCACTGCACATTGCCCTATCCCATCTGGGCAAGAGGAATATCTATGTAAGAATGCTGTTCATTGACTATAGCTCAGCATTCAACAACATAGTACCCTCCAAACTCATCATTAAGCTCGGGGGCCCTGGGTCTGAACTCCGCCCTGTGCAACTGAGTCCTGGACTTCCTGACGGGCCGCCTCCAGGTTGTGAATGTAGGAAACGACACCTCCACTTCGCTGACCCTCCAACTCAATCATCAAGATTGCAGATGACACAACAGTAATAGGCCTGATTACCAACAATGATGAGACAGCCTATAGTAAGGAGGTGAGGGCCCTAGGAGTGTGGTCCCAAGAAAATAACCTCTCACTCAACATCAACAAAACAAAGGAGCTGACCGTGGACTTCAGGAAACAGCAGAGGGAGAACCCCCCTATCCACATCGAAGGGACAGCAGTGGAGAATATGGAAAGCTTCAAGTTCCTTGGCGGACACATCACTGACAAACTGAAATGGTCCACCCACACAGACAGTGTGGTGAAGAAGGTGCAACCTCAGAAGGCTGAAGAAATTTGGCTTGACATCTAAAACCCAAACTTTTACAGCTGCACAATTGAGAGCATCCTGTTGGGCTGTATCACTGCCTGGTACGTCAACTGCACTGCCTGCAACCTCAGGGCTCTCCAGAGGGTGGTGCAGTCTGCCCAACGCCTCACCGGGAGAAAACTACCACCCCTCCAGGAGACCTGCACCACCCGATGCACAGGAAGGCCAAAAAGATCATCAAGGACAACAATCCCCAGAGCCACTGCCTTTTCACCCACATTATCATCCAGAAGGCGAGGTCAGTACAGGTGCATCAAAGCTAGGACAGAGAAACTGAAAAACAGCTTCTATCTTTTTATTTTTTATTTTATTTCACCTTTATTTAACCAGGTAGGCTAGTTGAGAACAAGTTCTCATTTACAACTGCGACCTGGCCAAGATAAAGCACAGCAGTTCGACACATACAACAACAAGTTACACATGTAATAAACAAACATACAGTCAATAATACAGTAGAAAAAAAGAAAAGTCTATATACAGTGAGTGTAAATTAGGTAAGATAAGGGAGGTAAGGCAATAAATAGGCTATGGTGGTGAAGTAATTACAATATAGCAATTAAACACTGGAATGGTAGATGTGCCGAATATTAATGTGCAAGTAGAGATACTGGGGTGCAAAGGAGCAAGATAAATAAATACAGTATGGGGATGAGGTAGTTGGATGGGCTGTTTACAGATGGGCTATGTACAGGTGCAGTGATCTGTGAGCTGCTCTGACAGCTGGTGCTTAATGCTAGTAAGGGAGATATGAGTCGCCAGCTTAAGTGATTTTTTGCAGTTCGTTCCAGTCATTGGCAGCAGAGAACTGGAAGGAAAGGCAGCCAAAGTAGGAATTGGCTTTGGGGGTGGCAGTGAGATATACCTGCTGGAGCGAGTGCTACGGGTGGGTGCTGCTATGGTGACCAGTGAGCTGAGATAAGGCGGGGCTTTACCTAGCAGAGACTTGTAGATGATCTGGAGCCAGTGGGTTTGGCGACGAGTATGAAGCGAGGGCCAACCAACGAGAGCATACAGGTCGCAGTGGTGGGAAATATATGGGGCTTTGGTGACAAAACGGATGGCACTGTGATAGACTGCATCCAATTTGTTGAGTAGAGTGTTGGAGGCTATTTTGTAAATGACATCGCCGAAGTCGAGGATCGGTAGGATGGTCAGTTTTACGATGGTATGTTTGGCAGCATTAGTGAAGGATGCTTTGTTGCGGAATAGGAAGTCGATTCTAGATTCAATTTTGAATTGGAGATGCTTAATGTGAGTCTGGAAGGAGAGTTTACAGTCTAGCCAGACACGTAGGTATTTGTAGTTGTCCACATATTCTAAGTCAGATCCGTCCAGAGTAGTGATGCTGGACGGGCAAGTGTGGGCAATGATCGGTTGAAGAGCATGCATTTAGTTTTACTTGCATTTAAGAGCAGTTGGAGGCCACGGAAGGAGAGTTGTAATGTAATGGAATCTCAAGGCCATCAGACTGTTAAATAGCTATCACTAGGACGTAAGAGGCTGCTGCCCTATATACATAGACTTGAATTCACTGGCCACTTTAATAATTGTAACACTTGTCACTTTAATAATGTTTACATTATTCCTTAATAATGTTTACAACATTCCTCATCTCATATATGCATATATATATATATATGTACTGTATTCTATTCAACTGTATTTTAGTCTATGCCGCTCCAAAATTGCTCGTCCAAATATTTATATATTCTTAATTCCATGTCATTACTTAAAATGTGTGTGTATTGTTGTGAAATTGTTAGATATTACTTGTTAGATTATTACTGCACTGTTGGAGCTAGAAACACAAGCATTTCGCTACACCCGCAATAACATCTGCTAAACATGTGTATGTGACCAATGAAATTAGATTTGATTTGGTGAGATAATGCTGCGTTCAAGTGCTAGTCGGAACTTGGAAATTTGATACTTGCTAATTGGTTGTAGTTACACACGTGCCACGTTCAACCAGTTAGCAAGTCGACATTTCTAAGTTATCTAGTTCCGTCTAGCATGTGAATGTGGCATAACTCGATCTGATGGAATACGACGATACGAACGCTTATTTCAAAGAGCGCTCAGTAAGCCACGCCCCTGTGGGCAGAGCTAGGCATGTTGCACTGGAACACGTTTTAATACAAATAAATCCGGAGGAAGCAAGGCTCTCGACCTTCGCCTTTACCTAGTCCGTTCATGAGTTGCAGCGATGGGACAACACTATAACTACCAATTGGATATCACAAAATTGGGGAGAAAAAGGGGTGAAAAATTAAAACATATTAAATGCTTCATTTTACACTGTCTGTCCATAGCTACTCCTGCCTCCATGTAGTTTAATAGATGTTTGGATACTGTATATCAGGATTTTGTGGCCATTTACACAGATGGGCCAAAACTACTTACAGATCACCTGGGCTGTATATACGGTGGAGCTGATGGCAGTACTGTTGGCCTTGCAATGGGTGGAGGAAGTCAAGCTAAACAGAGTAGTTACACCACATAACCAAAAGTACGTGGACACCTGCTCTTTGAACATCTCCTTCCAAAATCATGGGTATTAACATGGAGTTGGTCCCCCCTTGGCTGTAATAACAGCCTCCACTCTTCTGGGAAGGCTTTCCGATAGATGTTGGAACATTGCTGCGATGACTTGCTTCCATTAAGCCACAAGAGCATGAGTGAGGTCGAGCACTGATGTTGGGTGATTCGGCCTGGCTCGCAGTTGGCGTTCCAATTCATCCCAAAGGTGTTCAATGGGGTTAAGGTCAAGGCTCTGTGCAGGTCGGTCAAGTTCTTCCACACCGATATTGACAAACCATTTCTGTATGGACCTTGCTTTGTGCACGGGGGCCTTGTCATGCTGAAACAGGAAAGGGCCTTCCCCAAACTTTTGGCACAAAGTTGGAAGCACAGAATCGTCTACACTCTAAAAAGGAAACGTTCTGGAGGCTTTAGGGGCTCCTCAGATTGCAATACCGGCAGAACCCCTAAAAAGGTGCCTCCAGGAGCCTTTAGCCTGAAGAACCTTAACAATAAACAAAATATTATAGATATATATATTTCGAACTGTCTGGGACTCTTCGTTTCCCTGTTTACTAATCAAATATATTTTACTTATTGAGTCAAAGACGAAAATTAACTGTAATACACTGGTCTCAAATATATTCTCATAACTAGGCAAAACAGAACCACCGTGGACATATTTTAAAATGAGAGGCTTTTCTCTCTATTTAAACGTTTAACATGCCTGGCTCTGCCCACTAAGGCGTGGCTTACGGAGCGTTCTTTGAAACAAACGCTCGTATGGTCATGTTCCAAAAGATAGAGGTGTTTCACCACACCGGGTGGTAATGTGTGTTGTGGGACGGTTAGGCAGTTTCATAATACTGTAGTTGTAGCCGGTGAGTAGACATCGGCTTTGGACAGCTGATGAGGGGAAACGCACTTGGCGTATTCTTTGTTTCAAATTGAACACCTCAAAGGCAGATTAATGCATTTTCCACGAAAATAGCCTCCTATTCCAGTGAAAGCTATTGATGTCGGTGAGTCATTGTGACTGAAGATGCTTACAGATATGATTGAGGTTGAAGAATTCGAAATCAAGGAGGAAGAACCTTGGTATGACAACCAGGACCTTGAGCATGGTAAATATTTGTATTCTATCCATGATCCAGACTGTGAAAGCGCGGGCTCACATGTGCTGTGCGTATCAAATGACAGCAACAACCTGGCAGTGATCACAATTTGACACTCCGGCAGCGTTAGGCTAATGAATTATTTTCTAGCTGGTGTGGAATCAATGAGCGCCTGGTGCACCCCTTTTTTTCATAGGGCAGGTGCAGGTGTCACTAACGAATGTATTTTAAAGGACACATTGGTAGGTTTAACTCTAGCCTACTGTACTGCGACAGAAAACATTGTGGGACTTCTGGGTTATCTCAAGCAGAATTGGAACACCCGATGCTACCATTCCACTGCCACGGATGAAACCAACCATTTTAAACAATGCATCCATTGTTTTCTACAGATTTTTCAATGTTCTTCTCTGCATGTAATCTCCCGTGGGCAGATTCTGCATGTAGACCAAGGGTACGTGCTATCCCGAACCCTTGGGACGTCCCTACCCTATTGCAGTTGAAATGTTAAATGGTTTAGGGTAGGGACATCTCAATGATTCCGTATAGCACTGACCGTATACCAAGGGAGTTAATTACGCAGTTGACCAAATTATGCGATATTTTACTTCTAGGTTACCGCCATAGAGAACGATAAAGGCATTTAGTGGCCAAATTGCCATATTTGCATGGGCAGCACCATTGAGGGCTTCCACAATTTTAACCTAGTCAACTGGTTGGGACTAACAAATTTATTGACTGATCCCTCCTGGTGACCCTGTTGGGTCATCAGGAGGGATCAGACAATCGTGAAGAAAATGGACTACTTCAAAATGAAGATTGCCTCAATGGCGCTGTCACAGGCAGTATAATGGCATAGATCCAAAGATGAGTCCTCTATCGTCTATGGTTAACACACCCTTAGTGGAGTTGCCAGCAATCTGATGCATCTGGTTTTCATGGCAGCTAGATTCAACCTACAGTAGCTTTCTTTTCCTGCTGAAAAACAGATGTGGGCATATTTTACCCATGCTGCAGAGGTTACTCTGCATATAATAAGGTTTTGTTCCACTAATTTGTGTAGTTCAATATATTTTATTGACCATTTATTAATGAATTCTGGAATAGAAATATAAGGAAAGGAAATTGGGAAATATATAGTGGTGCTCTCTATATTAGAAGATATTCCATTTAGATTTCATGCTTATCTCTAATCTAATCTCTTATCTGGCACACATCCTGTAAATGAGAGACCATTTCACAACGCATGATTTAGGCCACAGTGATTTAAGGAAGATTTATTTTTTGCCTTTCTGATTGTAAATTTCCTGACTTGTGTCAAATAGCTTACATATCACAAATATATTTGAGGTGTACTTGATATATCCCTTTTGGGATCATGTTCCATTGTAAGCAAACTACTGTAAATCAAGGGCAGCACAAGTAACATGTATTTAACCCACAAATGCAGGTAGGGTGTCTGCCAGATCAATTTACCCACCTGACATTGAGAATTGAGACACAGCCATAGATGCTCTAGATGTCTCTGCCAGGTCTTGTCACACTAATGGCTTCATCTTTGCCCAACCATTCATTTGATAAGTTATTTATATTCTGTGATCTCTCTTTCCTCCCATGCAGACCTCCACCTGGCTGCTGAGCTGGGGAAGACCCTGCTGGACAGGAACAGAGAGCTGGAGCAGTGTCATCAGCAGATGTACTCCACCAATCAGGAACAGATACAGGAGATAGAGGTAAGGGTTTTAACCAATCAAGCTGTAACTACCAGGGTAGCGATTACTCTGTTTGATCAATCAGAGGGACTGTGTGTCCACATGCTGCGGCACTTTCAGAGAGCTATTGTAGTGTTTGAAGGCTTTTGTTCCAGCCCAGCAGTAGCACACAGTGTCCAGGTAATCAAGCACTCGTTTGCAAACCTGAGGCCTTTCCGTTAGGCATTGGTGTGTTCCTTGCGTGTTGAAAATTCCTAAATAAAATCAAGTGTTCCAGATTTACAAAAGGCAGGCTTCAATTTTTTTGTTTTATTTGACCTTTATTGAACTAGGTAAGTCAGTTAAGAACAAATTCTTATTTTCAATGACTGCCTAGGAACAGTGGGTTAACTGCCTTGTTTAGGGGTAGAACGACAGATTTCTACATTGTCAGCTCAGGGATTCAATCTTGCATCCTTTCGGTTACTAGTCCAACGCTTTAACCACTAGGCTACCTGCCACCCCATTAACTTCCTTTTGAAGAAGAGATTAGTGGGTCGGATCCTGATTAATTACTTAATCTCTCTGCTGGATCTGCTCATGTAGGGTATGACCCTAGAAGCACAAAGGTAATGGAATAGAATGTGAAATGTATAATGCAGACGTTTTGACTGAAATGGTTTTGTCAAGACTGCAAAGTCTATATACGAGTCCTTGTCTTTCGATACTGTAAAGCTCCAGGGAATTAGTATTTTGTTTTTCCATGTTCAAGATTACAACGCCACCATTATCAAACAGTGGGGCTCTCACTCCTTTGAAAACAACAATGCTTTTCACCTTGTCCAGTGAACTTTCAGAGGGCCAAGAAAGGTAAAGTTGGCCCATATCAGTTGTCCTCTTTTTTGGGGGGGGATATATACCTTTGAACCTTTGACACACTCGCATAGCCACCATTGAATTGTTGTGATTTATAGTAACTAGAGATTAAATAGCCTCTTAATGCTAGGGAATCTAAATATTTAACCAGTTAAGTTGTATTTAAATATCACATTCACCGTATTTGTGGTTTCTCTCTTATCACCAGTGAAAACATCTTGTATGCTCAGCAACAGCCACTCACTTCCGTATGACCTCTGGATTTAATTTCCTTGAGTAGGGTCAACTCCTAAATCCTTCCCCTCATCTTTGAAACTGCTGACTGACAGAATGAATTTCTCTAACGTCGCCATCCATTTCATGACCTGACTGCATGTAGAAACCGCACAGGAGGAAGCTGATGCTGTAAATTGTAATGTTATCTTGCCTTTATGAGAACATTGACCTCTCTCACTCTCGGAAAAACACTAGATAATTGCCACTTTTTTTATAATAGTATGATTGATTAACATGCAGAATTCCAAATAATACGTTCTGTAACTGAATAGCATTGCAAGATAATGTACAGCTCCCATTTAGTGTAGTAGTATTGGTTTGAATTGGTGTTTTTAGTTTAGCTTTCTGTGACTGATCATGATCTTAATGAGCTTAAGGTTCACAGCGTTCTTCATAGATATAGCTGTTATATTGTCTATGGCATTCTCCCTGTTTTACCCTGATAAGATTGCCCTTTTCCATTGAGAACAGGTTGAGCGAGAGAAGAGCGGGCTTGATGGAAAGAAGAGTATAGGGAGAATGATAGTTATGTTATCCCAGCACCACTGTGCTCGTGTCTTTAGCACCTCAGTCTGAATCCACTTGTCTTAACAAGAAGAGCCTGACCTTTACTATGTGTTGGTGCCGTTCTATATTCCTCACCAGAGGTGTTGCGCTCTTACTAATACTCATTTGGCCCAGCAGAGACTAGTACAGACATGTTGCTATCAAAGCAATAATAGTCGCCCACACAGGAGGTAGTTGTCATTGATTCTTGCAAGTTTGATCTCGTTCATGGTTTGATAAGCAACCAAAATAAATCATGTGTATGCTTTGGCTTAAAACCAATCGTATTGACTTGAACAAGTACAATGGTGTAATCTTGATTCCATGTAAAATTGTGAAGTTTAAGGTGGGTTATGTGATGATATTGAGTCCTGGTTTTCTACTCCATCTTCCTTCTCCAGTACCTGACTAAGCAGATGGACCTCCTGAGGCATGTGAATGACCAGCATGCTAAGGTCTACGAGCAGCTTGACCAGTCTTCCAGAGAGCTGGAGCAGAGCAACACCCGCCTGGTACAGGACAACAGGGCCGCCCAGCACAAGATCCAGGGGTAAGCCTGTTGTTGGGTTTAAAGCCTGAGGCTGTGTCCCAGTTCTTCACCCTTCTCGCACACTTTTCTCACATGGATCTAACAATGGTGGAAACTCCCTCTAGCCAATGCTTATGCTAATCCTATTCATCTAAATCCATGGCGGTTTGGAGAATCTGGACGGAGTCTTTCTCCAGATAATTAGAGATGGAATAGAAGACATGTGTTGGTGAGAGGAGAGCTAAATGTGTGAGGATCATTTTTTTTCTCTCCAGGCTGACTGAGATGATTGAAGCTCTACAGACTCAGATGGAGGATCTTCAATGTCAGGTAGAGGATCTGAAGACCGCCCCTGCCAATCCCAATAGGAAACCCCTTACAGAGGCATGTCGGCCCTACGGGGCGCAGAGTGTGTACTGCCTGAATGACCTGCAACACACACAGAGGTGAGATCACTGCACTCATGAAATACAAACATAACATACTCAACACACCGATTTTTAGATCTGGACAATCTGTACTGTTCCTTGAGCTGGAATAGACCCATACTTTAACAAGTGGGCCAGCACTTGTCTGTCGACAATAGAATCTGTGCTATCCTCTTACTGGAGCTGGTGTCTGGCTACTCTCTGTTACTTCCTGACTTCCTTTCTGAACTCTCCTCTACACCCTCTCCTTCACCTAATCTTCTGACGTAATATAAAGCTATATAGATCAGTCAGGTCTGCATGGGGTTAAATAGACATGGCACAATAAGGTCAGATTCATCAAATGGAAAATGACGCTAAATTGATAAACATTTTATGCATTAAGAACTCAATAGCTTGTGCATTATTCATTGTTTTTAAGCTGTAGGTAAACACTTTTTTGTTGAAAATACGTAGAGAAGACTAACCCACCCGAAGGCCATCTAGAACAGAACTAATGGCAACTAAGGTCCTAAAACCTACTCTAGATGGCATTCATACAATTCCACTTTGACTTCCAAAAGTCCCTCTTGGCCCTGCTCTAGTGGTGTGATTTGTCTCTGTGTTACCTCTTGCCGTTCACACTGGTTAAGGAGACTAGTACTACTGCTAGTACTCTAGCCTTCTTCCAGCCCTCTGAGGCAGTAGCAGTTCAGACTGTGTAATCCAGTTAGGGTTTGGCCCCTCCTTTAATCCAGGCCGAAGCTCGTAGGTCACTGATCAAAACACATGCCAAGCAGACTATAGTACTCTCTCCCTACTGACTTAACTGAAACGTGGTCACAGTTGTCACCCAAAGGTCATAGTCCACTTGTAAGGACACTAATCTCTGCCCTGCACGAAAGATCACTTCTGATTAGTCTGTTTGATACAGGATATCTTGCTACCAATTCATCAAACGGATGCTTGAATAACTTGTTGGCAGTTTATCAGTAACTTAAGACTAATTAGGTGTGTAACTGCTAGTCTGGACTGAAACAAAAGTTGTTTCCCAATGCTTAAAAAAAAGAAAGTTAGATTTTCCTCTGACCCCTCTCAGATACTCAAGTTATAACTCTGGTGACCAATCTGATGACCGCTGGTCTCCCTCTGACCTCTCGTGGCTAGAGGAGGAGCAGGAGTCTCTACGGCAATCGCTCCGCTCTCTACAGACCCAGCTGGCCAATGAACGTGCTCGGAGGGAGGGGGCGGAGCAAGATGCAGACCTGCTAGCCAATGAGAATGTGGTGCTGGAGCAGCGCTTGGGAATGATGGCGGGGTGCCAGGTGAGGAAGAGAAGCAACTCACACAGAGCATAATTTTAAGCCAATGCAATCTGTTTGCTCCTACTGTATGTAGTGAAATGGTAGTTAAGAGTTACATTACTGAATCCTCTCTGTCTCTCTCTCGCTCTCTCTAGGCCAGACTAGCGGAGCTGGAGTGTGAGGCTGAGGAGCTTCGTCAGCTGTGGAGAGCCAACCATGCCACCAAAGCTTGGAGGTCAAGGGTCAGCCTGACAATGCTGCCCAATACCCTCTTCTTCCCCCTGAACCAGGAGAGGGGGGTGGGGGAGGATGGAGAGAGCGAGGAAGACGTGATGGACGTCAGCTACCTTTCCAACCCGAAAGGTTGTGACATCTTGAAGAGATGCAACAGCGAGAAGCAGCTGAGGTCACCACGGGGTGATGGGTCAGAGGTAGACAAGAGCCATGAGCGTTCGTGCGTCCGCCATTCAGAGGTGGTGAAGCAGCGCGGGATCTCCCTCCTCAACGAGGTTGACGCTCAGTACAGCGCCCTGCAGGTAAAATATGATGCGCTGCTGCGGCTCTGCCACCAGGGGGAGCCGTACCCAAACCAGCAGCACAACCACAAAGAGCTCCAGACACCCAGCGTAGCCCCCTCGGACTGCCCACAAAGCCCAGCCCCAGCCTCCCTTCGCAAGGCTACAGGCATAGACACAAAGGGCCAGGAGGATGAACTTCACCAGCCTGAGTACAAGGCTCTGTTCAAGGAGATATTTACCTGCATCCAGAAAACAAAAGAGGACCTGAGTGAGAGCAGAGGAAAGCCCTGGCAGTTGGCTTAGTATGGCTTTCGTAGTAAACACGCAAAAATGGCTCTGCTTTTGCGCTGCACATGCAGTTGTTTCTTGTTGGAGGTGAGCGATTAAGCAAGCACCTTATAGATTATTTGTAAGGCCTGGTAACTGATGTACTGTGTCTGTATCTGGTGGAACTGCAGCTGAATCGATTACCAACTCTTAAGTTCTCATCTCTATCTATGGATGCTGGAGCAGCCAGAGAAAGGCAACAAACATCAGCTGATATACCAGCTCTTTTGCATGGAACAAACAGTGCCTAACATTCAGTCTACATCATTCTGCCTCAATCAACCTGCCCTACCTGAGCCATGTTGCCCTTAGATTAGCGTCTAGGGGCAATGTTCTTCTACTCTCAGGAACCAGGAACCTCTGGAAACTTTCTGTGGACTAGTGCTTTTCCATGGTACCTCTATGCACTGTTCAATCAAAAGCTACATATCCTTTTAAAGTGACAATGTCTGAGGCTGATGGTCAAAACGGTAACTTTATCATCGTTGTGCCTCAAACGCCACTGTTTCTTACTCTTGGTGATGAGTGAAGACAAATTATGTGAATTTACATCTCAGATTTGTACTGTATGTCTTCAAAAAAGTTAGCATGATCCTAAAATGTAAAAACTCAAGTATTTGGGTATGAAGACTGAGTTGTATGTACATGATTGATGTAGTAGTTAGCAATATCATCTAATGAGGCTATACCAGAACTCAGATATGTGCTATGATATTACTGTGCTTTCCAAATACAATGTTGACATTTCATGAACTAAGTATTTTTCCGATGGTTTGTCAGATGGTCCGGTTAATTGTTTTTGCTGCCTAACTCATGCTATCCTAATGTATCATGATAAACACCCCCTTCGTTGACATCACTGTAAAATCACATTGTAATGAGATGCACTTTAGACTAGCACAGGGATTTTATTTTCTAAAACTTTATGTAGTTAGCCACTGTATAAGAAGTGCTGTTAGTAACTCCTGTTCAATGTATTAGATACAGTACCACTTAAAAGTTTGGACACACCTACTCATTCAAGGGTTTTTCTTTATTTGCATTTTTTTTTTTTTTTTTTACAGTATAGCATAATAGTGAAGACATCAACTACAAAATAACACAGAATAATGTAGTAACCAAAAGTGTTAAACAAATCAACTTATATTTGAGATTCTTCAAAGTAGCCACCCTTTGCCTTGATGACGGCTTTGCACGCTCTTGGTATTCTCTCAACCAGCTTCATGAGGCAGTCACCTGGAATGCGTTTCAATTAACAGGTATGCCTTGTTCAGTTGTGGAATTTCTTTCCTTAATGCGTTTGAGCCAATCAGTTGTCTTGTGATAAGGTAGGGGTGGTATACAGAAGATAGCCCTATTTGGTAAAAGATCAAGTCCATATTATGACAAGAACAACTCAAATAAGCAAAGAGAAATGACAGTTCGTCATTACATTAAGTCAGTCAATGCGTAAAACTACAAGAACTTAAGTTCAAGTGCAGTCGCAAAAACCATCGAGCTCTATGATGAAACTGGCTCTCATGAGGACCGCCACAGGAAAGGAAGACCCAGGGGATAAATTCATAAGAGTTAACTGCACCTCTGATTGCAGCCCAAATATATGCTTTACCGAATTCAAGTAACAGACACATCTCAACATGAACTGTTCAGAGGAGACTGTGTGAATCAGGCCTTCATGGTCAAATTGCTGCAAAGAAACAACTAAAGGACACCAATAAGAAGAAGATACTTGCTTGGGCCAAGAAACATGGGCAATGGACATTAAACCAGTGTAAATCTGTCCTTTGGTCTGATGAGGCCAAATTTGAGATTTTTGGTTCCAACCTACATGTCTTTGTGATACGCAGACTACCGAAAGTGAAAGGATGATCTCTGCATGTGTGGTTCGCCCCATGAAGCATGGAGGAGGAGGAGGTGTGATGGTGTGGGGGTGCTTTGCTGGTGACACTGTCAGTGATTTATTTAGAATTCAAGGCACACTTAACCAGCATGGCCAACACAGCATTCTGCAGCGATTCACCTTCCCATCTGGTTTGTGTTTTGTGGGATGATCATTTGTTTTTCAACTGGACAATGACCCAACACACCTCCAGGCTGTGTAAGGGCTATTTGATCAAGGAGAGTGAAGGAGTGCTCCATCAGATGATCTGGCCTCCACAATCACCCAACCTCAACCCAATTGAGATGGTTTGGGATGAGTTGGACTGCAGAGTGAAGGAAAAACAGCAAGCAAGTGCTCAGCATGTGGGAACTCCCTGTTGGAAAATAATTCCTCATGAAACTGGTTGAGAGAATGCCAAGAGTGTGTGAAGCTGTCATCAAGGCAAAGGATGGCTACTTTGAAGAATCCAAAATATATTTAGATTTATTGAACACTTTTTGGTTACCACATGATTCCATATGTGTTATTTCATAGTTTTGATGTCTTCACTATTATTCTACAATGTAGAAAATAGGACAAATAAAAACACTTGAATGAGTAGGTGTGTCCAAACTTTTGAATGGTACTGTAAATACATACAGTACATGTGTAATCTTTGTGATAAATGCAAACTCAGAGGATTCCGTGTCTCTATTGGTCCATTATTATAACTGCAATGTCATGTGGTTTGTCAAGGTGGTAGCTATTATTATCTATGTAATCTGAACAAAGCGGTTCATACAGGATGGAGCATCATCACAAGACCGGGACATAATTCTCACTTTGTGACAGGGACATAATGGAGAGCACAGCAGGGTGGGAGACAGTACGTTTTTGTTTGTATGTGTGTTTGTCTACATATTAGTGACTGATTCACAGGTTAGGCACCTTATACAAGGGTTAAAGGTCAGGCTAGTCTTAATGTAAATGCCAAGTAAGACAAGAATCTGGAGATTAAGTACATTGTTTGATGGCATAGGCCTACAAACAACCACACAAAGCAATCATCCTCTGTCTAAAAATGCTATTATGAATTTGCACTTAGATTTCTACCAGTACATAAATATGGTAATATGTCTTCTTGAGAGTGGGGGATGGGGTTCAAGGTAAATTCAAGGAAACTAGACTTAGAGTAATACAAAGGCATTTCCTCATGGTGTCCTCTGTTTTATTTTATGCTTACTAATGATGGCACTGAATGGAATGTTGACAAACTTGTTGGTGAACAAGATACGGTCTCTCACTGAGAAATCAACTGCTTGAATTTATTATTTTTCCTTTATTTAACTAGGCAAGTCTGTTAAGAACAAATTCTTATTTACAATGACAGCCTAGGAACAGTGGGTTAACTGCCTTGTTCAGGTGCAGAACAACCTATTTTTACATTGTCAGCTCAGGGATTCGATCTAGCAACCTTTCAGTTACTGGCCCAACGCTCTAACCAATAGGCTACCTGCCACCCCATTTGCACCATATTTGATAAGCAAATATGGTGCAAAGAAACAAATGGCGAACTTCAGTGTCACTTTTTGCTGAAGGAGTGAAATGTCTGCAGGTTAACTTTCTGATAAACTATTCATTCACTTTTAAGTCTTCATGTTTGTACTCATGTGCTTACTGTAGGCCGGTAATAGCAGGAGTCTCTCTGGGGGAGGAGAGGAGAGAAACCCTGCCTCCAAAATGAGTATTTCTGGGGAGAACAACTCTGATGAACACATGGGGTGAGAGGAGTGTTTTTGATTGTGCTGGATTGAATTGAGTTTATAGCATGTTTTCTATGTATTGATAACATCCCCAAGTACCATATCCTTCACTATTTATCATCATGGGAAATACATTTGTGATCAATAGTGTTTCTATATTGTATCAAAGCAAAATCTAACCAGAGAGACCAGACTCACCTGTACCCAGCTGTGTGTCCATGAAGAGGGAACCTATAGAGAGAACCTATAGAGATTAGACAGGGACCATTCACTCCTAAAAATAGGTAACTAGTTTGGTTTGGAAACATTTGAATAGCCTGTATTTTCTCGTTTTTATTTTATTTATATTTTGTAGCTTGATTGCTGAACAGATGTCGATATTATGCTTTTGACAGGGATCAATCCAACTCCCCTGTACCTAGCTGTGTGTCCATGAAGAGTAACCAGTCCATTAGAGAACCTATAGAATTCAGAGAAGGACCTTTTCAAACTAACCAAAGGTAAGTGCTTCAGGACCAGGTTGTCTCTCAAAATGTTGACATACTAACACAGACCCATTTAAAAAGTAAGTCTACTGTCTCCTATTTGAAGATGTCTTTTCTGGTGATTAACAGGGTCCAGCAGGAGAGACCAGACTCCCCTGTACCCAGTGGTATATCCATGAAGAGTGACCAGTCAAAGAGAGAGCCTGTAGAATTCCGGACTGGAGGCTTTCCTCCAAAACAAGAGTAAAAAGTCTTGTTGTCATTTTAAGAAATCTGAGTGCGATTTCCAGATATAAAAAAGCTTAGCGACGGTACTTGCCTTGTTCCTTCCTACACAGAGTACCCAGAGACCAATATGAGAAGTCAGAGTCATAAATTTCAAATGGTCAGTCTGCCCCAAGTCATGAAATGGACCTGTTCTCCATATTTAAGGTGGGTTGTCTTAATTTGCTCGTGCTGGAAAATGGCTTCGAAACCTTGATTCTTACCTCCAAGACTGTTTTGACTTAGTACTCTTATGTCATTTTGAATTGTTTGTTGCAATTGCTTGAATGCAATGTCATCTCTTTTGTGAAGAATGAATTGAAGAGGTTCCAGAGGATTCTTTGTAAAGATTACACAGATAAACATACTGAGAATGAGAAGCAGGAGAGCAGTGCCAGAGAAGGGGCTCTGAAGACCACACTGCACGTTCTGAGGAACATGAACCAGAAGGAGCTGGCTGACTTGCTGGAGAAACATAACAATTCAAGTCTTTGTTGGTCGGAGGCTAGATCCTCTCAAAAAATCTGATGCATCTGCCATTCTTCCCTTGAGTAGGGCAGTTAACCCCCAACAACAACTGCTCCTCTGGCGCCGATGATGTGAACGTAGATTAAGGCAGCACCTCTGATTCAGAGGGGTTGTATTTGTATTTATTATGGATTCCCAACTACTCCTCCTGGGGTCCAATAAAACTAAGGCAGTTACACAATTTAAAAACATTACAATACATTCACAACCGATTTCACAACACATTAAGTGTGTTCCCTCAGGCCACTGTTACTCTACCACCACATTTACAACATAAAATCCATGTGTACATATGTGTATAGTGCATATGTTTTCATGTGTTTATATGCATGTGTCTGTTTGTTGTTTCAGTCCCACTCTTCCATAATTTTTAAAATATATTTTTTTATGATTTTACTGCTTGCATTAGTTACTTATGTGGAATAGAGTTCTGTGTAGTCATGGCTCTATGTAGCACTGTGCACCTCCCATAGTCTGTTCTGGACTTGGACAGTGAAGAGACCTCTGGTGGCATGTCTTGTGGGGGTATGCCTGGGTGTCTGAGCTGTGATTTAGCAGTTTAAACAGACAGCTCGGTGCATTCAACATGTCAAAACCTCTCACAAATACAAGTAGTGATGAAGTCAATCTCTCCTCTACTTTGAGCCAGGAGAGATTGATAATTTTAGCTCTCCCTGTACATTTTAGAGCCAGCCGTGCTGCCCTGTTCTGGGCCAATTGGAATTTTCCTAAATCCCTCTGTGGTACCTGACCCCAAGTTCAGTTTCCTCAAATTGCTCAATTTCCACATTATTAATTACTAGATTTATTTGAGGTTTAATGTTTTCGTGAACGATTTGTCCCAAATACAATCCTTTAGTTTTTGAAACAATTAGGACCAACTATGCTGAACAAAAATATAAACTTAATATGTAACAATTTAAAAGATTTTACTGAGTGACAGTTCATATAAGGAAATCAGTCAAATCAATTCATTAGGCCCTCATCTATGGATTTCACATGACTGGGAATATAGATATATATATATATATATATATATATATGCAAAATTTGAGAGAAATAAGCTTTTTGTGCATATGGAACATTTCTGGAATCTTTTATTTCAGCTCATGAAACATGGGACCAACACTTTACATGCTGCATTTATATTTTTCTTCAGTGTGAAATCTTGCCACCCATTCTGAAACTGACTGCAGCTCTTTGTTAGGTGTTGCAGTGATTTCACTTGCTGTGGTAGCTGACATGTATAGTGTTGAGTCATCAGCATACATAGACACACAGGCTTTACTCAAAGCCAGTGGCAGGTCATTAGTGAAAATTGAAAAAAGTAATGGGCTTAGACATCTGCCCTGGGGAATGCCTGACTCTACCTGGATTATGTTGGAGAGTCTTCCATTAAAGAATACCCTCTGTAACTCTCAATCCACAATATCGCAGGTGGTGTAAAGCCATAACACATACATTTTTCCAGCCGCAGATTATGATCGATAATGCCAAAATCTACACTGAAGTCAAACACAATAGCTTCCACAATCTTTTTATTATACATTTTTCTCAGGCAATCAGTCATTTGTGTAAGTGCTGTACATGTTGGTGTAAGTGCTGTACATGTTGATGTACATGTTGAATGCCCTTCCCTATAAGCATGCTGAAAATCTGTTAATTTGTTTACTGTGAAAAAACATTGCATTTGGTAAAACACTTTTTTCCACAGTTTACTAAGGGTTGGTAACAGGCTGATTGGTCAGCTGTTCAAGACAGTAAAGGGTGCTTTGCTATTCTTGGGTAGAAGAATGACTTTTGCTTCCCTTTAGGCCTGAGGGCACAAACTTTCCTGTAGGCTTAGATTAAAGAGATGGCAAATAGGAGTGACAATATCATCTGCTATCATCCTCAGCCATTTTCCATCCAAGTTGTCAAACCCAGGTGGCTTGTTATTGTTGATAGACAACAATAAATGTTTAACCTCTTCCACACTCACTTTCCTGAATTCTAAATGACAATACTTGTCTTTCATAATGTGGTCAGTTTTGCATGGTTGTGTGGGTTCAGAATGTGTTGTTGGCATGTTATGCCTAAGTGAGCTAACCTTGCCAATCATTAAAGTAGTTGGCATCAGTGGGTTTAGTGATGAATGAGCCACCCCCAATTATAATTGTATTTTTATTTTTGGGGGGACATTGTTCTGCCGGCCAACAAAAGGGCTTAGAGTGCATTCGGAAAGTATTCAGACCCCTTGACATTTTTCACATTTTGTTACGGTACAGCGTTATTCTAAAATTAATTTTAATTCCCCCCCCTCATCAATCTATACACAATACCCTATAATGACAAAGCAAAAACAGGTTTTTAGAAATGTTTGCAAATGTATTACACATAAAAAAACTGAAATATCACATTTCCATAGTTATTCAGACCTTTACTCAGTACATTTGGCAGCGATTACAGTCGTGAGTCTTATTGGCTATGCCGTTACAAGCTTGACACACCTGTATTTGGGGAGATTCTCCCATTCTTCTCTGCAGATCCTCTAAAGCTCTGTCAGGTCTGATGACAAGCATCGCTGCTCAGCTATTTCCAGGTCTTTCCAGAGATGTTCGATCGAGTTCAAGCTCTGGCTGGGCCACTCAAGGACATGCAGAGACTTGCCCCGAAGCCACTCCTGCGTTGTCTTGGCTGTGTGCTTAGGGTTGTTGTCTTGTTGGAAGGTGAACCTTCTTCCCAGTCTGAGGTCCTGAGCACTCTGGAGCAGGTTTTCATAAAAGATCTCTCTGCACTTCGCTCCGTTCATCTTTCCCTCGATCCTGACTAGTCTCCCAGTCCCTGCCGCTGAAAAACATCCCCACAGCATGATGCTGCCACCACCATGCTTCACTGTAGGGATGGTGCCAGGTTTCTTCCAGAAGTGACGCTTAGCATTCAGGCCAAAGAGTTCAATCTTGGTTTCATCAGACCAGAGAATCTGTTTCTCATGGTCTGAGAGTCCTTTAGGTGCCTTTTGGGAAACTCCAAGCTGCTGTCATGTGTCTTTTACTGAGGAGTGGCTTCCGTCTGGCCACTTTACATAAATGCCTGATTGGTGGAGTGCTGCAGAGATGGTTGTCCTTTTGGAAGGTTCTACCATCTCAACAGAGGAACTCTGGAGCTCTGTCAGAGTGACCATCAGGTTCTTTGCTACCTCCCTGACCAAGGCCCTTCTCCCCCGATTGCTCAGTTTTGCCGGGCCGCGAGGTCGAGGAAGAGTCTTGGGGGTTCTAAACTTCTTCCATTTAACAATGATGGAGGCCACTATGTTCTTGCGGACCTTCAATGCTGCAGACATGTTTTGCTACCCTTCCCCAGATCTTTGCCTCAACACAATCCTGTCCCGGAGCTCTACAGACAATTCCTTCAACCTCATGGCATTGTTTTTGGCCTGACATGCACTGTCCACTGTGGGACCTTATATAGACAGGTGTGTGCTTTTCCAAATCATATCCAATCAATTGAATTTACCACACCAATCAAGTTGTAGAAACATCTCAAGGATGATCAATGGAAACAGGATGCACCTGAGGTCAATTTCGAGTTTAATAGCAAAGGGTCTGAGTATTTATATAATTAAAATATTAGTGTTTTTCATTTTTAATAAATTAGCAAACATTTCTAAAATAAAACAACCTTTTTTCGCTTTTTCATGATGGGGTAATATGTGTATTTAATCCATTTTAGAATAAGGCTGTAACATAACAAAATGTTTAAAAAGTCAAGGGGTCTGAATACATTCCAAAGCAGTGTACATGCACAACATAAGCCTGGCTCATGGGATATTGATATCCACAGTACTCCATACACAACATTTTTCTTGTAATCACACAAAAGGTTATTTTGAACAATAATTTTTTTCTGCCCCATGTCAAAAAGTTTTGAATTACAATAAATTAGGTTTAAAACTGCAAAATGTCCTCTTCCCCAAGGCAAATGAATACAATGTCAGGAAATTGGCTTTAAAACGGCAACATTTGACAAGACTTGATATGTCCGGACGTGCACCGCAGAAGTCATAGTAAAACTGATTTTTATCTCACGCTAAAGTAGGAGTTGTGTTCGGATATTATGAGGGTGTTCCTGGTGCAAACCAGTTTGGGAACACCTGACCTTGTCCATATGGTTCCACAGATGAGAAGAGTTACTAACAGTCGCTATACATCTGTGATTGGGGCAGCCTTAACCACCATATAAAATATATTTTGACATGTAGCCTAAATGTTTTATGACTTGTTTGGTTATTCAGATGAGCTTGCTATGGTCTGGCGAGAAACTCAAATCTACCTCGAAGAAGAAGTTTGAAAATGTATTTGAGCGAATTGGGGACCAAGGAAATCCAACAAGACGTCTCAACCAGATCTACAGACCTCTACATCACAGAGGGTGAAAGTGGAGAGGTCAACAGTTAACATGAAGTGAGACAGATCGAGACAACATCCAGCAACACAAGAGTCACCAATCAAATACAACAACATCTTTAAATCGTTACCCGGACAAGACACACCAATCATAAGTGTGATGACCAAGGGAGTAGCTGGCATTGGAAAAACAGTCTCTGTGCAGAAGTTAATTCTGGACTGGGCTGAAGGAAAAGCAAATAAAGACATCCAGTTAGTATTCCCGTTCCCTTTTCGGGAGCTGAATTTGATGAAAGGAAACAAGCACAGTTTGAATGAGCTTCTTGGTAATTTTATCATGGTGATAAAAAACGTTGATTCCTCTGACAAGTGCAACGTTTTGTTTGTCTTTGATGGTCTGAATGAGTGCAGACTTCTTCTAGACTTCTAAAACAATAAGAGCTGTTGTGACGTCACAGAGTCCACTTCGGTAGACGTGCTGCTTACAAAACCTCATCAAGGGGAATCTGCTTCCTTTTGCTCTTATCTGGATAACCTCCCGACCTGTAGCAGCCAATCAGATCCATTCTCAGTATATTGACCTGCTGACAGAGGTATGAGGATTCAACAACCCTCAGAAGGAGGAGTACTTCCGGAAGAGAATCAATGATGAGAACCTGGCCAATAGAGTCATCACACACATGAAGTCATCAAGGAACCTTTTTATCATGTGCCACATACCAGTGTTATGTTGGATCTCTGCCACAGTTATAGAGAGAATTTTGGATGAAGCAGTGAGTGCCGACATCCCCAAAACTCTGACTCAAATGTGCACGCACTTCCTGATTTTTCAGACCAAACAGTGGAATCAGAAGTACTTTGGAGTGCGAAGTGTAGATCCTCTGTGGATGAGGGAGAGCATCCTGTCGCTGGGAAAACTGGCATTCCAGCAACTAGAGAAAGGTAATCTAATATTCTACGAGGAAGATCTAAATGAGTGTGGAATTGATAACAGAGAAGCATCAATCTACTCAGGATTGTGCACACAGATCTTCAGAGAGGAGTTTGGACTGTACCAGGGGAAGGTGTACTGCTTTCTGCATTTGAGCATCCAGGAGTTGCTTGCTGCTTTGTATGCGTTTCTCACTTTCAAGAATGGCGACAAAAGTCCACTGGTCCAACAGAGATCCTAATCCAGTAAACTCCGAAAATCATCATTTGGACACAAAACGTTGACCGACTTACACCGGAGTGCAGTTGATCAGGCCTTACAGAGTGAGAATGGAGATATGGACCTATTCCTCCACTTCCTTCTTGGCCTCTCGCTGGAGTCTAATCAGACTATCCTACACGGTCTACTGACAGAATCAGGAAGCAGCTCAACCAGCATGGAGGGTCAAGTACATCAAAGAGAAGATCAGAAAGAATCTCTCTCCAAATAGGTGCATCAATCTGTTCCACTGTCTAAAAGAGCTGAATGACTATTCTCTAGAGGAAGAGATCCAATGCTACCTGAGATCGGGAAGTCTCTCAGAAGCCAAACTCTCACCTGCACAGTGGTCAGCTCTGTTGTTTGTGTTGCTGTCTTCAGAAGGGGAGCTAGATGTGTTTGACCTGAGGAAATACTCCACATCAGAGGAGGGTCTTCTAAGGCTGCTGCCAGTACTCAAAGCATCCAGAAAAAGCTCTGTAATACCAGATCAAAATCACAGAATATGAAATGATACTTGCTCAGATTGAGTAACCCAATGTATTTGTTGTTCTACACTATTTTGTATTTTAGGCTGAATCAGTGTAAGAGATGCTGTGAAGAGTTGACCTCAACTCAAACTCCTCACCTGAGAGAGCTGGACCTGAGTCACAATAACCTGCTGGATTCAGGAGTGAAGCTGCTTTGTGTCGGACTTGGGAATCCACACTGTAAACTACAGATACTACAGTCAATATTCATTCAGTTCTGGGATAGATCATTATTTTTACAATATCATGGTCATTTTAACAGTGAAAAACATTCCATCAACTATTTTGTATTTTAGGCTGAATCGATGCTACATCACAGAGAGATGCTGTGAAGCGTTGGCTTCAGCTCTCAGCTCAAACTCCTCACACCTGAGAGAGCTGGACCTGAGTCACAATGACCTGCAGGACTCAGGAGTTAAGCTGCTCTCTGCTGGACTGGAAAATCTACACTGTCAACTGAAGACTGAGGTCAGTACACATGGGATGTAAGATACACTCTAACTGAGGTCTTGCAACTAAGAGAGCTGGACCTGAGCTTCAATTACCCAGGAGACTCAGGAGTGAATCTGTTCTCAGCTTTACTGGATGATCCATGCTGTAAACTGGAAAAACGAAAGTAAAAATGAATGTGGTTGGGTGAATGAATTCAATTTTTGTAACATAATATATTTCCCCTACCGGTTGCATGTGCCAATAAATCATTGTCTATTTTTCAACAGAATGGACATTGCTGAAGAGAGCAGGCTCAACTTCGATGTGGACAATATGGCTGTGAAGTCAGCAAAACAATAGTACAAACTGAGAACCAATTTTTAACATTGTACAATATTTTTTTTCTCTTGTGGAAAACGATACATAGAGTTAACATTCAGTGCATGTTTGAGTGGAAAAACTGATAGACGTTCTCTGAATGGTGTTTTTTTTTCTAAACCAATTTCATATTTTCAATCAGATCACTGTGAGCTCACACTGGAGCCGAACACAGCACACAGACTGCTCTTGCTGTCTGAAGGGAACAGAAAGTTGACGCGGGTGAGGGAGGAGAAGCCATATCCTAACCATCCTGAAAGATTTGACCACTCAAAACAAGTGCTGTGTAGAGAGGGTTTGTTTGGGAGATGCTACTGGGAGGCAGACTGGAGTGGGTCAGTATAGGAGTGGCATACAAAGGAATCAATAGAAAAGACAAGTTTGATGACAACTGGCATGGATGCAATGCCAAGTCCTGGAGACTGAACTGCTCTCATTACAACTACATTGACTGCCATGGTGATGAGAACACTGGCATACATGTCCCCTCTCTCTCTAAAAGAGTAGGGGTGTATCTTGACTGGCTGGCTGGCACTCTGTCCTTCTACAGAGTTGTCTCTGCTGGATTGACCCACCTGTACACCTTCCGTACCACATTCGCTGAGCCTCTCTACCCAGTATTTACTCTTTGGGATGCCTTCTCTGTGTCCCTGTGCTCCAGGCGAAACAACCTTTAGTGTCTTGGAACACCCTTAAGTCTTCACAGGTTTCACATGCTTTACTGTTGTTAATACGTCCTTGTGTGGAACATGGCTTCTCACATACACTTTTGTGTATATAAAGTGCTATTGAAGCAGTTATTATTCCCTGTAACTTAAATCTAAATAATGTGCAATGTTTATGATTAATGCTATTCTGTAGATGATTCACTTCTGTTTTATATTGCCTTTGCTTTAGTTTGCCATATCTTGAATTAATATTAAAACTGGGTTTGTCAGAACAACAACCATCATTGAGTTGGACTCTCAATCCTTATGGTGTAAAACTCCATCACACATTTGATCTTTGAGTGAAGATTAGAAACTGTTAGCTGTTGTATTTAAAAATACTTTGGCTGGCACAGGTTGTTGATAAGGCTTGTGCACGTTGGTTTACATTACATAATGCTTTTCATGCATCAGAGTATAAACTGGGGGCTGCCACGGCACCTCTCCTGTCCCGCTGACTCACCTCTGAACCTCAAAAAAACTGACCTTAGACCAGTGTCAACTTTATTCAGGTCAAAGGTCTTTAATTGTGTAGGTCTAAAAATGGAACTGACCACAGAAAGACAGAATGGTAGATGAGAGGTGCTGTGGTCTCTCCATTTGTAACACGGGTGGTTCAGTGAATAACTGATCACCCGTGTAAGATCCTGTTTCCCTCTGATGTCCTGTTTGTCTATGCCGTTTCTCATTAAAACACGTGTCTCAGGTCACATCAATATCTGTACATCAACGGGCATGTAATCCTGACATAAGTTCACCCACTTGTGTGTTTGTGACAAATCAGCCAGAACAGGTTTTCCATTATTGTAATCTTCATTGAGCAATACAAAATAACCACCAAAAATAACTGATGTCCAAATAAAGTCCTCTTGAGATCATTGATAAAATATATTCACCTGAAAATCCTGGACATTGTATGGCCAGAAAGTTGTGGAATGCTTCAGAGATGGTTGCACTGATTGTCTTCATGAAATACCAAATGGCTCTTTTCAACAAAAGCATCTGTCAGAAAAAGGTTTTTGGGTCTAATTCGGCCTCTGTTATACTACACAGCTATAAGCTATAAAAACAGAGTAGCACACTCCATACAGTGCCTTGCGAAAGTATTCGGCCCCCTTGAACTTTGCGACCTTTTGCCACATTTCAGGCTTCAAACATAAAGATATAAAACTGTATTTTTTTGTGAAGAATCAACAACAAGTGGGACACAATCATGAAGTGGAACGACATTTATTGAATATTTCAAACTTTTTTAACAAATCAAAAACTGAAAAATTGGGCGTGCAAAATTATTCAGCCCCCTTAAGTTAATACTTTGTAGTGCCACCTTTTGCTGCGATTACAGCTGTAAGTCGCTTGGGGTATGTCTCTATCAGTTTTGCACAGAGAGATTTTTTTCCCATTCCTCCTTGCAAAACAGCTCTAGCTCAGTGAGGTTGGATGGAGAGCATTTGTGAACAGCAGTTTTCAGTTCTTTCCACAGATTCTCAATTGGATTCAGGTCTGGACTTTGACTTGGCCATTCTAACACCTGGATATGTTTATTTTTGAACCATTCCATTGTAGATTTTTCTTTATGTTTTGGATCATTGTCATGTTGGAAGACAAATCTCCGTCCCAGTCTCAGGTCTTTTGCAGACTCCATCAGGTTCTTCCAGAATGGTCCTGTATTTGCCTCCATCCATCTTCCCATCAATTTTAACCATCTTCCCTGTACCTGCTGAAGAAAAGCAGGCCCAAACCATGATGCTGTCACCACCATGTTTGACAGTGGGGATGGTGTGTTCACTGTGTTGCTTTTACGCAAAACATAACGTTTTGCATTGTTGCCAAAAAGTTCAATTTTGGTTTCATCTGACCAGAGCACCTTCTTCCACATGTTTGGTGTGTCTCCCAGGTGGCTTGTGGCAAACTTTAAACACTTTTTATGGATATCTTTAAGAAATGGCTTTCTTCTTGCCACTCTTCCATAAAGGCCAGATTTGTGCAATATACGACTGATTGTTGTTCTATGGACAGAGTCTCCCACCTCAGCTGTAGATCTCTGCAGTTCATCCAGAGTGATCATGGGCCTCTTGGCTGCATCTCTGATCAGTCTTCTCCTTGTATGAGCTGAAAGTTTAGAGGGACGGCCAGGTCTTGGTAGATTTGCAGTGGTCTGATTCTCCTTCCATTTCAATATTATCGCTTGCACAGTGCTCCTTGGGATGTTTAAAGCTTGGGAAATCTTTTTGTATCCAAATCCGGCTTTAAACTTCTTCACAACAGTATCTCGGACCTGCCTGGTGTGTTCCTTGTTCTTCATGATGCTCTCTGCGCTTTTAACGGACCTCTGAGACTATCACAGTGTAAGTGCATTTATACGGAGACTTGATTACACACAGGTGGATTGTATTTATCATCATTAGTCATTTAGGTCAACATTGGATCATTCAGAGATCCTCACTGAACTTCTGGAGAGAGTTTGCTGCACTGAAAGTAAAGGGGACGAATAATTTTGCACGCCCAATTTTTCAGTTTTTGTTAAAAAAGTTTGAAATATCCAATAAATGTCGTTCCACTTCATGATTGTGTCCCACTTGTTGATTCTTCACAAAAAAAATAGTTTTATATCTTTGTTTGAAGCCTGAAATGTGGCAAAAGGTCGCAAAGTTCAAGGGGGCCGAATACTTTCGCAAGGCACTGTATATATAACCTCAACAGTCATTTATTGGGTAAAAAAAAAACACCAACGTCACTGACGTTTCGGTGAACCTGAAGGCACAGTGATGCCGAAACATTGTTTTTATTTTACCCAATAAATTACTGGGAGGTTATATATGGAGTGTGCAACTTTTTATAGCTTACAGTTTATTCACAGTTAAGAGAAAATTATTTTGTGTATAGGTAAGTGCTGACAATGTATGCGCCAGCTCATACTTTATACTCCACTGAACAAAATTATAAACAGAACATGTAAATTGTTGGTCCCATGATTCATGAGCTGAAATAAAAGATTCCATAAGCACAAAAAGTTTCTCTCATTTTGTACACACATTTGTATACATTCCTGTTAGTGAGCATTTCTCCTTTGCCAAGATAATCTATTCCCCTGACCGGTGTGTGATGTCAAGAAGCGGATTAAACAGCATGATCATTACACAGGTGCACCTTGCTCTGGGGACAATGAAAGGGCACACTAAAATGTGCAGTTGTCACAACACCACAGATGTAAAGTGTGCAATTGGCACACTGACTGTAGGAATGTCTGCCAGAGCTGTTGCCATAGAATTTAATGTTAATTTTGTACCATAAGCCACTTCCAATTTCGTTGTAGAGAATTTGGCAGTACGTACAACTGGCCTCACAACAGAACACTCTGTGTAACCACGCCAGCCCAGGACCTCCACATCCGGATTCTTCACCTGCGAGAACGTCTGAGACCAGCCACCTGGACAAATTATGAAACTGTGGGTTTGCACAACCAAAACATTTCTGCAGAAACTGTCAAAAAACATCAGGGAAGCGCATCTGCGTGCTTGTCATCCTCACCAGGGGCGTGACCTACTTCAGTGGGCATATACTCACCTTCGATGGCACGCTGGAGAAGTGTGCTCTTCACGGATGAATCCCGGTTTTAACTGTACTGGGCAGATGGCTTCATGTGGGCGAACAGTTTGCTGATGTCAACATTGTGAACAGAGTGCCCCATGGTGGCGGTGGGGTTATGGTATGGGCAGGCATTAGCTACGGACAATGAACACAATTTTAATTCAGAGATACCGTCACGAGATCCTGAGGACCATTGTCGTGCCATTCACCCGCCACCATCACCTCATGTTTCAGCATGATAATGCATGCTGAAACAGGCCCAATGTCACAAGTATCTGTTCACAATTCCTGGAATATCCAGCAACTTCACTCCATTGAAGAGTGGGACAACATTCCACAGCCTGAAACTATGTCCAACAATATTTTAACTTTTATTGTATTAGCATCCTTTGAATTCAACAAAACTTTAAATTAATTCATCTCCCAGACATTCAATAACCGCAAACCAATCATTCAATAGTATTTAATTCACATTTTCCATGAGGTTCCAATTCCAAGTGCTTCTCTGCAACTCGAAACAGGCCTTACCCGCGCTGTCTAGTTTAACTGTATCAAATATAAAATGAACATGTGAAAGTAAAATTCACCTCCACCTTGTGGTAAAACTTTGGGTTTAACAGTTAAGGATTTGCACAAAAAAACTCAGGTTTTAAATGATTGTGATCACTTCAACATCAATTCACTCCTGTATTGTGATTCACCTCAGCAAACCCCTGCTTTTAGTTCACTCACAACAGTAGTATAAAGTGCCTGTAGCTATATAGGTTGATCCAGCTATTGATTGATAGCTGTGTAACACAAGCTGTTAAATAACCTTCAACACGATGTGGTGTTGTCCTGCTCTGTATGGCCTTTATCAGTGACAGAGGGTGGAGTGAATATCAAACCAAAGTTATCATTCCTCCCTTCAAGAAAAGAGGAACAAAAGTAGAAAAAGCTCAACTCAAACTAGCAATGTGCTACCCTAGTTAAGGCCTTAAACTGAATTGTAAAAGGACTGAAATGTGTTTCTTTTCCCCCCCCAAAGGCCACCGTCAGGATAAAACTACAGGACTAAACTGAACTCCTTTGACGAACACCAACCTCAGTCTGGTAAAATAAATTTAATTCAAAAACAAAATAAAGCGTCACTTTATGAATTCAAAATATAGTCTAGTTCTCAATGGCATAGTAGAGTGTTCCCTAATCAATTCTTCGAGTACCTCCAGAACTGCACATTTGTGCTCAGCCCTTAACCAGCCCACCCACAATAGTTGAATCAAGTTTACCTGTTCTGGACTAGAGCACAATGAGCTGTTCTTAGGGTACTAAAGTACAGATCGGGAAATAATAGCATAGTAAATCTAGTTTTTCAGTATTGTCTCACTCGAATACACACATCTGTGCTCCTGCCCTTGTGAATATGGAAGGTCTTCTGTCCACCAGGCCACCTCCATTTGGACCATGCTCAAGTGACTTATTCAGCTGCAATAACAACAAGCATTATGTTCTGACAGGAGCAGATGATGGACGTCTCAGTCCTCCAATCCAGGTCCTGAGAGCTGGGGGCAGGAGGGCTGCGATTGGTTCGTGTGTCTGCCTGCCCTGCCTCCCCGTACAGAGCCCTCCCACTAGGCTCTGGGGGAGTGGGTTTGGTTGGGTGATGGTGGCCACAGGGGCGTGTCCTCAATGTTGTCAGGACTGTAGGGTACCCTTGAGGTACCACATCCCTCCTAAGCTCACACAGCACTCCTAACAAGCCAGGACCAAACAGACAGGTTAACATTACCACATCTGATTCTTCAGACAGTTTTAAAATGGTGTTCCTACAGCCCACTCAGCTACTCAATGCCAGCTCTAGAGCAGATTCCAGAACCCGTTCTGAAGATGGTTCCAGATGCTATTCTAAAGCCAGTTCTAGATACTGTTCAGCAGTCTGTTCTACACTTTGTTCTGAGGTCAGTCGTACCTTGAGCAGGCGGTCCATGTCGGCCTTGGTAGTCTGGTCTCCCAGCTCCTGCGTCAGCCTGGTCTGGATCACGTTCCTCCTTACCCGGTAGTTTTTCATGAAGATCTCATACAGGACCTGACGGTGCTGGGGGGGGGACAACAACATGAAGATCTTTTAAAATGTAGGGGCAGAAAAATTAAAAAGGAGCTCAAACACATCCACATTTCTGAAACTAAGTAAGGGAGGGCACACAGTGCCTTGCAAAAGTATTCATCCCCTTGGCGTTTTCCTATTTATTATTATTATTTTTTAAGTTACATTTTAAATATATATTTTTTTTAAATAAACCTTTAACTAGGCAAGTCAGTTAAGAACAAATTCTTATTTACAATGACCGCCTACCCCGGCCAAACCCTAACCCGGACATACACAAAATAGTCCCAATTGGTGAAGTGAAAAGGGTTATTTGTTTAAAAAAAAAATAAATCATAATTAAAAAAAAAAGTGGTGGGTGCACATGTATTCACCCCCTTTGCTATGAAGCCCATAATAAGATCTGGTGCAAACAATTACCTTCAGAAGTCACATTATTAGTTAAATAAAGTCCACCTGTGTGCAATCTAAGTGTCACATGATCTCTAAATATACACACCTGTTCTGACAGGGCCCCAGAGTCTGCAACACAACTAAGCAAGCGACACCATGAAGACCAAGGAGCTCTCCAAACAGGTCAGGGACAAAGTTGTAGAGTACAGATCAGGGTTGGGTTATAAAAAATATCAGAAACTTTTAAACATCCCACGGAGCACCATTAAATCCATTATTAAAACATGGAAAGAATATGGCACCACAATAAACCTGCCAAGAGATGGCCGCCCACCAAAACTCACGGACCAGACAAGGAAGGCATTAATCAGAGACACCAAAGAGACCAAAGATGATGCAATGTCTCATTATTTGTTTAATAAAAAAAAAAATATATGACTTAGTTTTTTGTATATATATATATATATTTAAAAAAAAAAATTACAAATATTATGTTCATCTGTTACTGTCACCATCTTTTCATTTTTGTTTTGAATGTTCTTAATTGGAAAATGCAAAAAAATAAAAAATGAAAATAAGAGACCAAAGACAACCCCGAAGGAGCTGCAAAGCGGAGATTGGAGTATCTGTCCATAGAACCACTAAGCCGTACACTCCACAGAGCTGGGCTTTACGGAAGAGAGAGAGTGGCCAGAAAAAAGCCATTGCTTAAAGAAAGAAATAAGCAAACACGTATGGTGTTCGCCAAAAGGCATGTGGGAGACTCCCCAAACATATGGAAGAAGGTACTCTAGTCAGATGAGACTACAATTGAGCTTTTTGGACATCAAGGAAAATGCTGTCTACCGCAAACCCAACACCTCTCGTCACCCAGAGAACACCATCCCCACAATGAAGCATGGTGGTGGCAGCATCATGCTGTGGGGCTGTTTTTCCATCGGCAAGGACTGGGAAACTGGTCAGAATTGAAGGAATGATGGATGGTGCTAAATACAGGGACATTCTTGAGGGAAACCTGTTTCAGTCTTCCAGAGATTTGAGACTGGGACGGGGGTTCACCTTCCAGCAGGACAATGACCCTAAGCTTACTGCTAAACCAACACTCAAGTGGTTTAAGGGGAAATATTTGAATGTCTTGGAATGGCCTAGACAAAGCCCATACCTCAATCCAGTTGAGAATCTGTGGTATGATTTAAAGATGGATGGATTCCGCTGGTATACAGAACACTTGAAGGAGTTGGAGCAGTTTTGCCTTGAAGAAGGGGCAAAACTCCCAGTGGCTAGATGTGCCAAGCTTAGAGACATACCCCAAGAGACTTACAGCTGTAACTGCTGCAAAAGGTGGCTCTACAAAGTATTGATTTTGGGGGGGGTAAATAGTTATGCAAACAAGTTCAGTTGGTCTTATTTCTTGTTTGTTTCACAATAAAAAAATATTTTCCATCTTCAAAGTGGTAGGCATGTTGTGTAAATCAAATGATACAAACACCCCAAAAAATACATTTTAATTCCAGGTTGTAAGGGCAACAAAATAGGAAAAATGCCAAGGGGTTGAATACTTTCACAAGCCACTGTAAAGGCAGACTTGTGATCAGAGTATTTCAAAACACAGGTTACACACACACTCCAAGTGATCCAGTGGGTGCAGTGGGCATGTGGAATGATGAGTGAAAAGGAAAACAAAATTATTACACACTTGACTATAAGAAGAACCCTGACCCCAGGTGTTGTTTGTTACCTTGTCGAAGGTCTCTCCTGTCTCCCACACAACAAACACCTTCTGCTCATCCGCAGCTGCCGTGCTCTGGGCTGGAAACTACAGGGAAAAAGAGAGACCAAACCGATGAAAATACATGAAGAGAAAGACAACTGATGAAACTGCAGGAGAGGGGACAGGAGTGAAATCCCTGCAGTGACCCTGAGTCTTATAGCACTGGGCTCTACAGACACGGGATACCTTATATTACAAGAAGCTACACTTTGGATTAAGTTATTCCCAATCTCAACAAAACAAAACAGGCGTGCTGTGTTGCCAACCTGATGGCGTGCTGTGTTGCCAACATGATGGCGTGCTGTGTTGCCAACCTGACTAAGTTACTCTTGATAAGAGCATCTGCTAAATGACCAACATGTAAATGTAACAGGATCTCTAATCCCAAGTACATTAAGCAAATCCATGATTCAACCCTCTCCGCTCCCAGAAAGCATTAACCTCTGCTGGGATAGGATAAAGTTGCCCCTCGAAAGCTGATCCAAAGTCAGTTTTGCATTCATCTGACTGACTATTGTTTAGTCCGTATTTGGGAAGTGGGATCTGATCCTAGATGTGTGTGTACAGGCAAATTCTACCCAGGGCTTAATGGTTAACTCCTCCTGGAACGGTAATAGGCTTTGTGCTCTCAGCCAATAATAGAAGCTATTTAACAGTGGACAGTTTCCTCCGTCCAACCCCTCCCCATCTCATTCCTCCTTCCAGGATCTAAATCCTACAACATCCCGAGGAGCGCAAGGGGGATAAGAACCTAAGCCAGGTTGAAAAAGGGGATTTGATACTCAGAGGGTGACTTGCTCCTTATCCACACAATAGGTAGCAGTGTCTCAGACCTGAATACAATAGGTAGCAGTGTCTCAGACCTGTATACAATAGGTAGCAGTGTCTCAGACCTGTATACAATAGGTAGCAGTGTCTCAGACCTGTATACAATAGGTAGCAGTGTCTCAGACCTGTAGTGCAGTGTCTCAGACCTGTATACAATAGCAGTGTCTCAGACCTAGCACTCAGACCTGTATACAATAGGTAGCAGTGTCTCAGACCTGTATACAATAGGTGTCTCAGACCTGTATACAATAGGTAGCAGTGTCTCAGACCTGTATACAATAGGTAGCAGTGTCTCAGACCTGTATACAATAGGTAGCACAGTGTCTCAGACCTGTATACAATAGGTAGCAGTGTCTCAGACCTGTATACAAGGTAGCAGTGTCTCAGACCTGTATACAATAGGTAGCAGTGTCTCAGACCTGTATACAATAGGTAGACCTGTATACAATAGTGTCTCAGACCTGTATACAATAGGTGTGTCTCAGACCTGTATACAATAGGTAGCAGTGTCTCAGACCTGTATACAATAGGTAGCACAGTGTCTCAGACCTGACCTGTATACAATAGGTAGCACAGTGTCTCAGACCTGTATACAATAGGTAGCAGTGTCTCAGACCTGAATACAATAGGTAGCACAGTGTCTCAGACCTGTATACAATAGGTAGCAGTGTCTCAGACCTGTATACAATAGGTAGCAGTGTCTCAGACCTGTATACAATAGGTAGCAGTGTCTCAGACCTGTATACAATAGGTAGCAGTGTCTCAGACCTGAATACAATAGGTAGCAGTGTCTCAGACCTGAATACAATAGGTAGCACAGTGTCTCAGACCTGTATATAATAGGTAGCAGTGTCTCAGACCTGTATACAATAGGTAGCAGTGTCTCAGACCTGTATACAATAGGTAGCAGTGTCTCAGACCTGAATACAATAGGTAGCACAGTGTCTCAGACCTGTATACAATAGGTAGCAGTGTCTCAGACCTGTATACAATAGGTAGCACAGTGTCTCAGACCTGTATACAATAGGTAGCACTCAGACCTGAATACAATAGGTAGCACAGTGTCTCAGACCTGAATACAATAGGTAGCACAGTGTCTCAGACCTGAATACAATAGGTAGCACAGTGTCTCAGACCTGTATACAATAGGTAGCACAGTGTCTCAGACCTGTATACAATAGGTAGCAGTGTCTCAGACCTGAATACAATAGGTAGCACAGTGTCTCAGACCTGTATACAATAGGTAGCAGTGTCTCAGACCTGTATACAATATGTAGCAGTGTCTCAGACCTGAATACAATAGGTAGCAGTGTCTCAGACCTGAATACAATAGGTAGCAGTGTCTCAGACCTGTATACAATAGGTAGCAGTGTCTCAGACCTGAATACAATAGGTAGCAGTGTCTCAGACCTGTATACAATAGGTAGCACAGTGTCTCAGACCTGAATACAATAGGTAGCAGTGTCTCAGACCTGAATACAATAGGTAGCAGTGTCTCAGACCTGTATACAATAGGTAGCAGTGTCTCAGACCTGTATACAATAGGTAGCAGTGTCTCAGACCTGTATACAATAGGTAGCAGTGTCTCAGACCTGAATACAATAGGTAGCAGTGTCTCAGACCTGTATACAATAGGTAGCACAGTGTCTCAGACCTGAATACAATAGGTAGCAGTGTCTCAGACCTGAATACAATAGGTAGCAGTGTCTCAGACCTGAATACAATAGGTAGCAGTGTCTCAGACCTGTATACAATAGGTAGCACAGTGTCTCAGACCTGTATACAATAGGTAGCACAGTGTCTCAGACCTGTATACAATAGGTAGCAGTGTCTCAGACCTGTATACAATAGGTAGCAGTGTCTCAGACCTGAATACAATAGGTAGCACAGTGTCTCAGACCTGAATACAATAGGTAGCAGTGTCTCAGACCTGTATACAATAGGTAGCAGTGTCTCAGACCTGTATACAATAGGTAGCAGTGTCTCAGACCTGTATACAATAGGTAGCAGTGTCTCAGACCTGTATACAATAGGTAGCAGTGTCATGGTATTAATGCTAACAATGTTCATTCAACTACTTCTCTGATGAGTACTATGCCATTAAGACAACCATGAGAGCAAAGTTTAAAGAACCACGCTTCATTAGGAAAATGTAGGCTTCACCTAAGGTACAGTGCAGTCTGGTGGGGTGTAATATAATTGAACAGTTAGATTCTACAATCACACAGCCATCAGGCTCTAATCAGAGAGCTGAACCTGATAAGGCCAACCCTCCATCGCCTCACTGCTCTCTCTCTACTTCCTACCTGCTACCCTCAGGAGTAAAGCCGGTGTGCTGCTACAGGGATAGATCACACACCAAAACCACAGTTTGTTGTTCTGTTTAGGAAAGGTGATGGCTGTACTCCTGAGGCAAGCAAGAGACCATCATTGAGGCAGAGAAGAGAACCCGGGCAGGCTGAGTTTAATCTGGCCGGGAGCCAAAAGCTGATCTCTTTAGTCCAAGGAGAGGCTCTTTATCTGTGGATATCTAGTGGAAGAATGGGCTGATCTTTAACTGAAATTCTCCAGTACCACAGGCGGTTGTCTGTTTTCCAGAGGAACTGACCCCAAACCCCCTATCATGCCAGTTTCAAAACCGAAAACCCAAGGGAGCCCTGGTGGGATGGTAGTCATGCAGCAGGGACAGGGTCTAATACTCACAGGCACCAGTATCTGTTTGCATTGGCTCATCAGTATAGTATCCTGTAGCAGGCGGTCTGAGATGGAGTGGAACAGGCTGTGTCCGGGAGGCAGGGAGGCCAGGTGGAGGTTGAACAGCCTCTTGACTTCGCTCAGCGTCAGCACGTGCTGCTTCCTGAACGTGTTCCACACAAAGTCCCTCAGCTCAGGGGACGGTGATGGAGTGGGGGTCCCGCCATGCCCGTTATGAGGGTTCAAGGCGGGGCAGGTAGCAGAGGATGAGGGGTAACCGTTAACCAAACCATTAGGGTGCACGGATGAGCACGAGTCCATGGGTTCGTCTTCACTGACAGGTTCTTCTTTGACCCGAACCCCAGTTCCGCCACTCGCCCCGGCTCCACCCTGTCGACGAGCGCTCAGGTCCTTCTCAAGAGAGGCCTGGTTATGCCGTGCACGTTCATGGGCAGCCTTCAGCCGCTGCTCGCCACTCACGTGCACAGTTTCTGTTAAGGACAGAGAAACAGTTTTTAGCTAGAGACAATTATAAAACACATTATGCCAGAAAGACGCTGCTATAAGCAAACACACCTGTTTCTAGGTCCTTTTTGGATACCAGGTCCTCCTTAGAGAAGGTGAAGACCTTCTCCAATCTGCAAACAAAACATGAAACATAAAATCAACCGTCTCTGTCCATGTTACCTTACCAAGGCAAACAGTGAGTGATAATGTGTGTGTGTTTGCGTATGTCATGTCTTACTTGCTCTGTATCCCCATCCACAGCATGTGCTGCCGCTGGGCCACGTCAGGGTGCTTCTTGATGAAGGAACCGTCGCTTGGCAACAGGAACTCCCAGCCACGGTTGATACGAGGCACCGCCATATGTTCCAGGAAGTCCTTCACGTCCTCCGGGGGGAGCTGGAAATAACAGGGAGGACAAAAAGCTAGCAACAACCTCTGGAGCAGAGGAGGCTGGTGGGAGGAGCTATAGGAAGTCAGTCTCATTGTAATGGTGGAGTGGAATAAATTGAACAAAGTCAAACATGTGGTTTCCATTTGATTGATACCGTTCCATATCAATTCAAGGGCTTTATTGGCATGGGAAACATGTGTTAACATTGCCAAAGCAAGTGAGGTAGTCAACATACAAAGTGAATATATAAGGTGAAAAACAACAAAAATGAACAGTAAACATTACACATACAGTAGTTTCAAAACAGTAAAGACATTACAAATGTCATATTATATATATATATATATATATATATATACACACAATGTACAAATAGTTAAAGGACACAAGATAAAATAAGCATAAATATGGGTTGTATTTACAATGGTGTTTGTTCTTCACTGGTTGCCCTTTTCTCGATCAAATAATAATAATAATAATAATAATAATAAATGCCATTTAGCTGACGCTTTTATCCAAAGCGACTTACAGTCATGTGTGCATACATTCTACGTATGGGTGGTCCCGGGAATCGAACCCACTACCCTGGCGTTACAAGCGCCATGCTCTACCAACTGAGCCACAGAAGGACCACCATCAAATCAAATTTTATTTGTCACATACACATGGTTAGCAGATGTTAAATGCGAGTGTAGCGAAATGCTTGTGCTTCTAGTTCCGACAATGCAGTGATAACCAACAAGTAATCTAACTAACAATTCCAAAACTACTGTCTTATACACAGTGTAAGGGGATAAGGAACATGTACATAAGGATATATGAATGAGTGATGGTACAGAGCAGCATACAGTAGATGGTATCGAGTACAGTATATACATATGAGATGAGTGTGTAGACAAAGTAAACAAAGTGGCATAGTTAAAGTGGCTAGTGATACATGTGTTACATAAGGATGCAGTCGATGATGTAGAGTACAGTATATACATATGCATATGAGATGAATAATGTAGGGTAAGTAACATTATATAAGGTAGCATTGTTTAAAGTGGCTAGTGATATATTTACATAATTCCCATCAATTCCCATTATTAAAATGGCTGGAGTTGGGTCAGTGTCAATGACAGTGTGTTGGCAGCAGCCACTCAATGTTAGTGGTGGCTGTTTAACAGTCTGATGGCCTTGAGATAGAAGCTGTTTTTCAGTCTCTCGGTCCCAGCTTTGATGCACCTGTACTGACCTCGCCTTCTGGATGATAGCGGGGTGAACAGGCAGTGGTTCGGGTGGTTGATGTCCTTGATGATCTTTATGGCCTTCCTGTAACAACGGGTGGTGTAGGTGTCCTGGAGGGCAGGTAGTTTGCCCCGGTGATGCGTTGTGCAGTCCTCACTACCCTCTGGAGAGCCTTACGGTTGAGGGCGGAGCAGTTGCCGTACCAGGCGGTGATACAGCCCGCCAGGATGCTCTCGATTGTGCATCTGTAGAAGTTTGTGAGTGCTTTTGGTGACAAGCCGAATTTCTTCAGCCTCCTGAGGTTGAATAGGCGCTGCTGCGCCTTCTTCACGACGCTGTCAGTGTGAGTGGACCAATTCAGTTTGTCTGTGATGTGTATGCCGAGGAACTTAAAACTAGCTACCCTCTCCACTACTGTTCCATCGATGTGGATAGGGGGTGTTCCCTCTGCTGTTTCCTGAAGTCCACAATCATCTCCTTAGTTTTGTTGACGTTGAGTGTGAGGTTATTTTCCTGACACCACACTCCGAGGGCCCTCACCTCCTCCCTGTAGGCCGTCTCGTCGTTGTTGGTAATCAAGCCTACCACTGTTGTGTCGTCCGCAAACTTGATGATTGAGTTGGAGCGTGCGTGGCCACGCAGTCGTGGGTGAACAGGGAGTACAGGAGAGGGCTCAGAACGCACCCTTGTGGGGCCCCGTGTTGAGGATCAGCGGGGAGGAGATGTTGTTGCCTACCCTCACCACCTGGGGGCGGCCCGTCAGGAAGTCCAGTACCCAGTTGCACAGGGCGGGGTCGAGACCCAGGGTCTCGAGCTTGATGACGAGCTTGGAGGGTACTATGGTGTTGAATGCCGAGCTGTAGTCGATGAACAGCATTCTCACATAGGTATTCCTCTTGTCCAGGTGGGTTAGGGCAGTGTGCAGTGTGGTTGAGATTGCATCGTCTGTGGACCTATTTGGGCGGTAAGCAAATTGGAGTGGGTCTAGGGTGTCAGGTAGGGTGGAGGTGATATGGTCCTTGACTAGTCTCTCAAAGCACTTCATGATGACGGAAGTGAGTGCTACGGGGCGGTAGTCGTTTAGCTCAGTTACCTTAGCTTTCTTGGGAACAGGAACAATGGTGGCCCTCTTGAAGCATGTGGGAACAGCAGACTGGTATAGGGATTGATTGAATATGTCCGTAAACACACCGGCCAGCTGGTCTGCGCATGCTCTGAGGGCGCGGCTGGGGATGCCGTCTGGGCCTGCAGCCTTGCGAGGGTTAACACGTTTAAATGTCTTACTCACCTCGGCTGCAGTGAAGGAGAGACCGCATGTTTCCGTTGCAGGCCGTGTCAGTGGCACTGTATTGTCCTCAAAGCGGGCAAAAAGTTATTTAGTCTGCCTGGGAGCAAGACATCCTGGTCCGTGACTGGGCTGGATTTCATCTTGTAGTCCGTGATTGACTGTAGACCCTGCCACATGCCTCTTGTGTCTGAGCCATTGAATTGAGATTCCACTTTGTCTCTGTACTGACGCTTAGCTTGTTTAATAGCCTTGCGGAGGGAATAGCTGCACTGTTTGTATTCAGTCATGTTGCCAGACACCTTGCCCTGATTAAAAGCAGTGGTTCGCGCTTTCAGTTTCACGCGAATGCTGCCATCAATCCACGGTTTCTGGTTAGGGAATGTTTTTATCGTTGCTATGGGAACGACATCTTCGACGCACGTTCTAATGAACTCGCACACCGAATCAGCGTATTCGTCAATATTCCCATCTGACGCAATACGAAACATGTCCCAGTCCACGTGATGGAAGCAGTCTTGGAGTGTAGAGTCAGCTTGGTCTGACCAGCGTTGGACAGACCTCAGCGTGGGAGCCTCTTGTTTTAATTTCTGCCTGTAGGCAGGGATCAGCAAAATGGAGTCGTGGTCAGCTTTTCCGAAAGGGGGGCGGGGCAGGGCCTTATATGCGTCGCGGAAGTTAGAGTAACAATGATCCAAGGTTTTACCACCCCTGGTTGCGCAATCGATATGCTGATAAAATTTAGGGAGTCTTGTTTTCAGATTGGCTTTGTTAAAATCCCCAGCTACAATGAATGCAGCCTCCGGATAAATGTTTTCCAGTTTGCAAAGAGTTAAATAAAGTTCGTTCAGAGCCATCGATGTGTCTGCTTGGGGGGGATATATACGGCTGTGATTATAATCGAAGAGAATTCTCTTGGAAGATAATGCGGTCTACATTTGATTGTGAGGAATTCTAAATCAGGTGAACAGAAGGATTTGAGTTCCTGTATGTTTCCTTCATCACACCATGTCCCGTTAGTCATGAGGCATACGCCCCCGCCACTCTTCTTACCAGAGAGATGTTTGTTTCTGTCCGCGCGATGCGTGGAGAAACCCGTTGGCTGCACCGCCCTGGATAGCGTCTTCCCAGTAAGCCATGTTTCCGTAAAGCAGAGAACGTTGCAGTGTCTGATGTCCCTCTGGAATGCCACCCTTGCTCGGATTTCATCAACCTTGTTGTCGAGAGACTGGACATTGGCAAGAAGAATACTGGGAAGTGGTGCGCGATGTGCCCTTTTTCGGAGTCTGACCAGAACACCGCCGCGTTTCCCTCTTTTTCGTAGTCGTTTCCTTGGGTCGCTGCAAGCGATCCATTCCGTTGTCCTGTTTGTAAGGCAGAACACAGGATCCGCGTCGCGCAAAACATATTCTTGGTCGTACTGATGGTGAGTTGACGCTGATCTTATATTCAGTAGTTCTTCTCGACTGTATGTAATGAAACCTAAGATGACCTGGGGTACTGATGTAAGAAATAACACGTAAAAAAACAAAAAACTGCATAGTTTCCTAGGAACGCGAAGCGAGGCGGCCATCTCAGTCGGCGCCGGAAGTAGTCCAACAGGTCACAAATCTTGCTGCTGTGATGGCACACTGTGGAATTTCACCCAGTAGATATGAGAGTTTTTCAAAATTGGAATTGTTTTCGAATTCTTTGTGGATCTGTGTGATCTGGGGGAAATATGTATCTCTAATATGGTCATACATTGGGCAGGAGGTTAGGAAGTGCAGCTCAGTTTCCACCTCATTTTGTGGGCAGTGAGCACATAGCCTGTCTTCTCTTGAGAGCCATGTCTGCCTACGGCGGCCTTTCTCAATAGCAAGGCTATGCTCACTGAGTCTGTACATAGTCAAAGCTTTCCTTAATTTTGGGTCAGTCACAGTGGTCAGGTATTCTGCCGCTGTGTACTCTCTGTGTAGGGCCAAATAGCATTCTAGTTTGCTCTGTTTTTTGTTAATTCTTTCCAATGTGTTAAGTAATTATCTTTTTGTTTTCACATGATTTGATTGGGTCTAATTGTGCTGTTGTCCTGGGGCTCTGTAGGGTGTGTTTGTGTTTGTGAACAGAGCCCCAGGACCAGCTTGCTTAGGGACTCTTCTCCAGGTTCATCTCTCTGTAGGTGATGGCTTTGTTATGGAAGGTTTGTGAATCGCTTCCTTTTAGGTGGTTGTAGAATTTAATGGCTCTTTTCTGGATTTTGATAATTAGTGGGTATCGGCCTAATTCTGCTCTGCATGCATTATTTGGTGTTTTACGTTGTACACGGAGGATATTTTTGCAGAATTCTGCGTGCAGAGTCTCAATTTGGTGTTTGTCCCATTTTCTGAAGTCTTGGTTGGTGACCGGACCCCAGACCTCACAACCATAAAGGGCAATGGGCTCTATGACTAATTCAAGTATTTTTAGCCAAATCCTAATTGGTATGTTGAAATGTATGTTTCTTTTGATGGCATAGAATGCCCTTCTTGCCTTGTCGCTCAGATTGTTCGCAGCTTTGTGGAAGTTACCTGTGGCGCTGATGTTTAGGCCAAGGTATGTATAGTTTTTTGTGTGCTCTAGGGCAACAGTGTCTAGGTGGAATTTGTATTTGTGGTCCTTTTTTGGAACACCATTATTTTGGTCTTACTGAGATTTACTGTCAGGGCCCAGGTCTGACAGAATCTGTGCATAAGATCTAGGTGCTGCTGTAGGCCCTCCTTGGTTGGTGACAGAAGCACCAGATCATCAGCAAACAGCAGACATTTGACTTCGGATTCTAGCAGGGGGAGGCCGGGTGCTGCAGACTTTTCTAGTGCCCGCGCCAATTCGTTGATATATATGTTGAAGAGGGTGGGGCTTAAGCTGCATCCCTGTCTAACCCCACAACCCTGTGTGAAGAAATGTGTGTGTTTTTTGCCCATTTTAACCGCACACTTGTTGTTTGTGTACATGGATTTTATAATGTCATATGTTTTACCCCCAACACCACTTTCCATCAGTTTGTATAGCAGACCCTCATGCCAGATTGAGTCGAAGGCTTTTTTGAAATCAACAACGCATGAGAAGACTTTGCCTTTGTTTTGGTTTGTTTGGTTGTCAATTAGGGTGTGCAGGGTGAATACATGGTCTGTTGTACGGTAATTTGGTAAAAAGCCAATTTGACATTTGCTCAGTACATTGTTTTCATTGAGGAAATGTAAGAGTCTGCTGTTAATAATAATGCAGAGGATTTTCCCAAGGTTACTGTTGACACATATTCCACGGTAGTTATTGGGGTCAAATTTGTCTCCACTTTTGTGGATTGGGGTGATCAGTCCTTGATTCCAAATATTGGGGAAGATGCCAGAGCTAAGTATGATGTTAAAGAGTTTTAGTATAGCCAATTGGAATTTGTTGTCTGTATATTTGATCATTTCATTGAGGATACCATCGACACCACAGGCCTTTTTGGGTTGGAGGGTTTTTATTTTGTCCTGTAACTCATTCAATGTAATTGGAGAATCCAGTGGGTTTTGGTAGTCTTTAATAGTTGATTCTAAGATCTGTATTTGATCATGTATATGTTTTTGCTCTTTATTCTTTGTTATAGAACCAAAAAGATTGGAGAAGTGGTTTACCCATACATCTCCATTTTGGATAGTTAATTCTTCGTGTTGTTGTTTGTTTAGTGTTTTCCAACTTTCCCAGAAGTGGTTAGAGTCTATGGATTCTTCAATTGCATTGAGCTGATTTCTGACATATAATATAATATAATAATATAATAATATAATATATAATATAATAATAATAATAATATATGCCATTTAGCTGACGCTTTTATCCAAAGCGACTTACAGTCATGTGTGCATACATTCTACGTATGGGTGGTCCCGGGAATCGAACCCACTACCCTGGCGTTACAAGCGCCATGCTCTACCAACTGAGCCACAGAAGGACCACCTGCTGCAGGAGTTGTGACCCGTTTTTGTTGGTTATGTTGTCATAGTTGTGCCTAGGGGGGCATATGTGGGAGGGGATGCTGTCACCTCCAGGCAGATGTTTGTCCCCCTGTGTGTTGAGGGTGTCAGGTTCTTGTCCGGTTCTGGCATTTAGGTCGCCACAGACTAGTACATGTCCCTGGGCCTGGAAATGATTGATTTCGCCCTCCAGGATGGAGAAGCTGTCTTCATTAAAATATGGGGATTCTAGTGGGGGGATATAGGTAGCACACAGGAGGACACTGTTAGGATCATTTCCTTTTGAATTTCTAGCCAAATGTAAAATGTTCCTGTTTTGATTAATTTAATGGAGTGAGTTAGGTCTGCTCTATACCAAATTAGCATACCCCCTGAGTCCCTTCCCTGTTTCACACCTGGTAGTTTGGTGGATGGGACTACCAGCTCTCTGTAACCTAGAGGGCAACGAGTGAGTCCATCTCCTCTATACCAGGTTTCTTGCAGGATGACAATGTCTGTATTAACGATTTCTTTGGTGAAGTCCGGGTTTCTGCTCTTTAGGCCAAAGGCAGATGACCTCAGGCCTTGGATATTCCAGGATAATATAGTGAAGGCTTTTTGTTCCATAGAGTGTCCAATGTTGTTGGTCGTGGTTTGGCCTCAGGCCAGTAAGTGTGAGCAGAGCCTGCTGAGCATCTGGTACATGCCATTGGCTTGGGTGAGTGTGAGAGTGGGGGTTGGGACTGTTTGCCCGCTCACTACCTGGGCGTATGTGTGGCTTCCATGTTGAGGCCCTCTTTGCGGGGGTGGGGTGCATGGGGTGGGCAGGAGTGGCATAGGTCTGATCTGAGGGGGCCTAAATGGGGTGTGGGCATGGTTGACGTGGGGGGTGTTGATTGGTTGGGGTGGGGGTGTGGATGTGTCTGGGTGTACTGTGGTCTGGATGTAATTCCTCTTGGCGTGGGTCCTCTATGTGTAGGTCCAGGGGGGGTCCTGCAGATCTGGGAGGGTGTCTCGCTGGTCTGGGTGGGGAGTCTATTGATCTGTTGCTCCTGTGTGAAGTGTTGGGGATACGTTTGAGAGCGATGTCCTTTAGAGTCCTGGCAAAGGTGGGCACTGCTGCCTTGTAGAGGTGGACCTGGTCATAGAGGTTGTTCAAGTCCAGGGTGGAGTGGTGGGCCAGGAAAACGTTTGGTTTTGAGGCACAGTCACGGGAAATACTTGCGTTTACCCGCTGTATTGTGGCAGGGTGGAAGTCTTTTCATGGTAGCAGGGTGGAGATAACCACTTGTGCGTTGGGGAAAGTAGAAGAAGCTTTTTCAATCACTCCCTTCAGTGCTGTTGCCACCCTTTCCTGCTGTGCTCTCAGGTCGTTTGTGCCTGTGTGTATTATTATGTGGCTGGGTGAACCTAGTTGGTCCTCAGACAGAAGGTCGAGGGTGCACTGGGTGTTTGGACACCAGAGTTTAGACACACTGTGTTTGGGAAAAAGTTTTTTTTCTTCTATATATTTCCCATTTGAGTCCATAAGTAGTACAATCTGTGTCTTGTGTTTGTCCTCAGTGGGTGTGAGGGGGTTGTCAGAAGGGCTATCAGGGTGGCTGACAGGGGGGTGCTCAGAGGGGGTGAGAGCCGCTGGGCTTGTGGTTCTTCATTTGTCTGTTCTGCTGTGGTGCCGACTCTATGGTCAGGGTCTGGTGTGGACTGTTCTGCTGTGGTGTCGAAACTTTTGTCAGGTGCTGGGGTGGGCTGTTCTGCTGGCTTCTCTGTGGGGGTGGCCACCTCTCTAGTGGGTTGTTCTCTGTCACACGCCGTCCCCCTCAACCTCTCCTCCGTCCCCCTCACCCTCTCCTCCATCCCCCTCAACCAGCAGTCTGATCCTCTCCTCTAATGCTCTGTTCTTCTCCTGATTCTGCTCTTTCTCCTGTTGAAGTTGTCTCACCATAGTCCAGAGTGCAGATATGTCTCTGTCCACCTCCAGCTCTCCGGGTCTGGTTAAGGGGGTGTTGTTGTGCTGGACTGTTGTCTGGGTCTGTGCTGACTGAAGTGTAATCACCTGCTGTTCCAGCTCCACCTGTCTTACCTCCAGCTGGGTGAATTTGTCCTTCATTTCAATGAGGGAGTGGTAGTCTGTGCTGGGAGGTTGACTCTCCGCTGGGGGTTGCTCGTCTGTGGTGTTACATAATGAAGAGGTCTGGTTTGACCCGCTCGGGGTGGGGATATCTTTATCAAGGGAGAGCTTCTCCTGTTGGGCTAATTCTTTGATTAGGTGAAAGTCCAGCTGAAACTGTTTGGGGTTACTCTGTTCCATCACTGTTCCGGACTTATAGATATTTATATTACTTGACTCAGAGTCCTCGTTATCAAGTATTCTGAGTTTCCACCCCTCGTTAATCCCCGCTCTCGTAACAGAGGGGTAGTGTGCTAATATAGCAGTGCCATGCCAGGGGATGGTTTGTGTGGAAGATAAGGTTGCTGATGTTCCCATTTTTGTAATAGTCAGCAAAAAGTGTCTCTTGATTTTCCATAAGGAGCTTCATTTTGTAATCTTTTCTTGACTTCTCATTCTTTACATGCAAAGGGTACTGTATTTTAATTGCCTCTGAACAGCGGGAGGGAGCTTCTAAGGCCTCTCCATTTGGTTGGGGTAGACTGTGTGACTCTCCTGCCATTGTTGGGCTAATGGGCTTTGACACCTCTCACTTGACACGTCAGTGCTAGTTGAAGCTGTATCAAGCTTGGCAGAATTATGTTAGAATTCAGTCCTTATAAAGTAATGTTGTGTATTTTTCTTCTTGGCTTTTGGAAATAAGATATAGTTTCAGACTAAGCATTACTCACTCAGTTCCAGGTTGGATGGTGTTTTCAGGTTTCTGTTGTTTTCCAGAGAATTTGCTGTATAGAGTAAAAATCCTTGGTAGTTGTGAACCTTCCAGGTGATTCCGTAATTCCGTCCAAAATCAGGTTGTAGGTTTTAAGTTTTGATTTGAAGTAGGGGTTATGTTGTAGAGGGTAGAATCCAGTATGTGTTCCAGACAAAAAATCTAAGTTTATCTAACTCTTACTCTATCTTTTTTTAAAGAAAATGCAGAAAAATGCAGGAGCTGATCTGATCCTGACCTCTGTCTCTCTGTCTCTCCTTTCACTAATGTCCCATATCTCTGGGGGTAACTGTTAGTGAGGGGAGGAACAAATTTAAACTTGAGTGGGTTGAGTCACTGACGGGATCTTCCTGTCTGGGTTGGCGCCCCCCCTTGGGTTGTGCCGTGGCGGAGATCTTTGTGGGCTATACTCGGCCTTGTCTCAGGATGGTAAGTTGGTGGTTGAAAATACCCCTCTAGTGGTGTGGGGGCTGTGCTTTTGGCCCTGTCCGGGGGTTCGTCTCTCTCTCTCTCTCTCTGAGGACCTGAGCCCTAGGACGATGCCTCAGGACTACCTAGCATGAGGACTCCTTGCCGTCCCCAGTCCACCTGGCCGTGCTGCTGCTCCAGTTTCAACTGTTCTGCCTGTGGCTATGGAACTCTGACCTGTTCACCGGACGTGCTACCTGTCCCAGACCTGCTGTTTTCAACTCTCTAGAGACAGCAGGAGCGGTAGAGATACTCTCAATGGTCAGCTATGAAAAGCCAACTGACATTTACTCCTGAGGTGCTGACCTGTTGCACCCTCGACAACTACTGTGATTATTATTATCTGACCCTGCTGGTCATTTATGAACATTTGAACATCTTGGCCATGTTCTGTTATAATCTCCACCCGGCACAGCCAGAAGAGGACTGGCCACTCCTCATAGCCTGGTTCCTCTCTAGGTTTCTTCCTAGGTTCTGGCCTTTCTAGGGAGTTATTCCTAGCCACTGTCCTTCTACACATGCATTGCTTGCTGTTTGGGGTTTTAGGCTGGGTTTCTGTACAGCACTTTGAGATATTAGCTGATGTACGAAGGGCTTTATAAATACATTTGATTGATTGACTTATAGGAACACTTGTGAAGTGTGTTACACCATATACTTTAAATAGAGCGGTATTTGATTTGGGTATCTTTGGCCAGGTGTGAGACACGGCAGGTGGCTTTAGTAGAACCCCTGGTGCAGTGAACTGTTTAAAACAGTTGATGATTACCTTGATGATGGCTGCAATCTCCTTCCTCATCACCGAGCGATCCTGAGTGAATCTCCACATCTAAGAGAAACAAGAACATAAAACACACACACACACACACACACACACACACACACACAAAACATTTTTATTCCTGTTTAAATTTCACCATGAAGTCTTGAAATTTGAACCTCTTGTCAATGAACATGCACAATTGTACTGTGGACCTGCTCGGAGATATGGTAAGGGTATAAACAGTGTGACTCACCACAAAGTCTCTTCCTCGACACAGCACCTCAGCAGGCACACCACTGTGGGGACTACAGCTGTTCTTAGGATACAGCACGTCACTGAAGGAACAAAAGAGTGTTCAACTGCTGTCAGGGACATGACCTGAAATATTTCTGGGACAATAGTTCATCTTTTTTTTTCTTTTTTTAAGTATCCAAGCATAATCTTTGTTCATGAAATCACACATTTATATCTTGAATAATTAATCCAGAAGGAAGACTTTTTTGGATCTATTTAATCTGGATCTGTGAACCTGGTCCACCACAATCCTGCTCGTCTCACCTTTTGACCACCCAGTTGCCCTGCACCAGTAGCGCCACCTGCTGGATGCAGCGCAGCACTGCAGTGGAGTCTGTCCCAGGGGTCAGCAAACCCATCAGGTTGGCAAACGGCATCACCTTAACTAGAGGGGAAGAGAGAAATTATGGAAAGAATAAGATGGAGGACATGGGCTCGTAAGCAACAAATTCACAGTTAAGTCTACACCACTTGCATTCGGCACATGTAACAAATACATTTGATTTGAAAACATTTCCCTTGGGGAAAATAAAGATTTATTGGAGCAAAAGTAACAAGGTTAGTGTACCGTTCTTCATCAGGGTCTTGATCTGGTCACCGAGCGGCAGCGTCCGGAGCTGGGCCATGGACAGCATGTTACTGGGACCTACGGGCCTCACACTGACACACACACACCAAGGACTCATCAGTTTCATACCTGAAATGTTACAACATGGCTTAATACATTACACACCATGCAAGTTTGACTTACATCTTCTCCTCTGCGACAGGAGGCATGAGCATTGCCAGGTACTCCCTGAGGGAGAAAAGAGGGAGAGGGATGAATAAAGGGATCGGGAGAAAAGAGGGAGAGTGATGAATAAAGGGATCGGGAGAAAAGAGGGAGAGTGATGAATAAAGGGATCGGGAGAAAAGAGGGAGAGTGATGAATAAAGGGATCGGGAGAAAAGAGGGAGAGTGATGAATAAAGGGATCGGGAGAAAAGAGGGAGAGGGATGAATAAAGGGATCGGGAGAAAAGAGGGAGAGGGATGAATAAAGGGATCGGGAGAAAAGAGAGAGAGGGATGAATAAAGGGATCGGGAGAAAAGAGAGAGAGGGATGAATAAAGGGATCGGGAGAAAAGAGAGAGAGGATGAATAAAGGGATCGGGAGAAAAGAGAGAGAGGATGAATAAAGGGATCGGGAGAAAAGAGAGAGAGGGATGAATAAAGGGATCGGGAGAAAAGAGGGAGAGGGATGAATAAAGGGATCGGGAGAAAAGAGAGAGAGGGATGAATAAAGGGATCGGGAGAAAAGAGAGAGAGGGATGAATAAAGGGATCGGGAGAAAAGAGAGAGAGGGATGAATAAAGGGATCGGGAGAAAAGAGAGAGAGGGATGAATAAAGGGATCGGGAGAAAAGAGAGAGAGGGATGAATAAAGGGATCGGGAGAAAAGAGAGAGAGGGATGAATAAAGGGATCGGGAGAAAAGAGAGAGAGGGATGAATAAAGGGATCGGGAGAAAAGAGAGAGAGGGATGAATAAAGGGATCGGGAGAAAAGAGAGAGAGGGATGAATAAAGGGATCGGGAGAAAAGAGAGAGGGGATGAATAAAGGGATCGGGAGAAAAGAGAGAGAGGGATGAATAAAGGGATCGGGAGAAAAGAGAGAGGGATGAATAAAGGGATCGGGAGAAAAGAGAGAGGGATGAATAAAGGGATCGGGAGAAAAGAGAGAGGGATGAATAAAGGGATCGGGAGAAAAGAGAGAGGGATGAATAAAGGGATCGGGAGAAAAGAGAGAGGGATGAATAAAGGGATCGGGAGAAAAGAGAGAGGGATGAATAAAGGGATCGGGAGAAAAGAGAGGGATGAATAAAGGGATCGGGAGAAAAGAGAGAGGGATGAATAAAGGGATCGGGAGAAAAGAGAGAGGGATGAATAAAGGGATCGGGAGAAAAGAGAGAGGGATGAATAAAGGGATCGGGAGAAAAGAGAGAGGGATGAATAAAGGGATCGGGAGAAAAGAGAGAGGGATGAATAAAGGGATCGGGAGAAAAGAGAGAGGGATGAATAAAGGGATCGGGAGAAAAGAGAGAGGGATGAATAAAGGGATCGGGAGAAAAGAGAGAGGGATGAATAAAGGGATCGGGAGAAAAGAGGGAGGGATGAATAAAGGGATCGGGAGAAAAGAGGGAGGGATGAATAAAGGGATCGGGAGAAAAGAGGGAGGGATGAATAAAGGGATCGGGAGAAAAGAGGGAGGGATGAATAAAGGGATCGGGAGAAAAGAGGGAGGGATGAATAAAGGGATCGGGAGAAAAGAGGGAGGGATGAACAAAGGGATCGGGAGAAAAGAGGGAGGGATGAACAAAGGGATCGGGAGAAAAGAGAGAGGGATGAACAAAGGGATCGGGAGAAAAGAGAGGGATGAACAAAGGGATCGGGAGAAAAGAGAGAGGGATGAACAAAGGGATCGGGAGAAAAGAGAGAGGGATGAACAAAGGGATCGGGAGAAAAGAGAGAGGGATGAATAAAGGGATCCGGAGAAAAGAGAGGGATGAATAAAGGGGTCAGGAGAAAAGAGAGGGATGAATAAAGGGGTCAGGAGAAAAGAGAGGGATGAATAAAGGGGTCAGGAGAAAAGAGAGAGGGATGAATAAAGGAGTCAGGAGAAAAGAGAGAGGGATGAATAAAGGGGTCAGGAGAAAAGAGAGAGGGATGAATAAAGGGGTCAGGAGAAAAGAGAGAGGGATGAATGAAGGGATCAGGAGAAAAGAGAGAGGGGTGAATGAAGGGAGCGGGAGGGAAGAGAAAGAAGGATTGACACACAAAAGCAACTTTCAAATAGGGACACTACGTGTTAGTACTCACTTTGGAGTTTTCACCAGTTCTGTGTTCTCGGAACCTTCCATAGCCTGGCAGTACAGGTATAGCCTCTCGTGGTCCGAACGCCCGTCCTACACACACACACACACACACACACACACACACACACACACACACACACACACACACACACACACACACACACACACACACACTAGGTGTTAAGTTGAAATTGGCTGTGACTTGATGAACAGAGGTCACATAAAACAGTGTGTGAGAGCGCCCCCTTACATTGAGGCCGTGGTAGTGCAGGTGGACCCAGGATTCCTCTGCCTGTTTCTTCTGAAGGAAGTCATACGACTGGATACGCCTCTGACGAGCCTGCTCCGACTCAGGACGGGAAAACCTCACCTAGAGGAAAGAGACCGGTTTAATTTGACTATCCCAATACTGACAAAGAAAACAGAGCTCAACAATTGATTTAAGAGGGCCATTTTGTGTGAATTGTCATTGTGCGTGTTTCCTTACAGTAACGGCCTTGACATCTTCATCTGCCTCATCCTGAGAGGAGTCTCCCCCCTCGTTAGCGGCCTCCCGCTCTCTGTGTTTGCAGTCAGCCTTGTCCAGATAGGAGAAGCTGGGTCGCATCTGGAGGATGCCCTGCAGCGGCGTGATGTGGAGCTCACCTGATGACATCATCAAAACCCATCAGTGACATCACACCGAGTCAGACAAACATTTAGATATCAAGACTAACATGAACACACGCAGGAGAGCAATGTCAGTGCTTATGGATATGAATGTACAGAAACACAGATACCTTTCCTGAAGATGGCAGCAGCGTATCTGGAGGTGTTGGTCGTGGACTGGATGGATGTGAACGTCTGCTTGTCCATCATCTTCCTGCAAGGAGATTGATTAATGACCAGCATGTCACAGACACAGCATATGGCAGATGACATACACAAATGAAACTAACACAGAGTACTAAGAAATGAACCAACACAAAGTGTACAAAGTCATGGGTGGGCAGCATATGAGCCAATTCAATCTGACCTGCGGGAGATTTACATTTATATACATAGTATATGGGACTGATTTTAAGAAATTTTGCTTAATTCATTTGATTAATATTATGGTGTTTTTACTCCAAGAAAAATGAAAAACCCTCTGGGTTTCTGTTAGGATGGGAACATAAAATATGGTGATGTACATCGTGACGGTCGGGAGTAGGCTACAGTGCTGGGCTATTAAGCTAAATGATCCCCGTGTCATGCGGGCACGCGGTAGAGCGTGGTTCAATTCCCTGACGTTGAGGAGGGAGTAGGCTGTCCTTGTAAATAAGAATTTGTTCTTAACCGACTTGCTTAGTTAAATAAAGGTTACAATAACATTTATACACCATCATTTTAGTCTAACCAACACCCAAACGGAGATTCAGTCAAAATAAAAATCTCATTGATTTATCAAGACCCGTCCCCATGCTTGTCTCAGAGCAGCGTGAAACTGTGATAAAATAGTTGTAGGCTTTTGCTTCTAACTTCAATATGCTCTTTAAATAAATACGACACAACACTAGCGAGACTCATGTCGCCTACGGTAGGCCTACAGCATATTGAAAAATATGACGCGACTCTACACCAATAATTACATATTGAGGATTGGAGGATTCTAACCCATCCGCAAAGCATCAAAATACAGAGATGTGTTGGTAAAGGTATATTGTCCTGCTAATAGCCCATAACGGAATATTATAATACTGTACATGGTGTCCAGGTCAAGATAACCAAAACATGCATTTATTAAAGACTATCCAAAAGAATCTACATCTACATCATCATCATCATCTACAACTACTACATAGAACCTAACTTAGAAAAACATCTAGGCCAGTCTATTGTCCAGCTACCTGCTAGAACAGCAGGAACGTTTCTTTAGTCAGCACCATTATTAGTGCAACGCCCCTTATAGTGTTGCTCTGTGCTACCCAGTGTGGCAGGGTGGGGGTCCACCTCTCCTCCTCCGTTCCCCATGGGCTAAGTCTGTCTTCTGTGCCCGGCTCTGCAGCTCATCCTGTGCCCCCTGCCCTCATCCCTTTAACCTCACGCACTTTCCATGTATACAGCTGGAGAACTGCAAGGCAATCCCATTGTGCGCCACTCAGGAGCCATGACCAATATATATTGTCCTGCTAATAACAGGGTCAAAAATATATCTGTGAGAATATCCAAGGGGCTTTTATATAATTATAAATTAATAATAATGAATCGCTTTGTTTAAAAAAAAAAACACACATTTTGGAGGTGATTTTGTTTTCAAATAATGTAAAATGAGGGAGAAAAAGGCCAATCTTGAACATGGGGTGAGACATTGTTACTAATTTGTAAATAAAGCCAGTTTGTTATTTAGAATGATTCATTTCTGTTTTTAAAGGGAGAGAAACCAAAAACCTAGTCATCTCATGGGTCTCCCAGTCGAGGCCGGTATTTAACCAGCATCTGTAGCAACACAGCTTGCACTGCTATGCAGTGTCTTAGACCGTTGCACCACTCAGGTGCTGTATAACGTGACCGGTCGGGAGTGGTCTACAGTACCACAGTAAAAGCAAAATAATCCTAACAAAATCAAATAAAAACCTTAGTGTAACAAGTTTTAGTAAGTAATACTGAAGTTGTGCACAATTATCAGTTACTATTTAGGTTTATGTCGCCCATTCATTGTCAGTTAGAGACACAGTAGGACCCAAAAGCATATACAGTGCTCTAACTCTCCTTGTGCTGGTCTGGAGAAATAAAGTGGTGACGCAGGGTACCGTACTAAACCACAAATTACCCCTAAGTACCACAGCATAATCGCAAAACTTTCAGTGGAGCAACCACTGTATGTAGTGCACTCACACAGAGTAGGTGTTGGAGTCCTCTGAGGTGGTTCCGTCCACATTGAGGGCGATCTGCTCGCCTTTACTTCGACAGTAGTTAGGACTCAGAGTGTTGATGGCTATCTCCAACTCCACCTACACAAAGACACAAATGATAAACTGAGGATATTGTTTAATAATAGAACAGGCAAGGGAAGATGGATAATGTGGTTTGTCCTTCATACAGTACCAGTCAAAAGTTTGGACACACCTACTAATTCAAGGGTTTTTCTTTATTTAAAAAAATATATTTTCTACATTGTACAATAATAGTGAAGACATCAAAAACTATGAAACAACACATGGCATCATATAGTAACCAAAAAAGTGTTAAATCAAAATACATTTTTGATTTTAGATTCTTCAAAGTAGCCACCCTTTGCCTTGATGACAGCTTTACACACTCTTGGCATTCTCTCAACCAGCTTCACCTGGAATGCTTTTCCAACAGCCTTGAAGGAGTTCCCACATATGCTGAGCAATTGTTGGCTGCCTTTCCTTCACTCTGCGGTCGAACACATCTCAAACCATTTCAATTGGGTTGAGGTCAGGTGATTGTGGAGGTCATGTCATCTGATGCAGCACTCCATCACTCTCATTCTTGGTCAAATAGCCCTTACACAGCCTGGAGGTGTGTTGGGTCATTGTCCTGTTGAAAAACAAATTATAGTTCCACTAAGCAGAAACCAGATGGGATGGCATATCGCTGAAGAATGCTGTGGTAGCCATGCTGGTTAAGTGTGCATTGAATACTAAATAAATCACTGACAGTGTCACCAGCAAAGAACCATTACACCACCTCCACCATGCTTCCTGGTGGGAACCACACATGCGGAAATCATACGTTAACCTACTCTGCTTCTCACAAAGACACGGTGGTTGGAACCAAAAATCTCACATTTGGACTCATCAGACCAAAGGACAGATTTCCACCAGTCCAATGTCCATTGCTCATGTTTCTTGGCCCAAGAAAGTCTTCTTATCGGTGTCCTTTAGTTGTTTCTTTGCAGCACTTCGACCATGAAGGCTTGGTTCCAGCAGTCTCTGAACAGTTCATGTTGAGATGTGTCTGTTACTTGACCTCTGAAGCATTTATTTGGGCTGCAATTTCTGAGGCTGGTAACTCTAATGAACATATCCTTTGCAGCAGAGGCAACTCTGGGTCTTCCTTTGCTGTGGCGGTCCTCATGAGAGCCAGTTTCATCATAGCACTTGATGGTTTTTGAGATTGAACTTCAAGGAACTTTCAAAGTTCTTACATTTTACGCATTGACTGACCTTCATGTCTTAAAGTAATGATGAACTGTCGTTTCTCTTTGCTTATTTGGGGCGGCAGTTAGTCTAGTGGTTAGAGCGTTGGGAGTAACCGAAAGGTTGCTGGATCGAATCCCCGAGCTGACAAGGTAAAATTCTGTCGTTCTGGCCCTGAACAAGGCCCACTGTTCCCCGGTAGGCTGTCATTGTAAATAAGAATTTGTTCTTAACTGACTTGCCTAGTTAAATAAAAAGGATTAAACAATTATAATAATTTGAGCTGTTCTTGCCATAATATGGACTTGGGTCTTTTACCAACAACTGATTGGCTCAAACGTATTGGAAATTAACTTTTAACAAGGCACACCTGCTAATTGAAATGACTACCTCATGAAGAAGGGTGGCTACTTTGAATAATCTCATATAGAAAATACAATTAGATTTTTTTCAACACTTTTTTGGTAACTACATGACTCCATGTGTTATTTCATAATGTTGATGTCTTCACTTATTCTACAATGTAGAAAATAGTAACAAATTAAGAAAAACAACTGGAATGAGTAGGTGTGTCCAAATGAGATGGATATCCATATGAGATGAAAATATCTTAAACAAGGGAGCCCAGTCACACCTTCTGCTGCTTGGGCTTGATCTTGGCAGACAGATGAGTGATATCATCATAGGTCATAGAGGAAGGGCGTACTGGATACTATGAAGGAGAAAAAAAACAAGATCAATTAAGATAAGATAGCTGTACAAGATCTTAACCAGGAACATATCAAATCCATACAGCTTGTTGCAGAGTAGATGCAGAACCTACCTGGAACAGATAGAGCTTGTCCGCAAGGCTTTTAGCCAGGTATACATCAATCTAAAAGAGACAGAAAGAGAGGAATCTTGGGTTCATATTCTTTCCATCACTCATCTTTCTCGCCAAGATGATAAAACCTAGGTTTTAGAAGAAATAGACTGGTAAACAGGAGTGCTGGGGAAACTAGTCACTCACCTCTTGTATGACGGGGTCATCGTCCTCCCCGCTAGCCATGGTGAGGGGAAGGGGAGATGTCATAGAAGAGCAGCAGGAGACCTCCGGAGAGCCAACCTAGAATAACAGTGATGCTTAGTGACCGACAAACTAACAGGGGTAGATAAGTAGCAACGTAAATACAGTGTCACTACTCATTACTATGGCTGTGTTGAGCCAGGTTGTCCAATTCTGAGCAATTATTCACTATTTGGTCTTTTGACCAATCACATCAGCCTACGTACCGCACACACAGCTCATTTTTATAACTATGCTTGTGACCATTGTCTGATGTGAGTGTGTGACCGAGTGATGCTGCCAAAATATGGTGACGTAATAGGACAGTAGTAAATTTAACGTTAAAGGAATTGTTAATAGCTAACGTTGTGTGAGCCAGAAACAGTGACACTGGCTATCTAGCTAGCAGTCAATAGATCATTCAAAACTCTGACATTCCAGTACCATCGAGCTCGTTAGACAGACACATCACATCAGAAACATGGCTATTTTAGCCATTTAGCTTGCTAGCTAACACTTGTGCAATGATGTAACGTGTATAAGTTGTGGGCCGAAGCTGAAAAACTTGAAGTTGATCGAACCCCGTCAAGGGAGGAGCACATTTTTTGGTATATGACAGTAAAACATTCTTATGATGACTATACAATTTGTTTGCACCTTAAATTCTTGCACATTAAGTATATTTCAACACTGTCAGCTCTAGCAAATTTGCCAAACAGCTAAACTTGGAACCAATCAGAAATCCTGAACATACACCACGCGATGAAGGCAGCCAATGGGCTGCTTCAATCTAAAACATGAACAGTTTCTTCGGAAAACACAAGCTGCTGTCTGATGAAGAGGAACAGATATAGCTAGCTCCCAGACTGAAATAAGATAAATATCTGTTTGAGTGCACTTGAAATACGCAGCATGCAATACGAATTGTCTTGACCACTTAGCCAATTTATTGAAAGCTAGCAAAAGTCAGTTTGACTAGCCTAGCTGGCTACTGTAAATGTCAATGTGTTTCATTAGCCATCTGTCAATAAATTACATTTTTGAATCATGGTTGTGTTGGGACAAAGATCTGGGGAAGGGTACCAAAACAATGTCTGCAGCATTGAAGGCCCAGAAGAACACAGTGGCCTCCATTATTCTTATATGGAAGAAGTCTGGAACCACCAAGACTCCTAGAGACCTATGTGAGAATGCTGTTCATCGACTACAGCTCGGCATTCAACACCATAGTACCCTCCAAGCTCGTCATCAAGCTCGAGACCCTGGGTCTCGACCCCGCCCTGTGCAACTGGGTACTGGACTTCCTGACGGGCCGCCCCCAGGTGGTGAGGGTAGGCAACAACATCTCCTCCCCGCTGATCCTCAACACGGGGGCCCCACAAGGGTGCGTTCTGAGCCCTCTCCTGTACTCCCTGTTCACCTACGACTGCGTGGCCACGCACGCCTCCAACTCAATCATCAAGTTTGCGGACGACACAACAGTGGTAGGCTTGATTACCAACAACGACGAGACGGCCTACAGGGAGGAGGTGAGGGCCCTCGGAGTGTGGTGTCAGGAAAATAACCTCACACTCAACGTCAACAAAACTAAGGAGATGATTGTGGACTTCAGGAAACAGCAGAGGGAACACCCCCTATCCACATCGATGGAACAGTAGTGGAGAGGGTAGCTAGTTTTAAGTTCCTCGGCATACACATCACAGACAAACTGAATTGGTCCACTCACACTGACAGCGTCGTGAAGAAGGCGCAGCAGCGCCTATTCAACCTCAGGAGGCTGAAGAAATTCGGCTTGTCACCAAAAGCACTCACAAACTTCTACAGATGCACAATCGAGAGCATCCTGGCGGGCTGTATCACCGCCTGATACGGCAACTGCTCCGCCCTCAACCGTAAGGCTCTCCAGAGGGTAGTGAGGACTGCACAACGCATCACCGGGGGCAAACTACCTGCCCTCCAGGACACCTACACCACCCGTTGTTACAGGAAGGCCATAAAGACCATCAAGGACATCAACCACCCGAACCACTGCCTGTTCACCCCGCTATCATCCAGAAGGCAAGGTCAGTACAGGTGCATCAAAGCTGGGACCGAGAGACTGAAAAACAGCTTCTATCTCAAGGCCATCAGACTGTTAAACAGCCACCACTAACATTGAGTGGCTGCTGCCAACACACTGTCATTGACACTGACCCAACTCCAGCCATTTTAATAATGGGAAATGATGTAAATATATCACTAGCCACTTTAAACAATGCTACCTTATATAATGTTACTTACCCTACATTATTCATCGCATATGTATATACTGTACTCTACATCATTGACTGCATCCTTATGTAATACATGTATCACTAGCCACTTTAACTATGCCACTTTGTTTACTTTGTCTACATACTCATCTCATATGTATATACTGTACTCGATACCATCTACTGTATGCTGCTCTGTACCATCACTCATTCATATATCCTTATGTACATATTCCTTATCCCCTTACACTGTGTATAAGACAGTAGTTTTGGAATTGTTAGTTAGATTACTTGTTGGTTATCACTGCATTGTCGGAACTAGAAGCACAAGCATTTCGCTACACTCGCATTAACATCTGCTAACCATGTGTATGTGACAAATCAAATTTGATTTGAAGCAATCGGGGGAGAAGGGTCTTGGTCAGGCTGGTGACCAAGAACCCGAAGGCCACTGACAAGAGCTCCTGAGTTCCTCTGTGGACATTGGAGAACCTTCTAGAAACCTCAGCAGCACTCAAACAAATCAGGCTTTTGAATACTTTTGAAAAAAAAAAAAAAAATTGTGTGTAGATTGGCGAAGAATTTTTTTTTTTTTAATCCATTTAGAACAGAATTTGGAAAAAGGGGTCTGAATACTTTCCGAATGCACTGTACCGGCAGGCTTGAAGAAACATTCAATCATACAGTACCTTCTGAAAGTATTCAGACCCCTTGACATTTCCACATTTTGTTACGTTACAGCCTCAATCTAAAATGTATTGAATTGTTTTCGCCCCCTTCATCAATCCACACACACACACACTACCCCGTAATGGCAAAGCAAAAACAGGTTTTTAGAAATTCTACCAAATTTATTTAAAATAAAAAAACTGAAATATCACATTTACATCAGTATTCAGAGCCTTTACTCAGTACTTTGTTGAAGCATAACATCTTCCGTCAAGATAGAACTGCCAAAGGGGGAGGAGTTGCAGTCTACTGCAGAGATTGCCTGCAAAGTAATGTCATACTTTCCAGGTCCATACCCAAACAGTTCGAAATACTAATTTTGAAAATTACTCTCTCCAGAAATAAGTCTCTCACTGTTGCCGCCTGCTACCGACCCCCCTCAGCTCCCAGCTGTGCCCTGGACACCATTTGTGAATTGATCGCCCCCCATCTAGCTTCAGAGTTTGTTCTGTTAGGTGACCTAAACTGGGATATGCTTAACACCCCGGCAGTCCTACAATCTAAGCTAGATGCCCTCAATCTCACAAATCATCAAGGAACCCACCAGGTATAACCCTAACTCTGTAAACAAGGGCACCCTCATAGACGTCATCCTGACCAACTGGCCCTCCAAATACACCTCCGCTGTCTTCAACCAGGATCTCAGCGATCACTGCCTCATTGCCTGTATCCGCCACGGAGCCGCAGTCAAACGACCACCCCTCATCACTGTCAAATGCTCCCTAAAACACTTCTGTGAGCAGGCCTTTCTAATCGACCTGGCCCGGGTATCCTGGAAGGACATTCACCTCATCCCGTCAGTTGAGGATGCCTGGTCATTCTTTAAAAGTAACTTCCTCACCATTTTAGATAAGCATGCTCTGTTAAAAAAATGCAGAACTAAGAACAGATACAGCCCTTGGTTCACTCCAGACCTGACTGCCCTCGACCAGCACAAAAACATCCTGTGGCGGACTGCAATAGCATCGAATAGTCCCCGTGATATGCAACTGTTCAGGGAAGTCAGGAACCAATACACGCAGTCAGTCAGGAAAGCTAAGGCCAGCTTCTTCAGGCAGAAGTTTGCATCCTGCAGCTCCAACTCCAAAAAGTTCTGGGACACTGAAGTCCATGGAGAACAAGAGCACCTCCTCCCAGCTGCCCACTGCACTGAGGCTAGGTAACACTGTCACCACCGATAAATCCATGATTATCAAAAACTTCAAAAAGCATTTCTCAACGGCTGGCCATGCCTTCCGCCTGGCTACTCCAACCTCGGCCAACAGCTCCCCCCCCCCGCAGCTCCTCGCCCAAGCCTCTCCAGGTTCTCCTTTACCCAAATCCAGATAGCAGATGTTCTGAAAGAGCTGCAAAACCTGGACCCGTACAAATCAGCTGGGCTTGACAATCTGGACCCTCTATTTCTGAAACTATCCGCCGCCATTGTCGCAACCCCTATTACCAGCCTGTTCAACCTCTCTTTCATATCGTCTGAGATCCCCAAGGATTGGAAAGCTGCCGCAGTCATCCCCCTCTTCAAAGGGGGAGACACCCTGGACCCAAACTGTTACAGACCTATATCCATCCTGCCCTGCCTATCTAAGGTCTTCGAAAGCCAAGTCAACAAACAGGTCACTGACCATCTCAAATCCCACCGTACCTTCTCCGCTGTGCAATCTGGTTTCCGAGCCGGTCACGGGTGCACCTCAGCCACACTCAAGGTACTAAACGATATCATAACCGCCATCGATAAAAGACAGTACTGTGCAGCCGTCTTCATCAACCTTGCCAAGGCTTTCGACTCTGTCAATCACCATATTCTTATCGGCAGACTCAGTAGCCTCGGTTTATCGGATGACTGCCTTGCCTGTTTCACCAATTACTTTGCAGACAGAGTTCAGTGTGTCAAATCGGAGGGCATGCTGTCCGGTCCTCTGGCAGTCTCTATGGGGGTGCCACAGGGTTCAATTCTCGGGCCGACTCTTTTCTCTGTATATATCAATGATGTTGCTCTTGCTGCGGGCGATTCCCTGATCCACCTCTACGCAGACGACACCATTCTATATACTTTCGGCCCGTCATTGGACACTGTGCTATCTAACCTCCAAACGAGCTTCAATGCCATACAACACTCCTTCCGTGGCCTCCAACTGCTCTTAAACGCTAGTAAAACCAAATGCATGCTTTTCAACCGATCGCTGCCTGCACCCGCATGCCCGACTAGCATCACCACCCTGGATGGCTCCGACCTTGAATATGTGGACATCTATAAGTACCTAGGTGTCTGGCTAGACTGCAAACTCTCCTTCCAGACTCATATCAAACATCTCCAATCGAAAATCAAATCAAGAGTCGGCTTTCTATTCCGCAACAAAGCCTCCTTCACTCACGCCGCCAAGCTTACCCTAGTAAAACGGACAATCCTACCGATCCTCGTCTTCGGCGATGTCATCTACAAAATGGCTTCCAACACTCTACTCAGCAAACTGGATGCAGTCTATCACAGTGCCATCCGTTTTGCCACCAAAGCACCTTATACCACCCACCACTGCGACTTGTATGCTCTAGTCGGCTGGCCCTCGCTACATATTCGTCGCCAGACCCACTGGCTCCAGGTCATCTACAAGTCCATGCCAGGTAAAGCTCTGCCTTATCTCAGATCACTGGTCACGATGGCAACACCACTGATCATCCCTAAAGCCAACACCTCATTTGGCCGCCTTTCGTTCCAGTACTCTGCTGCCTGTGACTGGAACGAACTGCAAAAAAAAAAAAAAAAAAATTGCTGAAGCTGGAGACTTTTATCTCCCTCACCAACTTCAAACATCAGCTATCTGAGCAGCTAACCGATCGCTGCAGCTGTACATAGTCTATTGGTAAATAGCCCACCCATTTTCACCTACCTCATCCCCATACTGTTTTTATTTATTTACTTTTCTGCTCTTTTGCACACCAATATCTCTCTACCTGTACATGACCATCTGATCATTTATCACTCCAGTGTTAATCTGCAAAATTGTAATTATTCACCTACCTCCTCATGCCTTTTGCACACATTGTATATAGACTCCCCTTTTTTTCTACTTTGTTATTGACTTGTTAATTGTTTACTCCATGTGTAACTCTGTGTTGTCTGCTCACACTGCTATGCTTTATCTTGGCCAGGTCGCAGTTGCAAATGAGAACTTGTTCTCAACTAGCCTACCTGGTTAAATAAAGGTGAAATAAAAATAAAATAAATTTTAAAAAGCACCTTTGGCAGCGATTACAGCATCAGAGTTCTCTTGGGTATTGCAGATCTGCAGATCCTTTCAAGCACTGTCAGGTTGAATGGGGAGCATTGCCTCACAGCTATTTTCAGGTCTCTGCAGAGATGTTAGATCAGGTTTAAGTCCAGGCTTTGGCTGGCCCACTCAAGGACATGCATGGACTGGTCCTGAAGCCACTCCTGCATTGTCTTGGCTGTATGCGTAGGATCGTTGTCCTGTTGAAAGGTGAACCCTCACCCCAGTCTGCGGTCCTGAACGCTCTGGGGAATGTTTTCATCAAGGATCTCTCTGTACTTTGCTTGGTTCTTCTTTGTCTCAATCCTGACTTGTCTCCAAGTCCCTGCCGCTGAAAAACATCTCCACAGATGATGCTGCCACCAACATGCTTCACCGTAGGGATGGTGCCAGGTTTCCTCCAGACGTGACACTTGGCATTCAGGCCAAAAAGTTCAATCTTGGTTTCATCAGGCCAAAGAATCTTTATTTGCCCTTTGGCAAACTCCATGCGAGCTGTCATGTGCCTTTTACTGAGGAGTGGCTTCAGTCTGGCCACTCTACCATAAAGGCCTGCTGCAGAGATGGTTGTCCTCCTAGAGGGTTCTCCTATCTCCAGAGGAACTCTGGAGCTCTGTCAGTGACCATCAGGTTCTTGTTCACCTCCCTGACCAAGGCCCATCTCCCCTGATTGCTCAGTTTGGCCTAACAGCCAGCTCTAGGAAGAGTCTTGGTGGTTCCAATCTTCTTCCATTTAAGAATGATGGAGGCCAATGTGTTCTTGGGCACCTTCAATGCTGCAAAAATGTTTTGCTACCCTTCCCCAGATCTGTGCCTCGACACAATCATGTCTCGCTGCTCTACGGACAAATCATTCGACCTCATGGCTTGTTTTTACTCTGAACCTGTACTGTCAAGTGTGGGACCTTATATAGACAGGTGTGGTCCTTTTCAAATCATGTCTAATCAATTGAATTTATCACACATGGACTCCAATCAAGTTATAGAAACATCAATGATGATCAATGGAAACAGGATCCACCTGAGCTCAATTTTCATAGCAAAGGATCTGAATACTTATGTAAATAAGGTATGTTAATTTTTAATACATTTGCAAAAAATAAACAAACAACTTTTGGCTCTGTGATTATGGGGTGTGTAGATTGCTGAGGATTTGTATTTACTTAATCCATTTTAGAATAAGGCTGTAAACATAACAAAATGTGGAAAAAAGTCAAGGGGCCTGATTACTTTCTGAAGACACTGTACTTTGCATAGAAACCCAAATAAATGCATGTAGATGGAAAGGGGTGTGTGTCATGTGCTAATTAGCTAATACAGATGGCATAGCCTACACACATAGCATACCTTGCAATATAATCTTCTCTAAAAACAGTTGTACAAAGTGCTCTGTAATAAGATGAGTGTTCTCCAATACCATTGTGGACATGCATAATGATGGATGCATTAGAATATAAGATACGGAGAATAGAGCCTGTAGGATTACAGAAAAAACAGTTGGGAAATGAACATGAAATACTAAATGTGAGTATATTTAAGTGTTTAAATGATTAACTTTCCTACTAACCTAAACTTTCCTACTAACCTAAAAGTTGTCTGAGCTAAAGTCTTGCCAATCCATTCATTATTCTACTAATCATGACAGTGCGAGACAGGTTTTCCATAATGTACGTTTCATATAAATTCAAACCAATAACACCATCAGAAAGTGTTTCACCATTTATTGAGTACAGAGACACATAGCAAAGATGTCTCAGGCAGTATTTGAAATATCTAAATATAGTGAACCTAATATTGAGTTGTACCCCTTTTGCCCTCAGAACAGCCTCAATTTGTCGGGGCATGGACTCTACAAGGTGACGAAAGCTGGCCCATGTTGACACCATTGCTTCCCACAGTTTTGTCAAGTTGGCTGGATGTCCTTTAGGTGGTGGAATATTCTTGATATACACAGGAAACTGTTGAGCATGATAACCCAGCAGTGTTGCTTGTCACCTAGTACAATATCCCATTCAAAGGCACTTAAATCTGTTGTTTTGCCCATTCACCCTCTGAATGGCACACATACACAATCCATGTCTCAATTGTCTCAAGGCTTTAAAATCCTTCTTTAAACTGTCCCCTCTCCTTCATCTACACTGATTGAAGTGTATTTAACAAGTGACATCAATAAGCTTTCAACTGGATTCACCTGGTCAGTCTATGTCATGGAGAGAGCAGGTGTTCATGTTTGTACACTCAGTGTAGATCAAGTGCCGTGGGGGGCACAATCTTAAAATACTGCAATCCAGAAATGAGCACTTTACAATCTACGCCAAAAGCCTGGACTTCTGATGGAGACCATCAAACTGTCATCAACTCGTGCAGTATTACCCTTTCTCTCCAGGAGCATGCATGTGCCCAGGCCCCATAGGCGTATCGAAAGGACCTCCCCTGGTCACCAATGTAACTGACTGATGTAGAGAGCGACAAGTGCCTTAGCAGAATGCAATCTAAGCTGTGTGTGGTCCAGAGACCGGAACTCTCATCTATGGCACATGTCAAACTCATTCCATGGAGGGCTGAGTGTCTTTGGGTTTTCGCTCCTCCCATGATGAATTACAGTCACTAAATAGTAAAGAACTTCCCCCTCCTGGTTGTCTAGGTCTTAATTGAAAACAAAAACACACAGATACTAGGCTCTCCATGGAATGAGTTTTACACCCCTGATCTATTTCAAAAGCCTGGGCTCCTGACAGGAACAATAGAATTCTCCCCACTAATAATAATAATAATAATAATAATCTGTCACCCGCTAAACTGATTCAATAATAAATGTAGTTTTTGAGATGCTCAAACAAGCATGTGTATCTGTAGTTGGAGTGTTTCAACTCTAAAATGCATTAGACTGTCTAAAACTAAACCCACAAACAAAAAACAACAGGCAAATACATATATGGTCTCAATGTCTATATAGTGACGGAAAGGCTAGTTCAAACTGCAGTAGGATGGTTCTCACATGCAAGTGAACCAGCCCAAACTTGGTGAAGAGCACTTGGTTGAGCTCTGGGAGCAGGACATAGGGGAGCTGAATAGATCATGTGAGACAAAAGTGCGAGACAAGAATGAATAAAAAAAAGTCACAGAAAATAAATGTAAATTGCGAGCTAGAAATTGAACCTCCTGACAGTCTGAGGCAGGGTGCTCCGCAATCATCCTACTCCAACTATTGACAGGGATAATGTGGCATTTCTTATTTGTCAGTCTGAATTAAATGATTGGGTCCTGCCTTGATGACTATGAGATTTACACTACTTGTCCATTAGATTTTTGTAGTCTTAAATTATTACTTGGAATACACTAATAGCTAAAACGCTCCTTGCCCCAGAATGACATTAGCAACAGATATGCTTGTTGGAACTAGCTAGTTAAGTAGCAAGCTAGCTAAATTACTAAGGTTGCTGTGTTCTAAATTGGGAGTAATTTTACATCTTACATTGACAGTATCAATATCATAACCGCCATCGACAAGAGACAATACTGTGAAGCAGTCTTCATCGACAACTACAAATACCTAGCTGTCTGGCTAGACTGTAAACTCTCCTTCCAGACTCACATTAAGCATCTCCAATCCAAAATTAAATCTAGAATTGGCTTCCTATTTCGCAACAAAGCCTCCTTCACTCATGCCTGCAAACATACCTTCATAAAACTGACCATCCTACCGATCCTCGACGATGTCATTTACAAAATAGCCTCCAACACTCTACTCAACAAATTGGATGCAGTCTATCACAGTGCCATCCGTTTTGTCACCAAAGCCCCATATATTACCCAACACTGCAACCTGTATGCTCTCGTTGGCTGGCCCTCGCTTCATACTCGTCGCCAAACCCACTGGCTACAGGTCATCTTTAAGTCTTTGCTCGGTAAAGCTCTGCCTTATCTCAGCTCACTGGTCACCATAGCAACACCCACCCATAGCAGGATCTCCAGCAGGTATATTTCACTGGTTATCCCCAAAGCCAACACCTACTTTGGCCACCTTTCCTTCCAGTTTTCTGCTGCCAATGACTGGAACGAATTGCAAAAAATGCTGAAGTTGGAGACATATCTCCCTCACTAACTTTAAGCATCAGCTATCTGAGCAGCTTACCGATCGCTGCAGCAGTACACAGCCCATCTGTAAATAGCCCATCCAACCAAATACCTACCCCATCCCCATATTAGTTTTTCTGCTCTTTTGCACACCAAAAGAGTGTGTACTAGGCTACACTTTGGGGCGGAAGCGTAACCTAGTGGTTAGAGTGTTGGACTAGTAACCAAAAAGTTTCAAGTTCAAATCCCCAAGCTGACAAGGTACAAATCTGTCGGTCTGCCCTTGAACAAGGCTTACCTGTTCCTAGGCTGTCATTGAAAATAAGGATTTGTTCTTAACTGACTTGTGTAGTTAAATAAAGGTAAAATAAATCTGCACTTCTATAACTCCAGTGTTAATTGCTAAATTGTAATTACTTCACCACTATTGTCCTATTTATTGCCTTACCTCATTTGCACACACTGTATACAGATTTTTCAATTGTTATTGTCTGTATGTTTGTTTATCCCATGTTATCTGTTGTTTCTGAGGCACTGCTTTGCTTTATCTTGGCCAGATCGCAGTTGTAAATGAGAACTTGCTCTCAACTGGCTTACCTGGTTAAATAAAAGGTGAACATTATATCCATTTCTATAACTAAATAGTTTGATTACAACAAGAAAAATACACACTGATAACAGTTTGTCTGACGTAGATCTCTGTCTACTATCTTAAATAAGGATAAATACGGATAACGTGATTGGCAGATGTGATCAGCAGAGCTAATACCAAAGATTTGTTATACCGAAGCCAAGAGATCCCTGTTGCCTGTTGTTTCAAATGGGTCATTTGAGTCATAGTTGGCAGACCAAGCAAGGTGGGCAGAGCCAAGCACGAGCTAGCAAGATCCTATTTGCGCGTTCTACCACTATTAGCATATTTATGTTAAGGAACGCCTACTCTGAAGTGAGCGTGTGCAATAACTCAATTCGCCTTGGTACTCCTAAACAACTTTTAAAAACTTTGGCAAAGGGTAAAGTCCACTCTGTTCGTAACATATTATAGTTTTGGGAACAGAAAACTGTATAGATCAAATGCTTCATCGGTGAGAAAATTAGCAGAGTGTGAACCAAAATCAATTTTTTGTTCCATCTTCTCCCATATTTGGTAGCGAATGGAAACGCCAAGCGGATGCTTCACAATTATACATCCGGTGAAATCTGTGATAGTAACGTACATGATATTACGAGTTGCTCGGTAGTACTCTGCGCCGTTTGCCTGTCCAACTAGCGAACTTAAAAGTAAGTATTTTGAAAAAATGTGTAAGAATTGACATTGCCAACAAACTGATGTTTATAAGAAATACATATGCACGAAATGTTAAACAAAAAAACAGCACCTCTCAGATCGATCGTCTTGAAGAAATCTAACCATTCATTTAACAGCCCACCACCAAGTAATACATTTTATCGTGAGTAGTCCTCGCAGTTCATTATAAGTTTAAGGTCGCTAAATTAACTAGCTACCGTACATTAGTTAGCTAATTTACATTGACAACGTGACAAGTAGCATAGCGGCTGTATTGGTGAGCTACTTATTCGATCAAACCGTTTGAGCCAAACCAATGCTAAAAACAAAACGAATCCGTAAAATAACGAGTAACACGTAAAAAATCTATAACGTTAAGTAATTATGGCTAACTAGCTATATCTCATGATATGGTTAACCGGCTAAATATTCAGATATGTCTGTTTACTTAAGTACTGGCTAGCAATTTACCCGGTTGTGTTGGCTAAGGTTTGCTCGAAACTCTAGCTTGCAAGCTATCAAATATAATTAGAAGTCATTTGCCAGGCCTCGATTTGGTGAGTTTTCCCTGTATTCAATAAAAGTTAAGGGCTAGATCTCACCTGCACACTTCACCGTTCTCCTCAGTTTATTTCATTGACGTATGTTAATGGATTTGCTATGTTGAAATACTTGTTGAACGAGCTTTAAAGAAGTGAGTAACGGTGGCTATCTGAGCGCTGTCGTTGCTTGGCTCCACAGAGACACGTGGGGAGGAGCTGCTGTTTGGATTCCCACAATGCAAAGCGATAAAAGGTTTACGTTTTAGCCTACAGATGTCGCAAAGGCGTTTAACATGAAATTGTGTTAAAATGTTTCATATAATCCATAAGGAGTAGTGATTTCAAACTCACTGGACTGGACTGCCGAAGTAGAGCCCGCGATCCGAAAAATTTTCCTGACAGCGGTGGGATTCGAACCCACGCCCCCGAAGAGACTGGAGCCTTAATCCAGCGCCTTAGACCGCTCGGCCACGCTATCATGTATCATTACTTCTGTATATAACAAGATCAATAGATTCATACATTTTGTAAAATTACTTCCAGACAGCAGCTCCAAATGCGATGTGACATGACATCGCATCAGTCCGCTAAGTATGGTTATGTATTTATGAAGTGATAATGCCGGAAAAGCAGGTGTTTGGGGGGTATATTGGCACTTGTCGATGGCCGGGCTGTGCTGATAAACTCCCACTACCAGACACCCACCTTTCGCGTGAACGTGCACGCACTCAATTCTCCATTGCTGCAACTTGTTGCTCGTTGAGATTTCTGAACACGTTTGGCTGCGTTTAATTTAATTATTTAACTCGATTTTATCGCGGGCGAGGCACCAGTAATATCTGCAGCTTTCGGTTTGGCTATTTGTTTCAAGTGTATTAGTCTAAATAAATCTATTTGCTAAAATTCATTATCTCTCACATGTCTTGCCTACATTTTACTCCTTCCTCTGTTTAATATAACACACATACATCAACTATTCATTTCAGTTGCCTACATAAAGTTTTTCTATAGAAAGTATTTTACTTAGATGTGTGCCACAGAAGGTATTTGACTCTAGCCACAAAATTAAGGAAATTAGAAGGGAGGGAGGATTTTGGCAAGGCCATTTTCTTGTCTGCCGAAATTCTCTCCCCCCTTCTATCTTGGGACTGCAAGGCCTGGCACATTTGGTGACCTAAGGCCTGGCATCATTTGGTGACCTATCATGCCCCCTGATGTGTGCCACTGGAACTATTAGACTCTAGTCACAAAAGGAAGTGGTTATTTCAGCAATAATAGTTTTCAGAGCCCTCTACTGTTCTCTCTACCCATTCCTCAATCCCCCATCCCATCGTGCTATTTCCTCAAAGCTTTTCCGACATTTTTTTACACTTTTTCTGTTTTTGTTTTTAAGAATGTAGGTACAGTAGTAGTAGTAATAATAATAAAAAATCTAACATTTGTACTCTGAGCAAAAAAAACTAGTTCAAATATATAAGTCAACATGAGTGTATATCCATAATCACAGTAAACTGTTATAATAACAGAAAAAAGAAGGGGGGAAAAGTATAATAATATAACAAACAAAACTATGACTGAATGTGCCTCCAAGAAGAATCCCCTCCCCAATAGGTCCCTTTGCCCTCAATAGGACACCCCTAGCACTTCCACCATCCCCATCAACCTCCCCCACCCCCCACCCCTCAACCACAAAACACAATAATGATAATAATAAAATAAAAATATATATACCAAGATATATATACACATACACAGATGTACAGTACATATACATATCCACAGGACACTCAATGTATCTCTTTTCCTGCATCAGATATTCAGGTGACATTTCCACCTGGATGACAGCACATAATCAGCAAGATGTAGATGCTCTTCATACGAGGGAATGCCTGCCCATTCTCAGATGTTAGATAATCCAAGATGATCACGTCATTTACATTTTAGCCCTAACATGAACGTTCTGCTTCTTCTTCCACACCATCTAGCGATTTCCCCAAGATGCTCAGTCAGAGCCATGTCAGCTCCAGATTTGACTACTTCAACTCACACCCTGCTGGAATCCCTGCATTCTCAGATTCCCCTCCACTGATTTGCACCCTGGATGGCCTCCCTATTGCAGCTCACATTATGTTCAGGATTCTAATTCTAGCCTACAGGCCCAGAAAATGACCAGCTCCTTAATACCTCTTGGTCTGGATAAAGTGATGTACTGTTTTTCTTTTTCTGTGATCTACAATTGTGTCAATATTGAAGTTGTCTTCTCCTTAATGATTCAGTGGACAATCACCAAGACTTTGCTGTGTACGGTTGCCTAATTGGTTGAATGAGTTGAGCTGCAGGCATCATAACTGCAAAGTCCCTTGCTGTTTGTAAATGCTGATTCAATAACCACCTAACCACTTTGATTCTGATTTACTTTTGGTCTTGGAATACACTTCTACCTGTTGCTCTATGTTTATAATAAAAACATGTTTGTTGTGCTTTTACTAGCAGTGAACAGGTTAGGTAGCAGTTTTCTACATATTGTATATCAAATCAAATCAAATTTATTTATATAGCCCTTCGTACATCAGCTGATATCTCAAAGTGCTGTACAGAAACCCAGCCTAAAACCCCAAACAGCAAACAATGCAGGTGTAAAAGCACGGTGGCTAGGAAAAAACTCCCTAGAAAGGCCAAAACCTAGGAAGAAACCTAGAGAGGAACCGGGCTATGTGGGGTAATTGACTGTATATGTTACATTTTAGAACATGGTAGATTATCATGTAATACGACATCTACCATAACATGTATTTATGGTTTCAGCATTAAACTGTACAAATTGATAACTTCAGATATATTTGATGTGCTAAAGGTACATTGATTCTCCCCTGATCCTTTTCAAATACGGTCAAAGATGTTAACATCATGAGAGAAGAAATAGCAGTCACTCTCCTCCAACACTGGTATGTTCAATTTATAATTGTAGATATAATTGTAGATAAAATAAACATAAGGGTCTTTCAAGGTTATCATTGATCCAACTTCTGACTAGATGGCCACTAAAACACATGTATTTAAATAATTATGTTACAAGAAACCTATACTATTCCCCTGTTCCCTGTTTGCTCAGAAAAATACATGTAGAGATGTATAGACTACTTGACATGTTTTGCTACATGACCTGAGCCAACTGTGCCACTTCTGTGGGGAGGTGGACAATAATGAGGAAGACACTAACTTGGTAATTGCTTGTTCACTTCTAAAGGCACATTTTTAGGAGTACGAATTTGTATAAGCAGTAATATTTATAGGAGGTAGTATCATCCACTTTGTCTGAAAAGGAAATCATTGTAATTCAAGAAAATATATTTAATGTTTTAAATATCTAAAAAAAAATCAACATAAATTACCGATTGTTATGAAAACTTGAAATCGGCCCTAATTAATTGGCCATTCTGATTAATCGGTCGACCTCTAGCACAAACCCACTGTCGGTGGACCAGACAGGAATGGCAAAAAGTGCTCTTCACTGACGAGTCGCGGTTTTGTCTCACCAGGGGTGATGGTCGGATTCACGTTTATCGTCGAAGGAATGAGCATTGCAACAAGGCCTGTACTCTGGAGCGGGATCAATTTGTAGGCTGGCAGGTGTATTTAGGGACATATTCAACCAATCCCTATCCAGTGTGTTGTCCCCACATGCTTCAAGGTGACCACCATTGTTCTTGTTCCCAAGAAAGCAAAGGTAATTGAACTAAATTACTATCGCCCCATTGCACTCACTTCTGTCATCATGAAGTGCTTTGAGAAACTAGTCAAGGATCATATCACCTCCACCCTACCTGATACCCTAGACCCTCTCCAATTTGCTTACCGCCCCAATAGGTCCACTGACGATGCAATCGCCATCACACTGCACACTGCCCTATTCCACCTGGAGAAGAGGAATACCTATGTCAGAATTCTGTTCATTGACTTCCGCTCAGCATTTAACACCATAGTACCCTCCAATCTCGTCATTAAGCTCGAGACTCTGGGTCTCGACCCCGCCCTGTGCAACTCGGTCCTGGACCTTCTGACAGGCTGCCCCCAGGTGGTGAAGGTGAGGTAAACCAGGTGAGGTCACCGCATGTGTGGGAGGTGGAACTAAAGGGTTAGCTAAGGCATATTGAGCAGGGCTAGAGGCTACAGTGAAATAAGACAATCACTAACCGGAATTGGCCAAGATGGCTGCTTGAACAGACGCTTTTTTACCGAGCTCCGTACCAAACTTCAGAAAGATTGTGAAAATGTTTTTTTTTTTTAAGTTTAGTCATTATTATTTTTATTTGTTCAAGATATAAGACCTTTCCTGTGACTGGAATGATAATTGAATAATTTATTTCAGCATGTCCATGCAAAGTCGTGACAAAAAAAGAAAGGAAAAAGTTAGCCGTTCTATTGCTAATCAACAAGAGAGAAACGTGCTTATAGACAACTGTCATAACTACACTTGGCCTATGGATAATATCATGCTTTCGAATGCTGAAGATGACGAATTCCCCTCTTTACCGGTTACTCCGTGCAAACCTCCACCCTCCAAAAAACCCAACATGAACTCTGACATCGTGGCTACCCTCTCCTTACTCATCAACTCCAGGTGTGACGCCATTGAGAAAATGGTAGGCGCGAACACCATGGTTATCGAAGGCTTGAAAAAGACGAGTTTGCATGTGGTGAAATTAATGATGTGAAAACGAGAGTGGCAAAAGTTGAAAAACATGTGGAAAGAGTGGAAAAGAATAACAATGTCTACCATAGACGTCTCACTGATCTGGAACAATACACAAGAAAATGGAACCTGAGACTCTACGGCTTGCCAGAGGTGGAGAATGAAGATGTGCGAGGAGAGGCTATCCGTATCTTCCAAGAAGTTTTGCCTGCAGAGAAGAACAAAGTTGGTGATAACATCGACGTTGTACATCGCCTCGGCAAGAAGCAACAGCAAAGCGATTCAAGACCCAGGGGTATCCTCATCCTATTCACTACCAGATTCTACAGGGATGCTGTCTGGAAAGCGGCAAGGAAGAACGCCTTCCTTCAGAGCCATGGTATGCGTTTCGCCGAGCATCTCAGCCCGGAAGACATAGAAAGAAGGAACAAGTTGTGGCCAACGATCAAGATAGCACGAAGTGAGGGGAAGGCTGCTTACTTCGTGGGAGGACGAGGTTTCATCAACGGTTCAGAAATCCATATTCCTCCCTAAAATCTCACCAGAAGGAACAGGTTGATGGTTTCAGCCATGGTATTCTCATTTTCCTTATGTTGTTTACCTAACAAGTATCAGGTGAATATTTTAAAGGAATACTCAGGTATTTCAATTCATTAGTTTGTTCTTGTATGACCAGAAATCCTATTTTGTTTATAAACTTACGAAGAAGATTGAAAGCTGAATTTATGTTTTATGTATACAGTAACTAAGATACTGTTTTAAATGGCATACAGGTCTGCTCTGACTTTACACGGTTATTGTTTTGTCTTGTGATCAGTTACAATGACATTACACTCATTACTGTAAACTTATACGGGTACAACACCAAACATGAGAATGATGAGTTGCTTGAATCTATAGAGAAACATATACTTCATTGGTTATCTAAATTTCCCAATTCGTTATTATTGATAGGAGGGGACTTTAACATTACAATAGATAATTCAACTGATAGATGGCCCCCAGGTAGGCCAACCAATCAGAATTTGGGTTTAATACTTTTTATGGAAAAGTTTGATCTTACTGATATATGGAGAGAGAGGTTTCCGGCCGAAAGATCATTCACTTGGAGTAACAAAACAGGCTCCAGACAATCCAGGAAAGATTTTTGGCTTATATCCAAATGTATTGATAGTGAGTGTGTTACTACAAATATTTGTACTACTCCCCTCACAGACCATAAGGCTATTTACATTGATATCATTTATATTTTACAGAAAATTGTATAGCTCTATGTACTGTCAGGAATCCACAGATATGTTTTTTAACTCACTGAATAATGTTCACTCTATCAGTGATATAGAATCTAAACAGTGTGATGAACCCATCAAAGTTGAAGAGATTATAGAGTCTATCAAACATCTAAAGAACAATAAATCACCAGGTGTTGATGGAATTACATCAGAATTTTACAAATTATTTTCTGAACAAGTAGCTCCCTTCCTATTCGAAGTCTTTTTAGAGAGTATTAAAAACAATGTTCTCCCTCCTACAATGAGTCAGGGGTTAATAACACTGATACCTAAAGCCTAAAAAAGAAATGCTGCTCATCAATAACTGGCGTCCAATTTGTCTTCTTAATAATGACTATAAGATATTAGCCTCACTACTTGCAAAAAGAATTAAGAAGTTCTGGATGCAATCATTGATGAAACAGTCTGGCTTCATGAGGAACAGACATATTTCTAACAATGTCAGACTAGTATTAGACGTACTTGACTAAACAGACCTAATAACTGAGAATAGCTTCATATTATTTTTTGATTTTTAGAAAGCATTTGACACAGTAGAGCATCAGTTTCTCTTCCACTCCCTTGAGAGACTTGGCTTTGGGGATTTCTTCTGTAAGGCTATTAAGACTCTATGCAAATGTTAACAGCTCTATCAAATTGAAATATGGCACCTCACCTAGATTTGAGTTAAAGAGAGGAATTAGGCAAGGTTGTCCTATCTCTCCGTACCTGTTTTTATTAATCACCCAACTTCTTGCAAATTATTTAAATAATAGTCCTGTACAAGGTATTTCCATAGCTGGTAAATAAATTATTATAAGCCAGCTGGCTGACGATACTACACTTTTTCTGAAGGACGCTAACCAAATTCCCATATCGATCAATGTGATACAATCCTTTTCCAAAGCGTCTGGTCTATTTCTTAACATTATGAAATGTGAACTCATGCTGTCAAAGATTGTGTGACACCATATTATGGTATTCCAGTAAAAGAAGAACTTACATATTTAGGCATAACCATTACAAAGGATCAGAAGTCTAGAGGCTTACTAAATTTTAACCCTCTTATTAAAAAAACCCAGAAGAAACTAAATCAATGGCTACAGAGGGACTTATTTTTAAAAGGTAGATGTCAGGACCCGGTTACGAACCCAGGTCTCCGGAGTGAGAAACAGTCACTTAACCAACTGAGCCACGAATAGTTGGCAGAACCCAGAAGATGAGGCAGACACAGCAGTACTTGAGACGGTGTATTTAATGAAGTAAAAAGTGAAGTTCTTCAAGAAAACATGTAACTCCACAACCTCAAAAGGAATTCCACAAGAACAAAGGTAATCCTCCAAGACAAAAAGGTAAATCCACAAGGTGGAAGGTATAGCACAAAAAGCCTCAAAAAATTACTCAAAAAAACAAACAAGAACAAAAAACAGAATTCCACAAGAGAGTCCACAGGGATCAACAAGAGTTCACAGAGAACTAGGGCTGGGTGCTAACATACAAACACAGAGCAAAGGACTGAGGAAAACAAAGGGTTTAAATACAATCAGGGGAAACGAGGCACAGGTGCAAATAATAATGGGGATCAAGGGAAAACAAAAAGGTCAAAAGGCACAATGGTGGCATCTAGTGACCAAAAACCGGAACAACCCTGGCCAAATCCTGACAGAATCCCCCCCCTAGGAACGGCTCCTGACGTTCCTACCAGCTCTCTCAGGGTGGAGGGCCCTGAACTGACGAATGAGGTCAGGGTCCAGTATGTCTTTGGCAGGAACCCAGGAGCGCTCCTCGGGACCGTAGCCTTCCCAGTCCACCAGATACTGCCAGGACCGCTGCACCCGGCGGGAATCCAGTATCCGATGGACGGTATAAGCCGGCTGGCCTCCAATGACACGAGGCGGAGGGGAGGTCTGTCTGCCGGGACAAGGGGAGAAAAACAACAGGTTTTAATAAGGAAATGTGAAATGTGGGATTAATCTTAAGGGATCTGGGTAAGTGTAGGCGATAAGAAACTGGGTTAACTCTCCTGGCAACCTTAAAGGGACCGATGTATTTTGGGACAGCTTGCGAGACTCCACCCGTAGTGGTAAGTCTCTTGTGGAGAGCCAGACTCTCTGGCCGGGCGCAGGGTAGGCCCGGGACGGCGACGTCTGTTGGCTTTTTGTTGGTACCTCTGTGAGGAACGCATAAGATTAAGACGGGTCTTCCTCCACATAAGCCGACAGCGTCTGACGAACTTCAAGGCTGAAGGCACTCTGACTTCTGCCTCCTGGTCCGGGAACAATGGAGGGGCATAGCCAAACTGACACCCGTGCGGGGACATACCAGTGGAGGAGGAGCGCAAGGTGTTGTGCGCGTATTCGGCCCAAACAATGAAGGACGACCATGTGGACGGGTTGTTACGAGTCATACATCGGAGGGTGGTTTCCAGCTCTTGATTCATCCTCTCTGTTTGGCCGTTGGACTCCGGATGGTACCCTGAAGATAGACTGGCAGAAGCCCCCATGAGTTGGCAGAAGGTCTTCCAAAACCTAGAGGCGAATTGGGGACCTCTGTCAGAAACCATATCTTGAGGAATGCTGAAGACTCGGAACACATGATTAATTACCAACTCAGCCGTTTCCTTGGCAGAAGGTAACTTAGTCAGAGGGACGAACCTGGCCGCCTTTGAAAACCTGTTGATTATGACTAGGATAGTAGTATTGCCATGGGATGGAGGAAGGCCAGTAATAAAGTCCAACGAGATATGGGACCAGGGTCCGTGGGGAACAGGTAAAGGGTGAAGGAGTCCTTGCGGGCGGAGGTGAGAAGATTTGCCCTGGCAGCACACGGGGCAGGCATTGACGAAAGTGGCAACGTCTTCTCTTATGGTAGGCCACCAGAACTTACGCTGGATGAACTCCAAGGTGCGACCTACGCCCGGGTGACAGGTGAGGCGAGAGGAGTGCCCCCACAGAAGGACCTGAGTCCTCACTGCCTTGGGGACAAACAACCGATTGGCAGGACCTCCTTTCGGGTCCGGTTCAATAGCTTGAGCTCGTCTCACGGTATCCTCAACTTGCCACGAGATCGGAGCCACGATCTTAGCAGCAGGAAGGACAGGCATGTCCGTGTCATCTCGAATGGCAGGAGCGTTGACTCGGGACAGGGCATCCGGTTTGAGATTCTTCGACCCGGGCCGATAGGTGAGGATAAACTGGAATCGATTGAAGAAAAGAGACCATCTAGCTTATCTAGAGTTCAACCGCTTCGCCTGCTGGATATACTCCAGATTTTTGTGGTCCGTAAGCACTTGAAACGGGTGAGAAGCCCCCTCGAGCCAGTGTCTCCATTCCTTCAATGCCATCTTAACCGCTAGGAGTTCACGATCCCCCACATCGTAGTTCCTCTCAGCCGGGGTAAGCCGGTGTGAGAAGAAAGCGCACGGATGAAGCTTCTTGTCTTCACCCCTCTGAGACAGGACAGCTCCAACACCAACCTCTGAGGAGTCTACCTCCACCACAAACGGTTCATCTGTAGTATCAGGATGGGAGCAGAGACGACGCGCTGCTTGAGTCCTTGGAAGGCCGTCTCAGCTTCTCTTCCTCACAAAAACCTTGCATTGCCACCCTTGGTTAAAGCTGAGAGAGGGGCTGCCACCAAGCTGAAGTTCTTGATGAACTTGCGTTAAAAGTTAGTGAAGCCCAGAAAACGCTGAACTTCCTTAACGGATTTGGGGGTGGGCCAATCCGCTACCGCCCCTACCTTCCTGGGGTCCATTTGGACTCGACCGGGTTCCACTACAAATCCCAGGAATTGTACTCGGGATGAATGGAATTCACATTTTTCCGGCTTAACGTACAGATGGCTGTCTAGGAGGCGTTTGAGTACTTGTCTGACATGCTTTGTGTGTTCTTGAAGAGAGCTCGAAAAGATGAGGATGTCATCCAAGTAAACAAACACAAATATGTTAAGCATATCCCTAAGCACATCGTTTATGAGCGCTTGGAACACCGCTGGGGCGTTGGTCAGGCCGAAGGGCATCACCAAGTATTCATAGTGACCAGTAGGCGTGTTGAAAGCGGTCTTCCACTCGTCACCAGGTCTGATCCGCACAAGATGGTATGCGTTCCGCAGGTCAAGCTTAGTGAAAACAACTGCTTCCTGGAGCAGCTCGAAGGCTGTGGCCATAAGGGGTAGCGGGTAACGGTTACGGACGGTTATGGCATTGAGTCCCCGGTAGTCGATGCAAGGACGTAATCCACCGTCTTTCTTGGCCACAAAGAAAAACCCTGCTCCCGCCGGGAGGTGGATGGACGCATGAGGCCTGCTTCCAGAGCGTCCTTGATGTAGGTATCCATAGCAGCTCGTTCGGGTGGAGATAGGGAAAAGATCCGACCCCTGGGGGCAAGTGCCCGGAAACAGTTCGATGGGGCAATCATAAGGTCTATGGGGTGGTAGCATGGTGGCCCTCTGTTTGCTAAATACCAGTTTGAGGTCATGGTAACACTCGGGAACTCGGGTCAGGTCGATGGATTCTAAAGACTCGGAGTAGAACTCTGGGAATTCGGGAAAATACAAGTAGCTTGGCACGTAGGACCCCACTGCTTGATAGTGCCCACAGACCAGTCGATGTGAGGGTTATGGCTGTGAAGCCAGGGGTATCCAAGGACGAGAGGGAACTCGGAACAGGAGATCAAATGAAAGTTCATCAATTCCTGGTGTTGTGAAACTGAAAGTCGCAAGGAGGTAGTGACATGAGTGACAAGTCCAGATCCCAAAGGGCTTCCATCCAATGTAGTAACCCTCATGGGGTCACTTAGAGGTTCAGAGGGAACGCCATTCTCCTTCGCCCAGACACCATCCATGAAGTTACCTGCGGCTCCAGAGTCTACCAAGGCTTGAAGGTGAAGCTTGTGGTTGTCCCAGGAAAGGGTGACTGGAATGAGCAGACGGGAGTTGGACGGATGGGAGGAGGTTATGTTTCCCGTTACAGTTCCCCCCGGTCTGTACGGGACAGAGCGTTTCCCTGGAGCCCGGGACACGTGGAACGGAAATGGCCCGGTTTGCCGCAATATAGACAGCGTCGCTCCCTCATCCGGCGGTCTCTCTCAGCCTGGGAGATGCGTCCAATCTGCATGGGTTCCGGTGGAGCCAGCGAGGATAAAGGTGGGGACTCGGAGCTGGGACTGATAGGGGCTAGAGGTCTACGGTTGAGTTCTCTCTCTTTCAAACGCTGGTCAATGCGTGAGGCCAACTTGAGCAGGGACTCGAGATTGTCCGGTGGTTCCCGAGTGGCCAGTTCATCTTGGATAGTGTCGGAAAGGCCTTTCAGAAAGCACACCGTGAGCGCCTCGTTGTTCCAGCCACTCGCTGCTGCCACCGTGCGGAGCTGGATGGCATAGTCAGTCACGCTGCGCCGACCTTGGTGGAGAGTCAGGAGCTGTTTGGCTGAGTCAGGACCACTGCTTGGGCCTTGAAACACTCGTTTGAATTCCTCAGCAAAGGCAGAGTAGCTGGCACAGCAGGAACTATGGGCATCCCACACAGCAGTAGCCCAGGCCAGGGCTTTTTCCGACAGCAGGGTGATGATATATGCGATCTTAGACCGGTCGGTGGGGAACGACGAGGGTTGCAGCTTGAAGGAGAGAGAACATTGGGTGAGAAACCCTTTACAAGCTCTTGGATCACCTGAGAACCGTTGGGGAGGTGGAAGACGAGGTTCAGCCAGAGGGTTAACTGCCATGGGTACGTGAATCTGAGGTACTGGGACGGGAACTGTTGCCGGGGTAAGTCGATCAGATATCTGCTTTATGGAATTCAGCATCTCCGACAGAAGATGAATGTCTAGCCATTAAGGCCTCTTGCTGAACCAGGGCGGCTTCATGGCGTTGGACAGTCTCCTGGTGGTGGGACAGCATGGCAACAAGGTCCTGGGAACTGGCTGCCTCTGGGTTCATTTTTGGCTCTGTGTTTCTGTCAGGACCCGGTTACGAACCCAGGTCTCCGGAGTGAGAAACAGTCACTTAACCAACTGAGCCACGAATAGTTGGCAGAACCCAGAAGATGAGGCAGACACAGCAGTACTTGAGACGGTGTATTTAATGAAGTAAAAAGTGAAGTTCTTCAGGAAAACATGTAACTCCACAACCTCAAAAGGAATTCCACAAGAACAAAGGTAATCCTCCAAGACAAAAAGGTAAATCCACAAGGTGGAAGGTATAGCACAAAAAGCCTAAAAAAAATACTCAAAAAACAAACAAACAAGAACAAAAAACAGAATTCCACAAGAGAGTCCACAGGGATCACAGGGATCACAGGGATCACAGGGATCACAGGGATCACAGGGATCACAGGGATCACAGGGAACTAGGGCTGGGTGCTAACATACAAACACAGAGCAAAGGACTGAGGAAAACAAAGGGTTTAAATACAATCAGGGGAAACGAGGCACAGGTGCAAATAATAATGGGGATCAAGGGGAAACAAAAAGGTCAAAAGGCACAATGGGGGCATCTAGTGACCAAAAACCGGAACAACCCTGGCCAAATCCTGACAGTAGAGTCCTAATAACCAAGGCTGAAGGTATCTCTAGACTAACATATGGTGCTCTATCTTTATATCTTGACCGTAAAATAAGCAAGGAGATAGACCAGATGCTTTTCAACTTTCTTTGGAGAAACCATACCCATTACATTAGGAAAACTGTTGTTATGAACACTTATGAGAATGGTGGACTGAATTTTCTGGATTTTACTACTTTAAATAATACTTTCAAGATCAATTGGATAAAACAATTCCTAAGAAGACCCACTTCTATCTGGAATTTTATTCCTCATCATGTCTTCTCTACTTTTGGTGGCCTTAACTTCATGTTGTTTTGCAATTATAATATTGACAAAGTTCCAGTGAAACTTTCTGCTTTTCATCGGCAGGTTTTCTTGTCATGGTCCTTAATTTATAAACACAATTTTTCTCCACACAGATATTATATATGGAATAATCGGGATATATTGTATAAAAATACCTCTCTGTTTTTAGAATATTGGTTCAGAAATAATATCCTATTGGTGAGCCAACTGGTAAATGCAGAGGGTCTTTTACTCAGTTATAAAGAATTCTTATCACTTTACAAGGTCCCTGTAACACCTAAAGATTTTGCAATTGTTTTAGATGCCATTCCCTCAGGTGTTGCTATGTTATTCAGGAACATGTCAAGACCTGACCCTCAGAGCCTACCTTCTATTGACCCTGTTGGCTCATGAGTAGGAAAGATTTGTTTCTCTTTTGGTCCATTCAACAACAGAGCGATACGATCCTTGTTTCAGCAGGATGTTGTATCTACTATACCTTATGTCATGCCTTATTGGAATGGATTTATTGATAATATCTGTTGGAAAAAAGTGTAGATGTTGCCACAAACATACCTACTTGTTAACAAAATTAAGGAAGTTACCTTTAAAATTATTCATAAATATTATCCTGCCAACCACTATATGAAGAAGTTTAAGGAAAACATCAACTCAAATTGCTCCTTTTGTAACGACCACCCAGAAACAGTTGTGCATCTTTTTTGGCATTGTATGCATGTAAGAAAACTGTGGCAAGACATCAGTAGGTTTATAATTGAACACATTTATGAAGATTTTACACTATTGTGGAGAGATGTACTGTTTGGATTCTTTACATACAATAGAAATAAGCGGAATCATTTTTATGTAATTAATTTCATTATTCTTTTGGCCAAATTTCATATACATAAATGTAAATTTACAAACAGAAAACCACATTTTTGTATCCTACAAAAAGAAATTGAACTGTATTTTAAGACGGTTAAATGCTCTTCTAACAAAAAAGCTGTTAGAATTGTAAGTATATGCATGTCCCTTAAGGTCCTTGTGTAATTGTAATGTGATATTGTACCCCCTAGCTCGATTGTCCATTGTTTGTAATCTATGTATGCTTGTGTTCCCTCATGTGCTTTATGTATTGATTTGTTGTTAATAAAAAAAAATATTTAAAAAAAGACAAGGACAAGGCATATTGATATTAGGGAGAGGCATGCGTAGCTGAGTGATCATAGGGGTTCAGTGAGTAACTCCGCGGGCTGGAGACACGGCGATTCAGACAGCTTGCGGGCTGGGGATAGCAAGCTAGCAGAGGGGCCTTAGAGGAACGTCGCAACTGAAGAAATCTGTTGTAGCCCCCTCGTGCAGTTACGTCGGCAGACCAGTCGTGATGGATCAGCAGGGCTCCGTGTAGTAAAAGGGGTCCAGGCCAATTGGCAAAATAGGTATAGTGGCCAAAGAAATTGGCTGATGGCATCTTAAACTAACAGTCCGATACGCTCTAGACAGCTAGCAGGCGGGCATTCAGGGGACGTCGTGACGGAGGAGCCTGTTGAGAAAACCCCTCGGGCAGATTACGTCGGTAGTCCAGTCGTGATGGATCGGCGGGGCTCCGTATCGGCAGTAAAAGGGGTCCAGGCCAACTGGCAATTTGGCTTGATGACAGCTTCACACTCTTGGCATTCTCTCAACCAGCTTCATGAGGTAGTCACATGGAATGCATTTCAATTAACAGGTGTGCCTTATTAAAAGTTCATTTGTGGAATTTCTTTCCTTCTTTATGCGTTTGAGACAATCAGTTGTGATAAGGTAGGGGTGGTATACAGAAGATAGTCTTCTACCAAATAGGGCTATGTCCATATTCTTGCAAGAACAACTCAAATAAGCTAAGAGAAATGACAGTCCCCCATTACTTTGAAGACATGAAGGTCAGTCAATCCAGAAAATGTCAAGAACTTTGAAAGTTTCTTCAAGTGCAGTTGCAAAAACCATCAAGCGCTATGAGGAAACTGGCTCTCATGAGGACCGCCACATGAAAGGAAGACCCAGTTACCTCTCCTGCAGAGGATAAGTACATTAGAGTTAACTGCCCCTCAGATTGCAGCCCAATAAATGCTTCAGAGTTCAAGAAACACATCAACAAACGTAAGCATTTCGCTACACTCGCAATAACATCTGCTAACCATGTGTATGTGACCAATAAAATGTGATTTGATCAACTGTTCAGAGGAGACTGCGTGAATCAGGCCATCATGGTCGAATTGCTGCAAAGAAACCACTACTAAAGGACACCAATAAGAAGAGACCTGCTTGGGCCAAGAAACAAGCAATGGACAATTGACCAGTGGAAATCTGTCCTTTGGTCTGATGAGTCCAAATTAGATTTTTTTGGTTCCAACGCCGTGTCTTTGTGAGACGCAGAGTAGGTGAACGGATGATATCTGCATGTGTGATTCCCACCGTGAAGCCTGGAGGTGTGGGGGTGCTTTGCTGATGACACCTACAGTGATTTATTTACAATACAAGACACTTAACCAACATGGCTACCACAACAATACGCCATCCCATCTGGTTTGCGCTTAGTGGGACTATCATTTGTTTTTCAACAGGACAATGACCTAAAACACACCTCCAGGCTGTGTAAGGGCTATTTGACCAAGGAGAGTGATGGAGTGCTGCATCAGATGACCTGGCCTCCACAATCCCCCGACTGCAACCCAATTGAGATGGTTTGGACTGCAGAGTGAAGGAAAAGCAACCAACAAGTGTTCAGCATGTGGGAACTCCTTCAAGACTGTTGAAGGATCATTCCTCATGAAGCTGGTTGAGAGAATCCTAAGAGTGTGCAAAGCTGTCATCAAGGCAAAGGGTGGCTACTTTGAAGAATCAAAAATATATTTGAACTTTTTTTGGTTACTACATGACTCCATATGTGTTATTTCATAGTTGTGATGTCTTCACTATTATTCTACAATGTAGAAAATAGTAAAAAATAAAGAAAAACCCTTGAATGGGGAGGTGTGTCCAAACCTTTGACTGGTACTGTATACTCAAATTTACAATGCAATAGACATTTATTTATTCCAAAGAGACATTTACATATAGCTACTTCCATGCATTAATTTATACACAAGCATGCAAACAATGCAACAAGTGCACTCGATAAGTCTATTACTAACATACAGAAGTGATAGGCAAAACCAACAAAGTCAACAAAAGCTAAATGTTCATTTTACGAAATCAAACTTCTTTTCAGTTTAGTAATTTGCTTCTAAATTGCAACCACATTCATACAGTGCATTCAGAAAGTACTCAGACCCCTTGACTTTTAACACATTTGTTACAACTTTATTCTAAAATCTCCACACAATACCCCATAATGACAAAGTGAAAAAAGGTTTAAACTTATTTACATAAGTATTCAGACCCTTTGCTATGAGACTCAGAATTGCGCTCAGGTGCATCCTGTTTACATTGATCATCCTTGATGTTTCTACAACTTGATTGGAGTCCACCTGTGGTAAATTCAATTGATTTGACATGATTTGGAAAGGCACATCCCTGTCTACATAAGGTCCCACAGTTGACAGTACATGTCAGAGCAAGCCATGAGGTCGAAGGAATTGTCCTTAGAGCTCCGGGACAGGATTGTGTCGAGGCACAGATCTGGGGAAGGGTATCTTGGTCATGTAGGTGACCAAGACCCTGATGGACAGAGCTCTAGCGTTCCTCTGTGGAGACCATCTCTACAGCACTCCACCAATCGGGCCTTTATGGTAGAATGGGCAGACGGAAGCCACTCCTCAGTTAAAGGCACATGACAGCCAGCTTGGAGTTTGCCAAAAGGCACCTCAAGACTCTGACCATGAGAAACAAGATTCTCTGCTCTGATGAAACCAAGATTGAACTTTGGCCTGAATGCCAAACATCACATCTGGAGGAAACCTGGCACCATCCCTATGGTGAAGCATGGTGGTGGCAGCATCATGCTGTGGGGATGTTTTTCAGAGGAAGGGACTGGGAGATCAGTCAGCAGAGGGAAAGATGAACGGAGCGAAGTACAGAGTGATCTTTGATGAAAACCTGTTCTAGAGCGCTCAGGATCTCAGACAGGAGCCAAGGTTCACCTTCCACCAGGACAACGACCCTAAGCACACATGATGCTCTCCATCCAACCTGACAGAGCTTGAGGATCTGCAGAGAAGAATGGGAGAAACTCCCCAAATACAGGTGTGCCAAGCTTGTAGTGTCATACCCAAGAAGGCTCAGGTGCTTCAACAAAGTCCTCACTACTTATGTTAATGTGATAATTCCATATTTTTTTTTAATATATACATTTGCAAAAAAAATCTAAAAACCTGTTAATGCTTTGTTATTATGGGGTTGTGTGTAGATTAATGAGAAGAAACAAATAAAATAATAAATTTTAGAATAAGGCTGTAACGTAACAAAATGTGGAAAAAGTCAAGAGGTCTGAATACACTGTATATCCAAAAGGGCAATGGGGACAGGAATAGAAAAGGGGAAAATAGATGAAAAGACAAAGACCAGTTCCAAACAGAAAGTGTAAAATAAAGACAATTCCTTCGGTTATCACCAACAGTTAGGCCAGAGGACAGCTGCATAAATGGTCACACACAGATCATACACTCACACTGCATTTAGGAAATCACAGTAAAAGTGTCTGTAAACTTTAAAATATTAGGGAGAAGTATCCATCACTACATTAGCCGATTCCTTTGGCCTTGCAGAGTGACGTCCCCTCTGTCTCCTACTCCTCTTCCTCCATCATGCCCCAGGCCTCCTCTGCTTTCATATAGTACTGGTTGGCCAGTCGGCCTTTCATTGCTTCCATGGCTGCATCTGCTGCCTGTGTGAACAGATCACCTGGGCCAGAGAAAGAGAGTCTGTGGTTACTCACTGTAAGTACAACAGAGGTTATCACACCGAGGGCTCAAGTTAGGGTTTAGTTCTAGTTTAAGTTCAGCTGTGTTTCTCTCTGCTTACTTACCTGCTCTCTGTGGGTCTCGGTCCAGGCCATGGCCCCCCTCCTGGTACATCTCAGCCTCTCTGGCCAGCAGCAGGTAGAGAGGCTCGTCCTGCATGCCGTCAAACTCGCCCCCCTCGTCGTAGTCCGTCATGTTCAGGGCACAGTTGTACCAGCTCACCGCTTCCTTCCAGTCCTGGGACCTGAGAACCACAGAGGTTTTTATAGGTTTGTTATGAAGAAGCTCTTTTCATTTAACATCCATTTCACAGTCCTGATATAGTCTGTGTCTTGGGGACTGCTCTCTGTTAGTTGTATTTGTGTAATCTGTATTGTTCTGAGTTGATGGCTTCTCATCATAGATGGTCCCATCATTAGTTGATATCTGATATGTCCCCCCCAGTCTCTGACCTGTCTGGTGAGAGGATGATGCCGGTGTCGAAGGCCCTGGCCACCAGGATCATACAGGGTCTGTCTCCTGCCTCAGCAGCCTGCAGCAGGAACTTGAAACCCTTCATACGGCTCCCTGAGTTGTCCTGATCACAAGAAAACAACATACAGCATGGAATTACAACAGAGAAGGAGTCAAAAGACACATTGTGAATTAGAGAGAGAGGTAGAGAGAGAGAGAGAAAGAGATACCTCTAGCTCAATCTCTGACAGTATATGGTGTGGCAGCTGTAGGTAACACTGTCCCAGGGCAATGATAGCCTCTAGTTCCCCACACATGGCTGCCGTCTCCAGGTGGTACATGGCTGAGTCCTGGTCCCACTGCTCCTCCTTTTCACAGAACCGACCACCCTCGTGGTAATTCGCCATCGCCAGGTGGACCTGGGGAAGAGGCAAAAGGAGATTTATTGTGTGTTTTTAGTGTGTGTACGTGCATGTGTGTGTGTGTTCCAGCCACTCACTTTGCCCAGGATGGACTTCCCAGTCTTCCTCTCCAGGATCATGGAGTCGAGTCTCTCCACCTCCACAGCAACACAGGATGGCCGGTGGACGTGAGAACGAGAAGTGTGGTAGACACTCCATTTCTCATCTGTCAGCTAGACAGACAGAGCATAGAAAAGGTCAATGAAGCACTGTATATGTATGCATGTTCATAGTACTCAAGCCTCAACTTGTACATATCTGATTTAACATTAATGCTAATCATACCACAGGTATGCAGTGTGAGATGGAACAGGCAGTTACAGACCTATTGATTGGTTAGGTGATTTGATCAGGGAGGGGGCAGGTGAACATGTTGACATGGAGAGGCCAAACAAGGACACACATAGAATAAGACCAAAACACAGGCTGCTGAGTTTGAATTCCTTTTCTTGGGTGCAATAAAACCTTTGCCCCTACTAAGCATACATCCTTAGAAAACAAGCATGTGTCAAATCATCAACTGACACAGTGCAACGTCAGTGCTCCACCCTGCAAAGGCCTGGGTTAGTCCCCTTCATGCAGAGGACAGGGCTGTTGGCTGTTGGAGACGTTTACAGCAAGATAATTTAGGTTTGGGTTAAGGGAGGATCTGCTAGGAACCTTTCTCTAGCAAGGAGACAGACACAGCAGCAAAAACCCATTTCGCTGTCAGTTATCCCATGGAATGGAGCCATAGATTAGACAGCATGTACCATCACTCATTCATATATCCTTATGTACATATTCCTTATCCCCTTACACTGTGTATAAGACAGTAGTTTTGGAATTGTTAGTTAGATTACTTGTTGGTTATCACTGCATTGTCGGAACTAGAAGCACAAGCATTTCGCTACACTCGCATTAACATCTGCTAACCATGTGTATGTGACAAATAACATTTGATTTGATTTGATTTAGATTAGACAGCAGGAACACTACACTAGTGAGCAAAGGATAGGGGGCGACAAAGATGAGCAAGGGGTTATTTGATTATAGCGAAGGTGGCTTTGATAATGGTCATTTATTTTGTTTACCCATCCGACTCAGACTGCTATAGAGGTGGGGCGGGCCTACATGGTGACATAAACGGAGCTAAAGAGAAGGTCAGATTCACACTCACATGGCTATACAGAGTAATAGGTTAACAGCTTTTGATGTTGGGGCGTCAGAGAATCCATGTCATGGTGGTCCAGTGTGGCTCAGTTGGTAGAGCATGGCACTTCCAATACCAGGGTTATTGGTTCGATTCCCACGGGGGACCAGTATGAAAATGTATGCACTCACTACGGTAAGTCGCTCTGGATAAGAGCGTCTGCTCAATTACTCAAATGTAAATGGTGAGCAAACATGAACAATAACTTTGGTGTCAGCTCGAAACAATACAAGACTAAAGAGTTGACTGTAGTTGACTGTTTCCATAAAGTTTTTATGACTGACAAGCTCACCAAGACTGAGTGTTGGTGTAGAGAAGAGTAATGTCCCCCATTGTTGGGGTCCCCTTCACTCCTCCTCTCACTTGGACACCCACTGTCTCCTCCATTCTCTGAGTCCTACAGAAAACAAGCACAGGCCTCAGTTTATGTCAACCACAACTAATGTCATTCTTGTGATCAGGATAGTAAGAGCCATTTCCACAAAGCCTTCACTGACCTTGTGTTCTGGGCTGTGGCTGCGGTTGTTGTGTTTCTCCCGTTCATCCATCTCATTTACAAAAGACCAATCTGAGGGTGGGAAACCAGATGTTAGATTAGAAGAATGGCAGATTTTTTTTTTAAAGAGTTCAACTATATCTCAAACTGAGCCCTTGTTCATTCAACCTCTAGTCTAGGGTATCAAATAACAACACTGTTTAGTTTGTTTTTAATGGGGCTTTAGGCATGCTATTTGGAATGTCATGCTAATGCTGGGCTGCAGCTAATAAAACAAACCCAGATGTTGGGTCACTGACATCACAGGTCCACAGATAACCTTCTAGATTAACATAAAATTAGATAAGTGTTATTTGGGTGTACTATAACCTCTAAGCCCTGTTCCTACCCAGAGGAGACTTTCCCATGGAGCCCATAGAGAAGTGCTGTCCTAGGGGGGAGCCAGGGAAGGCGAGGGGCGAGCAGGGGATGGAGTCACTTATAGTGTTGTCCCCAGTCTCTGACAGACGGGAGAGAAGTGGGGGCGCACGGCCCACTGAGATGGTACGAACACGAGCTGAACCACACTGTTCCTCACTACCCCTCAGTACCGTCTGGGCCGACCTCTGATTGGAGGGGAGGGTTGAAAATATTGTTAAATATGAGGACTAAAAGACAATTCTAAATAGCTGCATAAAAGTTACATGACGTCTCGGGCCTGTGTTCAAATAATTTCCGAGGTTGTATCCTGTCTGTGATGTGCTAATATAATTTCTGTGGTAATACGATGCCTGTGGCTACAACTAGGATGATATGTGATGCTATGTGTCATCGGTCTCACACACTTTGATTCTACTTCAATATATTTCTATGGTCTCACCAGCAGTCTGTTGGTGCAGTCCAGCTGGCTTTTCTCTGCAGTGGAGAGGTCAAAGGGTGTGAGGCCCATACTCTTACAGATCTTATTACACAGGTGGGAGTGGAAGAACAGCGCCATGCCCCGCACACCTGTAATACACATACAAGTATGTTGCAATCTAATTGAAAGTCTTTCGCTAGGTGGGTCACAACTGAAAATGTCAGTCTACCTTTGTGTTGCTAACAGTGTGACTGTGTGAGAGAAAGCCGTACCCAGGTTTCCATTTCCAAAGCCTTTGCCCTTCTCTGTGTGGATCTGGGGGTCCGTGTAGAGGTCCCCGACCCCCTGGATGTCCACCACAATCAGCTGGTGGGCTGAACGCTCAAATGAGAAGTGACTAAATGCCTGCAGGCAGACAGAAAATCACTAGTTACCAGCAAACAACGAAAATATGGTGGTTTACAGGCATTTTGATAGGTTGGAAGTTCACACACAGAACAAAGAAAAGTTTTACCATTTCAAAGCTAGCATTTTCAATTGATAACAAAGATGAAGATGCATTGTTGGGTTCTGCAGCTCAGGAGTAATCCATGAAGTTGGCCAACACATTTTACAGCAGTAACAGCCTGATGTTGTCGTCCTTGACGAAGAAGTACCTGTGGAGTGAGCCTGATGTTGTCATCCTTGACGAAGCCGGAGTTGGAGTTGTATTTTGTGTACTTCCCCTCGATGTAGTGTTCCAGGTGGTACAGAGGTTTACCTGGACGCTGCATCATCTCAATCACACACATCTGCATGATGTCCACCTGGGAGGGGGAGAGAGTGAGAATGGTTAGTTTCATTGTTAGAAAATCGTGGAAAATCCACAATCAATCATCTGATCCAGGGGTTCTTAAACTTTTTCAGCCTGGGACCCAAATGAGAAATTCTGTGTTTTCCTGGGACTCTCTTTTGACACCTTCAACTATACATAAATATCGGTACGCTTCATTGCCCTTATGCCTCAAACAAATGCAATATAGACAAATAACAATGAAATATAATAATATAAATAGCTATTCATGTTTATTTTACCTCATTAAAATCACTCTTATAGTGCATTTGTAAAGTATTCAGACACCTAGACTTTTTCCACATTGTTACGTTACAGCCTTATTCTAAAATGGATTCAATTGTTTTTCCCCCCTCATCAATCTACACACAATACCCCATAATGACAAAACACTAATAGGTTTTTAGAAATGTCAAAAATGAACAAACATTCAGAACCTTTATGCAGTACTTTGTTGGAGCACCTTTGGCAGTGATTACAGCCTTGAGTCTTCTTGGGTATGACGCTACAAGCTTGGCACACCTGTATTTGGAGAGTTTCTCCCATTCTTCTTTGCAGATCTTCTCAAGCTCTGTCAGGTTGACCAAAGCCCTTCTAACCCCGCTTGGTCAGTTTGGCCGGGCAGCCAGCTCTAGGAAGAGTCTTGGTGGTTCCAAGCTTCTTCCATTTAAGAATGAAGGAGGTCAATGTGTTCTTGGGGACCTTGCTGCAAAAAATGTTTTGCTACCCTTCTCCAGATCTGTGCCTCGACACAATCATGTCTCGGGATTTACAGACAATTCCTTTGACCTCATGGCTTGGATTTTGCTCTGACATGCACTGTAGGACCTTATATGGACAGGTGTGTGCCTTTCCAAATCATGTCCAATCAATTTAATTTAAAGGAGAGCCACACACTCTTAGGAGTTTGTCTGTCGAAACGTTGGATATTAGGTTATTACATTAAATTATTGCATCTGTGCTCCTAGTGTGCAGCTCTCTCTTCTACTCCGCTAGCCAGCACCTAAACCTAAATAGGTGTGGTTTCTTTCACCTCTGGATCAATCAATTGAATTTACCACAGGTGGACTGCAATCAAGTTGTAGAAACATCCTAAGGATGATCAATGGAAACAGGATGCACCTGAGCTCAATTTCGCGTCTCATAGAAAAGAGTGACTACTTACGTAACTAATGTATTTCCATTTTTGTTAAATAAAATTTGCAAACATTTCTAAAAACCTGTTTTTGCTTTGTCATTATGGGGTATTGTGTATAGATTGATGAGGATTTATTTTTATCCCGGCTCCCAAGTGGCGCAGCTGTCTAAGGCACTGCATCTCACTGTAGAAACTATTGTTGAAAAAAAAAATCTAGGTTGGAACGGTTGTTAAAATACAATAAATAATTTGCATTCTGAATTGGAATACACTGATTGAGCACATCACACAGATGTAGACCAGAAAAAATGAGGTGTGTGGCTGGTTGAAGCTTTCAACAAGCATTTATATTCTGGGCTCAGTTTTTAAACCTGAGCCCAGAATATAAATGCTTGAAAATGTAAACCTGAGGTCATGCTTCCTGCTGAAGATGAACAACCCAGAACTATGTGTGGGTTTGCCTCAAAAAGCATCTTGCTTCAATCAGTTTATTCCAGTTCAGAATAAAACGTATTACTTGTATTTTAACAGCAACAGTTCCAACCTAGATTTGTTTTCAACAATCAGTAAGATGTACAGTAGGCCTGATCATTTTATCTTCATATGTACTGTAACTTAGTGTTGCACTATCAGTAGCTAGCTAGCTTGCTTGCTTTGGCTAATATTAGCAATCGAACTAACGTTAATAGCTGTGTACAAGGGAATTGTTTGAAAGAGAAACTCACATCTACATTGAGAGATAATATTCCCTTATTTCTGCTGTTATAAAATGACAACAATGCCTTGCTAGTTGACTTACTCACTGTCGAAGCACTGTTTCCTGAAGCATTCTGCCCTGTTCTGCTGTGGATGTTTGGTCAGAATGTGTTGTTTTAATTTGTTAATTTTGAGTGAATCATTACTAAGCACTTCCCTGCACCAAACACATTGTGGACCCTCGTTGTTTCTCAAAGTTTGTATTAAACCAAGAGAGAGAAACTCATCGCTGTATTTGCATTTCATGACAATTGAGCTGCCAGAACTTGTGGCAAACGTGACGCCATTTGATGACAGAAGTAATTTGATGACATTGGTGAGTGAAGGCGAGTGAGAATGGCAAGTCATTGTCTGACAGCGTATCATCTGTTGCTGAACAACAGCGCTGCGTCGTGTGGGTCGCAGAGTGATCTTCAAGAAAACTGCAGAAAAAAGATCTGGTAAAATGCGAAGCACACGAGCATCGCTCCCCCACTCACGCAGCTGCCAAGCTGACACGGCTGCTAAGCAGATAGCGCAATGAATAGAGTCCATTTACACTTGGCCAAATAAATTCCAGTAATTAATGAAATCATACTTTTACTCTAACACGTTAAGACCCACCATGAACAGGTCCGCGACCCACCCATACTTTAAGAAAGGCTGATCTAATCAATCAATCAATTGACCAAATCAACTGGATGACTCATTGGTTAATTAAATGTTCCATCCATACCTGTTTGGGTGGCCTGTGGCGGTTGTACTCTTCTCCCCAGAGTTTGGCCTCCATCTGCAGCCTGACATCCTCAAAGTACACATCCCTGTCCACAGGCTCCATGTAGCGCTTCGTCACATAGTTACACGCACTCTTCCAGTTACTACTGTGGGAGAAGTTAGACAGCTTCTTCCTGCAGAAAGATGGAAAGGAAATATGGAAAAATGACAAAGATTAGAAGAATGGCACTGTATTAAAATGACAGGAACATTTAAATGAGTAAACCCAACTAAGGTGAAATACTCCTAAGGGTTTGAGTGGCGTATCTCTTGGGAATTGTGTATTTTTGCTGATAAACCATAAAGATGTTTTCTATGGTGAGAACCTGTGTGTGAGCTTGTTAGTGGGTGAGGGTTTATTTGTTGGACTGCCAGTGGTCTGATATAGACAGGATGGTTTGCCTCATTGCCTCCGCTACACTGTTCCCACAGAAAGAGATCGCATCATAATAAGGTCACAAACTTTGAGATAGAGAACTCCACTGGGTGCCATGTTGTCATGAAAAGTTTGAGAATTGAGAATGTGAATTAGAATGTTGTAGTCATGGAATGTTTGTTTCTGTCTAGGGATCTATCTAGGGCTCTAAACTGGACTAAATGGGTCAGATAGATATTTGTGGAATGTGGATTGGGGACCTGAGCAGCTCGTACCGTCTTGTCATTTTGTTTACACTGCATGAAGAGGAAAGACGCGGCTCTGAAACTAGCAGGAACAAACGGCCAATAAGAGACCAGGCCATATGGAGAACATTATTAAAGAGAAAGTGTGTGACACTTACGTTCTGAAGCATTCCCTCATGGCACCGCGTCCAAAAGGCTGTGAGAAACCAAAAAGACAAATCAATAATTGCTGAGAAACTCAACTCACCAAGCTTTGGAAGACCTTCACATTCATGTAAACTTTGTTACTACATTCCACATACATATCCACAAGTCCAACAATGTTCTGATGAATAATAACATGGATTACTGCTGATTTAGGAGTGGAGGCATACCTGGCCAGACATCTTGATGTGCACTGTGTCTTGAGACCACTCTGCTGTGATAGCCTTGTACCTGTGGAGAGATCAAGCAAATAAACATCCATTGATCAAACATTATTATTCAGTTCTATATGGGCCAGAATTCTGGGCTTATTTTAGCAATATGGTGATGACTAGAAAGTAGAAAATGTAACTTTGGCCACAATGCTCCATATACTGAAGGGGTCGGGGTTAGAACAAGGGGACTGAAAACAGAAACTGACAAACAGAGTACTTGAATTTGTTCTAACCAGGACCTGCTCTGCTTATCCTCAAATAGTCCAAATAGTCTAATCCATAACCTGAAAATAGTCTAATCTATGATGTCACGTCCCCCAGGATTAAAAGGGGTTGTGAGATATTCCCTTGGTTTGGTGATGTTCAATGTCAGAGCCCAGACCCAAAGACCATGTGGGAATGCATTTATCACCCATGTGAACTTGACGTTACATGTCACAATCAATTCTCACCATTGGGACCATTAACAGTTTGTAGGGTTCCTTCTCTAGACTGGATCCGATCCTAGGGGGAGAATTTCAAAACACACTGTATGTACAGATTATGAATGCTTGGCTTGTCTGAGACTGGGTCAGCCATACACACCGATAAGACACATAGCAGACCCAGAGGCAAAATATTTCCACATTCTGTCCTGCCAAGCATATGTCTCTGCCTAGAATTCTGTGTACCAGGGTTATTATTCCAGTCAGGAGTCAGCCACTGCTACTGGGGGCATGGGACAAGAAGATGGCACCATGCCATTGGCTAAGAGACCAGAGAGGCTTAGGTAGAGTGAGGTTACGACGAGAGTTGTCCGGCAGCCACGAGTCATGACCGCAACCAAATTCCACATGACCGTTGAGTCACGGTAACTAGGCTTCTCCAAAACTGTGCTCTGATGGTCATTAGTAGCATACCAAACTTTCTCATGGCCTGGTACTCAGTGTCCTACTGTCCCTCTAATCCGTCTACCAAATCAAACACTTCATGAGAGCCCTGGAGTTTGAGCAGAATAGGATCACCTTTGGCACAATGACTTCAGCGATGTCATTTACAAACTAGCCTCCAACACTCTACTCAGCAAATTGGATGCAGTCTATCACCGTGTCATCAGTTTCGTCACCAAAGCCCCATATACTACCCACCACTGCGACCTGTATGCTTTCGTTGGCTGGCCCTCGCTTCATATTTGTCGCCAAACCCACTGGCTCCAGGTCATCTATAAGTCTTTGCTAGGTAAAGCTCTGCCTTATCTCAGTTCACTGGTCACCGTAGCAGCACCAACCCGTAGCACGCGCTCCAGCAGGTATATTTCACTGGTCACCCCCAAAGCCTATTCCTCCTTTGGCCGCCTTTCCTTCCAGTTCTCTGCTGGCAATGACTGGAACGAATTGCAAAAATCACAGAAGCTGGAGACATATCTCCCTCACTAACTTTAAGCATCAGCTGTCAGAGCAGCTCACAGATCACTGTATCTGTACATTGCCCATCTGTAAATAGCCCATCCAACTACCCCATCCCCATATTTTTATTTATTTATGTTTTGCTCCTTTTCACCCCAGTATCTCTATTTGCACATTCATCTTCTGCACATCTACCACTCCAGTGTTTAATTGCTAAATTGTAATTCTCTCCACTGGGATTCTCTGCCTGTAACCCTATTACATGGGCTGAGTCACTGGTTCTCTTCCATGCCGTCTCTAGGAGGGGTGCATCACTTGAGTGGGTTGAGTCACTGACGCGATCTTCCTGTCTGGGTTGGCGCACCCCCCTGGTTTATGCCGTGGAGGAGATCTTTGTGGGCTATACTCAGCCTTGTCTTAGGATGATACGTTGGTGGTTGAAGATATCACTCTAGTGGTGTGGGGGCTGTGCTTTGCCAAAGTGGGTGGAGTTATATCCTGCCCTTTTGACCCTGTCCGGGGGTATCGTCGGACGGAGCCACAATGTCTCCCAACCCCTACTGTCTCAGCCTCCAGTATTTATGCTGCAGTCGTTTATGTTCGGGGGGCTAAGGTCAGTCTGTTATATCTGGAGTATTTCTCCTGTCTTATCCGGTGTCCTGTGTGAATTTAAGTATGCTCTCTCTAATTCTTTCTTTCGGAGGACCTGAGGTCTAGGACCATGCCTCAGGACTACCTGGCCTGATGACTCCTTGCTGTCCCCAGTCCACCTGGCCGTGCTGCTGCTCCAGTTTCAACTGTTCTGCCTGTGGCTATGGAACTCTGACCTGTTCACCGGACGTGCTACCTGTCCCAGACCTGCTGTTTTCAACTCTCTAGAGACAGCAGGAGCGGTAGAGATCCTCTCAATGATCGGCTATGAAAAGCCAACTGACATTTAGTCTTGAGGTGCTGACCTGTTGCACCCTCGACAACTACTGTGATTATTATTATTTGATCCTGCTGGTCATCTATGAACATTTGAACATCTTGGCCATGTTCTGTTATAATCTCCACCCAGCACAGACAGAAGAAGACTGGCCACCCCTCATAGCCTGGTTCCTCTAGGTTTCATCCTAGGTTCTGGCCTTTCCAGGGAGTTTTTCCTAGCCACCGTGCTTCTACATCTGCATTGCTTGCCGTTTGGGGTTTTAGGCTGGGTTTCTGTACAGCACTTTGAGATATCAGCTGATGTAAGAAGGGCTTTATAAATACATTTGATTTAATTACTTTGCCACTACGGCCTATTTATTGCCTTACCTCATTTGCGCACATGGTATATAGATTTTTCCCCTATTGTTATTGATTGTACGTTTGTTTATTCCATGTGTAACTCTGTGTTGTTGTTTTTGTCGCACTGCTTTGCTTTATCTTGGCCAGGCTGCAGTTGTAAATGAGAACTTGTTCTCAACTGGCCTACCTGGTTAAATAAAGGTGAAATAAATTAAATATGAATTGAAATAAGTGTTTTGATAGCCTCTAAAAATGAGGAGGATCCCATCAGCTTTCTATAGGCTAGGCCTACTATATTTATTTCTCAACTTCCCTAATATTAAGCACATTTACAACAGGAGTTGCCAACCTGCTTGGCATGAAAATTAACCACGGGAAAATAGTCCCTTCATTCGCTATTCAAGTGCATACGGATGACATATCTTTTCCCCCCTGACCCTGGTCTATTCTAAATCAAAACTATTTTCACACATACAGTGGGGCAAAAAGGTATTTAGTCAGCCACCAATTGTGCAAGTTCTCCCACTTAAAAAGATGAGAGAGGCCTGTAATTTGTCATAGGTACACTTCAACTAACACAGACAAAATGCGAATAAAAATACAGAAAATCATATTGTAGGATTTTTAATTAATTTATTTGCAAATTATGGTGTAAAATAAGTATTTGGTCAATAACAAAAGTTTCTCAATACTTTGTTATATACCCTTTGTTGGCAATGACAGAGGTCAAAAGTTTTCTGTAAGTCTTCACAAGGTTTTCACACACTGTTGCTGGTATTTTGGCCCATTCCTCCATGCAGATCTCCTCTAGAGCAGTGATGTTTTGGGGCTGTTGCTGGGCAACACGGACTTTCAACTCCCTCCAAAGATTTTCTATGGGGTTGAGATCAAGAGACTGGCTAGGCCACTCCAGGACCTTGAAATGCTTCTTACGAAGCTACTCCTTCGTTGCCCGGGCGGTGTGTTTGGGATCATTGTCATGCTGAAAGACCCAACCACGTTTCATCTTCAATGCCCTTGATGTAAGTAGGTTTTCACTCAAAATCTCACGATACATGGCCCCATTCATTCTTTCCTTTACACGGATCAGTCGTCCTGGTCCCTTTGCAGAAAAACAGCCCCAAAGCATGATGTTTCCACCCCCATGCTTCACAGTAGGTATGGTGTTCTTTGGATGCAACTCAGCATTCTTTGTCCTCCAAACACGACGAGTTGAGTTTTTACCAAAAAGTTATATTTTGGTTTCATCTGACCATATGACATTCTCCCAATCTTCTTCTGGATCATCCAAATGCTCTCTAGCAAACTTCAGACGGGCCTGGACATGTACTGGCTTAAGTAGGGGGACACGTCTGGCACTGCATGATTTGAGTCCCTGGCGACGTAGTGTGTTACTGATGGTAGACCTTGTTACTTTGGTCGCAGCTCTCTGCAGGTCATTCAATAGGTCCCAATAGATCACCTTGTTAACCGCTCAATACAGAATAGCCACAAGTGTACAATCCCTCAGAAATAATTTGGGGAAAAATATCCTATCTATTTTATTGAGCCATGTTCAATTTTATTTTTCTAACTTTAAAATAATGTAACAGGAATGATGAGCAAATCCTGTCTGCTAAATGAACTAGTGTAGCTCACAGCCAGCCAGATCAGGGCGACTCAGAATATGCTATTCTGTTCTTCTGAAATAGGCTACATTTTCTTCATATCATGCTTCCGTAGACCTGGCTAAACTAAATAGTAATGTTCATGAGCTGAAATAAAAAATTCCAGAAAAGTTCCAAATATACAAAAAAGCTTATTTCTCTCAAATGCTGTGCATGTGGATGTGGTTACATCCCTTTTGGCTTCAGACTAAGTGTTTTGGCATGGGCAGGCAGACAGCCCAGATATCTGCCACAAGGGAAATTTGTGCACAGGCCAAGAAAAACTTGTAAAGGCCATAGGAAATGCAGTGATGTTTATATAATGTACTGTACCTACAGAAAGGGCAGGGGTGTGGGGATGATGTGTATTTGTCAACTACTGACACACACAAATCTGTACCTGTATCGTATGCATGGCTCTGTCTTGACTTCCTCCAGGTGAAACTCAGCCCAGAGATCAGGCATGGCCTTGGCCTTCTCTAAGGCTCTATTCCACGCTGCCTGGAACAATAGGAAACAAGACTCATCTTTTAGATAACTATCACATTGTATCACAGCTTATGCTAAGGGAAGCTACAATAATTGAATAATATAGATTTCTAAATTAATTTTGCAACACTCGCGCACGTGTCACGAGCGGTGTAGTCAGCCTGTCATGTCCACCAGTTCCCTCCGAACGCAAAGAGTTTGACGCAAGTCATTCATTGTCAATGGAGCAGTCCGCACCGCTGCGTTGAGGATGTCGCACAAGGCTGCAGTCCTTTCTGTGTATCACGTGTTTTCAACTCGTGTGTTGCTTTACGGTGTGGTGGTAAATTACAAAGATAAGTTCATTAACATTTAGGCTAGTTAGCTAGCTATCAAACCACAAAGCAATCACTTTGCTAGATAGCTTAGCTAAGAAATTGCCAGCACCTAGCTTCCACTTTCCAGCAAATAATTTCACCTTCAACTGACCAGGTAATCCAATCGTATCGGCAATGTGTCTACATGCAGATTTTTTGCATGGAGGTCCCGGTAATTTAGATAAGATATAACGTTACTCTAAGAGATGGAAATTTGTCTTCTGCTTTTAATCCAACCCCCCACCCCAGATATACACACACATTAGGTTTTAGAAGCTGGAGCTGAGTGCAACCACAGTGCAGCCAGCACCTAATAAGCAGTAGGTGGCAACTGACATCCATCTAGCCTAGTGTATATTTAGCCTGAACTATTTACATTGATAGACGAAGGTCATGTTTTTAACAGGCAGAAAGCCACGTCTGGTTGGTGAGAAACACACACTGGGCATTGCACGTCAGTCCCTGGTCACCTGCAGTTTGAGTGTCCCTTCACACGTCCCCAATGATACTATATACAGCATAGCTGTGGTTGTACCCTCATTGATATCATATATAGTACATCTGTGGTTGTAGCCTTGTGCTCAGACACTACCTCCTCACAAAACTGCATCACCAGATATAAGACACAGTAGTGGTAAGCTATGGTACAGTATAAACAGCCTGTCTGCCTGTTGCTTTTCTGATACAGTTTGCACCGCAGTAGAGCTGAAAATTACATTTAGAATAAGAAACAATACCCTGTTTCACCCATTATCGTCATGTGCTTATTAGATTTGCATTAGCCTAACTGTTGATATATTCCTGAGGACTCCTGCACGGGTTAGGGAAGATAAAATTACAACTAAGGAACTAATGGTTAGATAAAACAGGTCGTGCAAATACAATGGAATGAAGGAAGAAATTATTTAAAGACTGAATTAATGACGGGAAGGTGAGGAAAAAGGAGGCAGTCACTGATGCAAAAGGAGGGGGGAATGAAACAACGTGGTGAGTAACGTACCCGTCCATTGTCAGATAACGCCCCAATCTCGACTGACCGTTGTTGTGGAGTTTCCTTCTCTGTTTCTGTTTCATTCTATGTGGAGAGGCAGAGAAATTAACTGCTTCATATTAGCAACTTAACCATATGTGAGGAGCAAAGCAAAAGATATGAGATTGGTTGACTATGTTGGTGTTGAACTTTCCATGAAAAGGGAAATATTATCATGTTATTGCCAGTAGAATGTGTTTTGGAACTTGCTTCCAACATGGCAACCCATAAATTCTACATCTCAAACAGTCTGCCGAACTCTGAGGGAGGGCTATTTATTATTCCCCACTCTACAGGCTGGCCTACTGGATCAAAAGGCCAAGAGTTGCGACCCATGTTGTGAAAGGGTTGTTTACATATGACATCATCATGTGAGGTGAGAGCTGCTCTCTGGGTACTTCCTGTTCTGAGAGTAGAGACGAGAGGGAGCTGACCTGCTGTCAGCCACAGCAATGCAATCACACAAATGGCTTTCTCCTCTCTAGCAGTGTGAGCAAGAGCTCAGCATTTTGCATACTGACATTAGAGCAATACAGTACATGGCAACATGTTGTCAGTCAGCTGGTACTTATAAAGAATCTTCTGAACCCTGGTAATATTGCACCTACACTACTGCTGCTCACCTTGTACATGAAGGAGTTGTGGGGAGAGTTGGACAGCTGATTGCTGTGGACCAGGTTCTTCAGATAGCCACAGATGTCTTTGGCCTGGCTGACAGGGTCGTCTGTGATGGAACAGATGTAGTAGTCGTCCTCACCGCTATCATTAGCTTCGCTAAGGGATGGAGCATGTTGACCTGGGGTTCTCTGTTTCCTTGGGTTATGCTGAGCACTGCCCACCTCCTCCATACTAAACATCAGGTCATCCTCCATGGTGGCTTGTAGGGGTGTGTGTGATGAGTACTGGGCTGGGGAAATTGCAACAGAAACACAAAGATGTGAATATGCATGTACACACAGATGGCTGTATTGCCTAGTTAAATAAAGGTTCAATAAAACACAAAATACAAATATTGATGCAAGGACAATCTAACTAACTGGGTTTAATTGTGGCCTATTCAATCATCACAAATGCAACAAACTGTCACATGTGGATGGCAGTATTTGGGTTAGTCTTACATTGCATACAGGAACACTTGTTTAGACATCCAACTAGTACAACTATTTTATAAAGTAATAATTATTACTACACGTATTACCATTGAACAAAAACTGCAGCTGAACAGTAGAGAGAAAGGCTCAGGGCTCACCCATCAATCACACCTTTTCAATGTTTCGTAAAGAGTTGAGGGCTTATAAAAAAACATTTGCTGCAGTGCATTTACAGTACATGAGTGTAGACAAAGACAGTACTGCGGCGATCAAGGGTGTACAGAGACTACTCGATTAAAATATGCGTGCCTTGATAATCCTCCAACAACTTCCTCTGTCTGGCGGTATTTGCAACGCTAGCTGTTATTCCAAGTCAGAGGGCCGCTGCTGAACTGTGGTGGATTCTGACTCTCCGAGGTGGCCAGAGGGTCCAGGGCGAGTCCCTATTCTCTGTAGTTTTGTATGTTCCCTGGTTCACCCGTCCAGGTTGGCGGCGTACACGTATTGTTTACAGTTTCGGACAGCCGCACCCCTTTAGGCAGCGAGCCAAAAAATAATGTACATAAGTATATGTATGGCCACTGCGAGTGGTCACAAACACTAAAATGAAATTAGTAGAGTTTGTCACATTTCCATGAAAAATACAGACGATGCCACGTGGTGAAAGTTCATATCCAACATCTAGCAAACGGTTGAAAGTCACTCTCAAGCAGCTAACGTTAGCAGTGCGACAGATGATGGTTAGTGCTAGTCGGGCCCTTTGGGACGTCCCTAACCTAACCAACAACCCAATTTAGACTGGGTTGCAACCACAGATGCTTCAGCGTCCGCATGCTTCCCATTCAAAACAGTTCGGAAGATTTCGTGCAAATATCATGACGACATTTTGTGAAGTTTTTGTTCGTTTAGAAAATCTGTGAGGTGTTTTTCGGCAGTTCGGGCACACGGGATTTTTCCTAGAGGCAAGGCGAAATTCGGAGCCGAAGTCTACGCCCCTTTTGTCGCTGATTGCTCAAGAGTAGGGATTCTTCTGTAAAGTATTTGTTGTCGTTCAACGAGCAAGCCTCGTTTAAAGCAGATATTTTAATGTTGATGTAAAATTGCGGGACTAAGATATCCTAGGCAAAAACGTCAAAATGAATGACAGATTTCTTGAGTTATGTTTAGATTAATTCTGACTGGAGGAAGTTTATACTAACTATGGACAAAGAGTACTATTAACGCTTTTTTCTCCTTTTTTCTTTTTCTTCTTCTATGATATAATGGCTGTCCACAAACCAACTTTAAAGGTGCATGCCGCCACCTACTGTGCTGGAGTGTATAGTCAATCACAGTTTACAACATTTTTAAATCCTCCGATTTAACTCAGTACTTCTGAGAATATGAAAAAGCCCTACTAACTTCTGATAGACCCTCCCCCATCCCCCAAATTCCTTCCAACCTCAATGACCCTACACTTCAATCCTTCCCTCTCTTCAACATACTTACAACAATATAACAACATATATATATGCTCCACCGTTTCATCGACCACACACTCCAGACACAAACCATTCACATGCTTGCCAAACAGTTGTAATGACAAGTTAAATGTACAATGTATAATTTAGGGGCTGCAGGTAGCCTAATGGTTAGAGCTTTGGGCTAGTAACTGAAAGGTTGCTGGATTGATCACGTTGAGGGAGAAGTTGTTGTCCTTGCACCACATGGCCAGATCTCTGACCTCCTCCCTATAGGCTGTCTCATCGTTGTTGGTGATCAGGCCTACCACAGTTGTGTCATCGGCAAACTTGATGGTGTTGGAGTCGTGTTTGGCCATGCAGTCATGAGTGAACAGGGAGTACAGGAGGAGACTGAGCACTCACTCCTGATGGGCCCCCATGTTGACGATCAGCGTGGCAGATGTGTTGTTACCAACACTTACCACCTGGGGGCGGCCCATCAGGAGGTCTAGGATCCAGTTGCAGAGGGAGGTGTTTAGTCCCAGGGTCCTTAGCTTAGTGAGGAGCTTTGAGGGCACTGTGGTGTTGAACGCTGATCTGTAGTCAATGAACAACATTCTCACATAGGTGTTCCTTTTGTCCTGGTGGGAAAGGGCAGTGTTGAGTGCAATAGAGATTGCATCATCTATGGATCTGTTGGGGCGGTATGCAAATTAGGTGGGTCTAAGGTTTCTGGGATAATGGTGTTGATGTGAGCCATGACCAGACTTTCAAAGCACTTCATGGCTACAGATGTGAGTGATACAGGTCTGTAGTAATTTAGGCAGGTTACCTTAGTGTTCTTGGGCACAGGGACTATGGTGGTCTGCTTGACACATGTTGGTATTACAGACAGTCAGGGAGAGGTTGAAAATGTCAGTGAAGACACTTGCCAGTTGGTCAGCGCATGCTCGGAATACATGTCCTGGTAATCCATCTGGCCCTGCTGCCTTGTGAATGTTGACCTGTCAAAAAATACAGTAGCCATTACTTCTTTTATGACCAAAGTTTTTCAACTGCAATGCTCATCTTTACTAATGCATCTAAAGTAGATCTACATTTACGGAATCCACTTTGACATTGACTTAATAAACTTGTTCCAGGAAATACAACAATCTATTTACTGTCATCTTTTCTATCAGTTTACAAAAGTTAGAGGTCAGTGCTATTGGTCTATAACTCTCAGCAAATGAAGAGTCCTTACCAGGCTTTATAAAATATAATATTACTGCACGTTTACAATCAGAAGGTATAACCCCCTCACTCCAAATCTTTTAAAATAATCCCAGGAGAACATGTATGACCTCATCAGGTAGATGCTTAAACATTACATAGCACAACTGATCATGACCTGGGGCTGTATATCCACAGCCTATTAAGACTGAACACAACTCATGTATGGTAAAATCAGCATCCAATGAAGAGTCAACACTATCCATTTTCTTATACACATTAACATGAGCATTTAAAATCTCACATATATGTTGCTTATATACTTCATCCAAGGTAACCCCACTATGTACCCTAGCAAATGTCTTCGCCAACAATATTTTTCTTTATCAGTTACGGCCATTTCTTGACCCACAACCAAAACTGGAATTCGAGTGGACTTTGTGATGTATTGAGAAATGTATTGTGTTAATGAGTTTAAAGTGGTTGCAAATAGCCAATGGGATTTGTATGCAGGGGTTGAGTTATTTGAATTATCAAATGACAATGGGGTTTCCATTCTTGCATTGAAGTGATTGGATTATGAGATGCAAGGGCCGTAAAAGTTCAATGATGTATGGGAGAGTTGGGCTGAAGATACTGTAGAGAGTAGTCGACTGTAATGTGTTAAGGAGAACATTAAATATTTCTGTTCCGTTTGTTATAAGTATGCTTCAGAGTCTTCAGTAAAAGAACCCACCATCTACCGAGGTAAAGATAGATTCAGGTTGGATATTCGACTGATATTCACCTGTAGATTTCCTTATGTCCACCAACAGCAGTTAGGGACCGTCAACATAGTGACAAATATTTTTTTTTTCAAATTTCAATAGCACTTTAACCATTACTCCTAAAATGGACTAAAATGGACTAACAAAAGGGTGTGCAATATATAAGGCTAGTCAGCAGATATTCTGAAAGTAGTTTGAGGGTTATAGGTCACATGATCCGGGAACTATTGAAACTAAAAATGATTTAAAATGCATGTAAAACCGCATGAGATGAAAAATTGACAAACTAAAGGGTGTGCAATATAGAAGGGTAGTCAGTGGACATTCTGAACCTCCAGTAGGTCACATGACCAAGGAGCTATTGAAATTAGAATGTTCTAAAAATGTATGTAAAAACATGTGAGATGAAAATGGACAAACTAAAGGGTGTGCAATGTGTAGGCCCACTAAGTGTACATTTGGAACCTTGTTTGAGTCCAGTCGGTCATATGACCAAGGAGCTATTGAAATGAGAAAGTTTGACAAATTCATGTAAAAACGTGTGAGATGAAAATGGAGAAACTAAAGAGTGTGCAATATAGAAGGGTAGTCAGTGGACACCTGTAATTTGTTTGAGTCCAGTAGGTCACATGATCAAGGAGCTATTGAAATTTGAATGCAAAAAAAGTTTGTACGTTGTTTACACTCCCTAACTAATTAAACTAGGAATACACAATGCTGCTCACATTTCCACATGTTTATTAGCTTTGGAAAGCAAATTAATGTCCAAATTGTGAAAATAAGACCTGTGTAAAGTTTTGCGCAATTTTTCAAACATCATGACACTTATTTGGAGTCTCAAGTGGTTTGAAAGCGTGAAAACGGAATTCTGAGGCAAAATCCTCAGACTACTGATGACCAACAGAGTGAATGAGCTAGAAAGTTAGCTAGTACTAATGTTAGTAAATTAGCTGCTCAGCTGGGAAGAAATGGCGCGTGGGCTAATGAGCGCTATGGCACTTTTCAGTAGTAAAACCTGTTTGTGTTTCCTGGAGGTGGAAATGGAGTCCCTAGAGAAAGCAATAACTAGATGGGTGTCAGGAGTGGGGCAGCAGTATTATCATAAGGAGATGTATACTTGGAAAACGGAGGAGGAATGGAGGAAAAAGATAGGGAGAAGAGGTCTAAGAGAGAGAGAGGGAAGAAGAGGTTGAACTTGAGTTGGATAAAAATGGTGGGGAAAAGGGAGATGGTTTGTCAAAGAAGAATGGTAGAAAGTGTGAGCAGAGTGAGCTGAAGACAGGAGGAGAAATGGAAGTGAATGAGGGTGAAGTATCGGAGGTGGTAGGTGCAGTGAAGTTATCGGAGACTGAGGTAAGCACCTAGAATCAGGAAAAGAAGAGTCAGTGACAGTAGGAGTGAAGTTTATGGAAAAAGTGTACTCTTGCCTTTTGGCTGATCCTTTTGTGGTTTCACGATGAGTAAAAAAAGAGTTGGGTCATGTGGACTCGGTGACAGCGGTGGTGTTCTGGTAATTGTTTTTGTTTCTGTTGGGCAGAGGGAGAATGGCTTGGAGTAAAATGAATGGGGGGGCAAGAAAAGTGAATTGTTTCGTTCTCAAGAAAAGGGCACCAATGAAAGGAGTGATAACTGGGGTAGCGGTAAATATAAAAGTTGACCAGCTGAGGGGAAAGATTCCCAGTGTATGTGATGCTCGTCGTTTGATGCGATGCAGACAGGGTTTCGAGAGTGGGGAAACAGAAGAGTCGTTGTCTGTTCTTTTGAGTTTTGAAGTTGAGTCTTTGCCCGACAAAGTAATATTAGGATATATAAGTTATCCTGTATGAGCGTATGTGCGGAATACATTACGATGTTACAGGTGTCAAGCTTATGGGTATGTGGCAGCAGTGTGTAGGAGGGAGGGTCCAAGGTGTGAGAAATGTACAGAATGGCATGAGACAAAGTAATGTGTAGTATTGGGGAAAGTAGTGGAATGTGTTAATTGTAGTGGTGCCCATGGAGCTGGGATCAGAAATGTCCTGTGCGAGAGAGCCAGGTTAAGGTTTCTAGGGTTAGAGTAGTGCAGAAGTTGTCATATGCTGAGGCAGTGAAGAAAGCAGATGAAGATGGGTTAAGGGGGAGGTGTGGTGAGAGTAGTAGACATACCAGAACAGAGGAATAGACCAAAAAGTGATATAAGTTTTAGTATGATTGGATTTTTAACAATGGATATCAATTGTACTGCAGGGATGGATCAGAAGTCTCAGAAAATGGAGGTTGTGGTGACAGCTCCAGAGAGGTATATATGTTTGTGCGAGACTTGACATCAGAAGAGTTACAGGGTGTATTAAGTGGTGATGCCCCATCCTTTCAGGATGATGGCATGAGGTAGGAATAAATACATTTAATTAGTGGAGTAGGGTGGTGTTAATTTTATTTGATATCATTTTGAAATTAGTGAGTGTAGTGTTAGATGGTAGGGTATTTATTTAGTTCGTTTTTCAAGCAATGTATAAGGAGTTGTACTCCAGTCTAGTAGGTCGGGGTAATGCAACAAATTGTATGCCAACTGCCGTTAAACCTCATAGAAGAAGAGGATGTGTTTCCAGGAGGCTAACAAGAGCTTCAGCACATACGAGATAGCTGACGATCGCAGAAGAGCGTGTTTCTTTAAGTCGTGGGTTCAAAGATGTTTGCGCTGCTGAAAGATTTGGGAACAGCTGAGGGACCAGCTAGTTTATGGAGTTGCCAGTATGGAGCTGCGTGGCAAGATGTTAAGCGCGGCTTATGGGGAGAATTTAACATGGGCAAAAATCTTGGACATTGTCAACAACTTCGAGTGCACAGCTCAGAGTATCTATAAATTCCAGCAGACACTGACTCAGTTGAGAACCGATCAGTTGACCACAAAATGGGAGGGGAACCGACCCGGATCCGACAGGGATAAACAGTGGATGTCAGACTGGAGGGGAGAGACGTCAAAGCCCTGTATTCACTGTTTGGGGACAGGACATTCACAGCAGACCTGCCGTTACAAGGAGTTCCAATGTTGAGCCAGAAGACTGGACTTCTTGAAAGGGCTTGCAGGGGGAGAGTATCAATTCAATTCAAGGGGCTTTATTGGCATGAGAAACATATGTTAACATTGCCAAAGCAAGTGAATTAGATAATATACAAAGTGAAATAAACAATAAAAATGTACAGTAAACATTACACTCAGAAGTTCCAAAAGAATAAAGACATTACAAATGTCATATTATGTTTATATACAACAGATGTTGAGTTCCACATTATTTAATAGAAAGTGAAACTAAGCAAAGACAAAAACAAATAATGTCACGTTCGTCATAAAGATCGGACCAAGGCACAGCGTGGTATGCGTACATTCTTATTTATTAAAAGAATGAACACTGAACAAAATAACAAAATAACAAAATGTGACGCTATACAAACGAGTGCTGACAGGCAACTACACATAGACAAGATCCCAAAGGGAAATGGCTACCTAAATATGATCCCCAATCAGAGACAACGATAAACAGCTGCCTCTGATTGGGAACCATATCAAGCCACCATAGACATACAAATCACCTAGACCTACAAAAACCCTAGACATACAAAAACCCCTAGACAATACAAAAACTAGCGCATTTTCCCCATCGTTGCCTGCTGCTTGGTTCTTGACTGGTGGGATATTCTGCCACGATCGTTGTAAGCATACTCGGACCAACGTGCAGCGTGATAAGGGTTCCACATATTTTTTTATTTAACCTGTTGAGTGTAGGGGGCAGTATTTTGATGTTTGGATGAAAAACGTACCCAAATGAAACTGCCTATTTCTCAGGCCCAGAATCTAGAATATGCATTGATTTGTCAGATTAGAATATAAAACACTAAAGTCTCCAAAACTGTCAAAATATTGTCTGTGAGTATAACAGAACTGATATTGCAGGCGAAAACCTGAGGAAAATCCAACAAGGAAGTGCCTAAGAGAAACGAATCTCCCTGTTCCAATGCATGCCTTCCCTCCATTTAAAGGGATATCAATGAGATTCCTTTCCCCATGGCTTCCACATGGTGTGAGCAGTCTTTAGACATAGTTTCAGGCTTTTATTCTGAAAAATGAACGAGAAGGATCACATCACGTCAGTGGATGGCTGGGTGCCAGCAGAGTTTTGCATGCGCAACAACTTTGAGCAGACATTTTCTTTCTCTCTCCTATTGAAAAAGCTTAAATATTATTTATTATTTATTGGAAAAACAACCTGAGGATTGTTTATAAAAAAGGTTTGACATGTTTCTACGAACTTTACGGATACTATTTGGAATTTTCGCCTGCCCGTCATGACCTGCCTGTGGCCTGTGGATTTCTGAACAAAACGCACCAACCAAATGGAGGTTTTTGGATATAAAAATAATCTTTATCAAACAAAAGGAACATTTATTGTGTAACTGGGAGTTTCGTGAGTGCAAACATTCAAAAATAATCAAAGTTAAGCAATTGATTTTATTGCTTTTCTGACTTTTGTGACCAATCTACTTTGCTGCTAGCTGTTTGTAATGTTTTGTCTGCTGAGCGAGATGTCCTAACATAAACGCTTGGATAGCTTTTGCTGTAAAGCTTTTTTGAAATCTGACACACCAGGTGGATTAACAACAAGCTAAGCTGTGTTTTGCTATATTGCACTTGTGATTTCATGAAAATTCAGCAGATGTTGATGAAAATGATCCCGCTAACGGGATGGGTGCGCCAAGAAGTTTTAAAGTAAGTGAACCACACAACAAAAGAACAAACGAACCGTGACACCGATGGAGTGCTAACATGCAACTACACATAAACAATATCCCACAAACACAGGAGGGAAAACAGCTACTTATATATGATACCCAATTAGAGACAATGATTACCAGCTGCCTCTAATTGGGAATCATACAAATCACCAACATAGAAATAATAACCTAGAACCCCACATAGAAATAATAAACTAGAATACCCCCTAGTCACGCCCTGACCTACTTCACCATAGAGAGACAATGGCTCTCTATGGTCAGGGCGTGACACTATACAAGACCTCTTATGAACGTGGCACAACCACCACCTTGTCTAATTGATCTATCAGATCTGATTTGAACAATAACCAGAAATAATAAAATCAAGATATGGTCTTAGCCTTAAACTCCTGACCGTTAGCAATAAGGCATCTGGCATTCCACTGAAGGATGACAAAAACCATAACTAACTATCATCATACTGAGACATTCCATCATTAGTATTATTAGGAGTCAACAAATCAACAATCATGGCAACAGTAACATCTGTTACTCCTAAAAACTCTGTTGCTGCTTCCACAATGATCTTCAACTTGGCAGTTCTTCCTTCCACAACGTTGTCATGTTGATCACTTTTCCAATGAAGGCAATGAAGTCAATCTGATTAACTATCAAGGTATCCTTTGAAACGACACATTTGTGAGAGCAAGATTTCTGAGCAGGTCTCGTATCCGTGTCTGGACCAACATAAACAAAATTTCCTACAGTAGGTCCACTTATTCCAGGAGTAGCCCTATTATCTCCATCATTCTGCCTAATAGTTCAACTAATTTGCCTTGCAGCCTCTGCACAAGAAACATTATGAGTGATTTTGTATCTTTGAACCTCTCTAGCCTTTTTCTGCACCTGGCATCCACCAAACCTGACATTGTTCCCACATTCACCATAATCATGTTCCCCTCCATAATTGACACATCTTTTCTTTCCTTTGCACAGAGCCGCTACATGTCCCATTCTTTGGCATTTAAAACACCTTAATGGAGGTGGGACAAACTCTCTAACAGTGAATGCCAGGAAGCCCATCTGTACATTCTTAGGTACAACCTTCTCAAACATGAATAATATTGACAGGCTTTCACTTCTCCGCCCCTCTTCTTATTGAACAGCCTTCTTGCTTCAACCACTATGCCTTCCTATATATTTTATTTTATATAATCTATGGACATAGATAGCGGAACCCCAGAAATGACCCCCCTCAGTTTAGCCCGAATCTCCAGGGACATGACTTGTGATTTTCTTCCCCATGAGTTTTCATTTTCAGAATCTTCCCTTGCTGAAGATGGTCAGCACAGAATATTAACGGTCTACCATTACCAATGAACCGGGCTAATGTGACTTACCCTATCTCTTTCTTAATGGCATTGGGTAATCGAATACGGTGCATATTAGACCCTGTGGTCGCATCAAACACGATTACAACTTTCCACTCCAACACATCATTACTTTTGTTTTCACTACTTTCACCCTCTTCACGGTCTCAACACTAGAACTGCCACTGCGGTCAGCAGCGCTTATAGAAGGGCCATTCACTACCTTCACCCTCTTCATGGTCTCAACACTAGTACTGCCACTGTGGTCAACAGCGCTTATAGAAGGGCCATTCACTACCTTCATCCTCTTCACGGTCTCAACACTAGAACTGCCACTGCGGTCAACAGCGCTTATAGAAGGGCTATTCACTATCTTCACCCTCTTCACGGTCTCAACACTAGAACTGCCAGTGTGGTCAACAGAACAGTGCTTATAGAAGGGCCATTCACTACCTTCACCCTCTTCACGGTCTCAACACTAGAACTGCCACTGCGGTCAACAGCGCTTATAGAAGGGCCATTCACTACCTTCACCCTCTTCACGGTCTCAACACTAGAACTGCTTTGAGAAGCTCTATAGAGATGGTGAGTTAAGACAATAAGAAATCATATCAGATCCCCAAATAGGCACATTTAAAAGCCTACATTTGCGCACAGGCCAGGTAACCTAGGCCTACTTCTATGCGTAATCAGGTGCATGTCCTTACTCAAGATTGACAGAAGAGCTCCAAACAAAAGACCATTAATAAATTGACAACTCATAAATGGAACGAAATAAACCAAAACTTTTCTCACAAGTGTAGCCTAGGTTGTGTGCTCTGCAAACAACGTGTCCACTCCTACAATGACAATGGTAAGAATGTAATAATTATTTATTGAATGCATTAACAGAAATGACCATAACCAAACAAGAATTGTAGATGACAAATGATGGTAATTAATGGTAAATGTGATACTGATGTGCAATCCCTGCGGCCTCCACAGGCGTGAATCAAACAGGTGCCATAAAAAATGTTTTATATATATTTGCCACTGCTTGACTAAAAAAACATAGTTTGACCAACAGACTATTGACCAAACAATCAACCAGTCGTCCCTATGGCGTCAGCCCTAATTGATGTAGGCCTATTTAACATTGTAAATTAAAAACTCTTGCTCCAAATGTACTAGTTGGACAGGGCAGGTTGTGGGATGACATTAAAATATTCCCCAGTTTTAGTCCCTAGAGAGGAAAACTAAGAAGACAGACAGAGCGATAATAGTCAGGCTGTCTAATTGTAATAAAATGAAGTCTGTTTCAATGATGTCTGTCCTCAGATATGGAGAGCTGTGAAAGCCGTTCTGCTAATCAAGCGTCCCCAGTAAATGTCCCAAGAGACTGCTTGCATATAAAAGAAGGACAGAAGAAAAAGGAAAAGAAAGAGGACAACAAAGTGAAACAGTCAGCACTTCTATTGCAACTTCGTATTTCGTCGTCCTAACGTAGTCTACACTGCTATCTGCCCAGCAGCTAGCCAGCTAGCAAATGTCCACCGTCTACCGAATAGCAGCACTGTAGAAACTATTACACTCAACTGAACGACTTGATTAGTGTAGTGTTAGCTAGCTACATAGTTGTCTTTGTTGTCTTCGTATCCAAGATAATTGTGTAGTTTAGAGCGTGTAGTCTTAGAGTGATTATCTTAATTTACCGAGGTTAGCTAGCCAGCTATTTGTCGTCCTTAACGTAGGAGACACTGCTAGCTAGCCAACAGCTAGCCAACGTCTACTGAATAGAACTTCCGCACTCAACAACCCGGTCGCATTCCGCTTCGCTCCACAGGTAGTATCACATTTTCATTTCATTTCATTACAGCACAACGGTTTGATTTGTTTGATCGTAGCTAGCTACATAGCTAGCTACATAGCCGTCTGTGTATCAAAGATAATTGTGTAGTCTAGAGCGATTTTCTAGGTTAGCTAGCCAGCTATTGTCGTTCTTTTAACGCAACGTAACGTAATCAACACTGCTAGCTAGCCAGCTAGCCCCCAAATAGCAGCACTGTAGAAACTATTACACTCAACGGAACGACTTGATTAGTGTAGTGTCAACAACGCAGCCACTGCCAGCTAGCCTACTTCAGCAGTACTGTATCATTTTAATCATTTTAGTCAATAAGATTCTTGCTACGTAAGCTTAACTTTCTGAACATTCGAGACGTGTAGTCCACTTGTCATTCCAATCTCCTTGCATTAGCGTAGCCTCTTCTGTAGCCTGTCAACTATGTGTCTGTCTATCCCTGTTATCTCCTCTCTGCACAGACCATACAAACGCTCCACACCGCGTGGCCGCGGCCACCTAATCTGGTGGTCCCAGCGCGCACGACCCACGTGGAGTTCCAGGTCTCCGGTAGCCTCTGGAACTGCCGATCTGCGGCCAACAAGGCAGAGTTCATCTCAGCCTATGCCTCCCTCCAGTCCTCGACTTCTTGGCACTGACGGAAACATGGATCACCACAGATAACACTGCTACTCCTACTGCTCTCTCTTCGTCCGCCCACGTGTTCTCGCACACCCCTAGAGCTTCTGGTCAGCGGGGTGGTGGCACCGGGATCCTCATCTCTCCCAAGTGGTCATTCTCTCTTTCTCCCCTTACCCATCTGTCTATCGCCTCCTTTGAATTTCATGCTGTCACAGTTACCAGCCCTTTCAAGCTTAACATCCTTATCATTTATCGCCCTCCAGGTCCCTCGGAGAGTTCATCAATGAGCTTGATGTCTTGATAAGCTCTTTTCCTGAGGACGGCTCACCTCTCACAGTTCTGGGCGACTTTAACCTCCCCACGTCTACCTTTGACTCATTCCTCTCTGCCTCCTTCTTTCCACTCCTTTCCTCTTTTGACCTCACCCTCTCACCTTCCCCCTACTCACAAGGCAGGCAATACGCTCGACCTCATCTTTACTAGATGCTGTTCTTCCACTAACCTCATTGCAACTCCCCTCCAAGTCTCCGACCACTACCTTGTATCCTTTTCCCTCTCGCTCTCATCCAACACTTCCCACACTGCCCCTACTCGGATGGTATCGCGCCGTCCCAACCTTCGCTCTCTCTCCCCCGCTACTCTCTCCTCTTCCATCCTATCATCTCTTCCCTCTGCTCAAACCTTCTCCAACCTATCTCCTGATTCTGCCTCCTCAACCCTCCTCTCCTCCCTTTCTGCATCCTTTGACTCTCTATGTCCCCTATCTTCCAGGCCGGCTCGGTCCTCCCCTCCCGCTCCGTGGCTCGACGACTCATTGCGAGCTCACAGAACAGGGCTCCGGGCAGCCGAGCGGAAATGGAGGAAAACTCGCCTCCCTGCGGACCTGGCATCCTTTCGCTCCCTCCTCTCTACATTTTCCTCCTCTGTCTCTGCTGCTAAAGCCACTTTCTACCACTCTAAATTCCAAGCATCTGCCTCTAACCCTAGGAAGCTCTTTGCCACCTTCTCCTCCCTCCTGAATCCTCCCCCCTCCTCCCTCTCTGCAGATGACTTCGTCAACCATTTTGAAAAGAAGGTCGACGACATCCGATCCTCGTTTGCTAAGTCAAACGACACCGCTGGTTCTGCTCACACTGCCCTACCCTGTGCTCTGACCTCTTTCTCCCCTCTCTCTCCAGATGAAATCTCGCGTCTTGTGACGGCCGGCCGCCCAACAACCTGCCCGCTCGACCTTATCCCCTCCTCTCTTCTCCAGACCATTTCCGGAGACCTTCTCCCTTACCTCACCTCGCTCATCAACTCATCCCTGACCGCTGGCTACGTCCCTTCCGTCTTCAAGAGAGCGAGAGTTGCACCCTTCTGAAAAAACCTACACTCGATCCCTCCGATGTCAACAACTACAGACCAGTATCCCTTCTTTCTTTTCTCTCCAAAACTCTTGAACGTGCCGTCCTTGGCCAGCTCTCCCGCTATCTCTCTCAGAATGACCTTCTTGATCCAAATCAGTCAGGTTTCAAGACTAGTCATTCAACTGAGACTGCTCTTCTCTGTATCACGGAGGCGCTCCGCACTGCTAAAGCTAACTCTCTCTCCTCTGCTCTCATCCTTCTAGACCTATCGGCTGCCTTCGATACTGTGAACCATCAGATCCTCCTCTCCACCCTCTCCGAGTTGGGCATCTCCGGCGCGGCCCACGCTTGGATTGCGTCCTACCTGACAGGTCGCTCCTACCAGGTGGTGTGGCGAGAATCTGTCTCCTCACCACGCGCTCTCACCACTGGTGTCCCCAGGGCTCTGTTCTAGGCCCTCTCCTATTCTCGCTATACACCAAGTCACTTGGCTCTGTCATAACCTCACATGGTCTCTCCTATCATTGCTATGCAGACGACACACAATTAATCTTCTCCTTTCCCCCTTCTGATGACCAGGTGGCGAATCGCATCTCTGCATGTCTGGCAGACATATCAGTGTGGATGACGGATCACCACCTCAAGCTGAACCTCGGCAAGACGGAGCTGCTCTTCCTCCCGGGGAAGGACTGCCCGTTCCATGATCTCGCCATCACGGTTGACAACTCCATTGTGTCCTCCTCCCAGAGCGCTAAGAACCTTGGCGTGATCCTGGACAACACCCTGTCGTTCTCAACTAACATCAAGGCGGTGGCCCGTTCCTGTAGGTTCATGCTCTACAACATCCGCAGAGTACGACCCTGCCTCACACAGGAAGCGGCGCAGGTCCTAATCCAGGCACTTGTCATCTCCCGTCTGGATTACTGCAACTCGCTGTTGGCTGGGCTCCCTGCCTGTGCCATTAAACCCCTACAACTCATCCAGAACGCCGCAGCCCGTCTGGTGTTCAACCTTCCCAAGTTCTCTCACGTCACCCCGCTCCTCCGCTCTCTCCACTGGCTTCCAGTTGAAGCTCGCATCCGCTACAAGACCATGGTGCTTGCCTACGGAGCTGTGAGGGGAACGGCACCTCAGTACCTCAGGCTCTGATCAGGCCCTACACCCAAACAAGGGCACTGCGTTCATCCACCTCTGGCCTGCTCGCCTCCCTACCAATGAGGAAGTACAGTTCCTGCTCATCCCAGTCAAAACTGTTTGCTGCTCTGGCTCCCCAATGGTGGAACACACTCCCTCACGACGCCAGGACAGCGGAGTCAATCACCACCTTCCGTAGTCACCTGAAACCCCACCTCTTTAAGGAATACCTAGGATAGGATAAAGTAATCCTTCTCACCCCCCCCCCCTTAAAAGATTTAGATGCACTATTGTAAAGTGGCTGTTCCACTGGATGTCATAAGGTGAATGCACCAATTTGTAAGTCGCTCTGGATAAGAGCGTCTGCTAAATGACTTAAATGTAAATGTAATATCCTTTTTTGCCATGGTTTGTATGTGTACTTATCAAATCAAATCAAATGTATTTATATAGCCCTTCGTACATCAGCCGATAGCTCAAAGTGCTGTACAGAAACCCAGCCTAAAACCCCAAACAGCAAGCAATGCAGGTGTAGAAGCACGGTGGCTAGGAAAAACTCCCTAGAAAGGCCAAAACCTAGGAAGAAACCTAGAGTGGCCAGTCCTCTTCTGGCTGTGCCGGGTGGAGATTATAACAGAACATGGCCAAGATGTTCAAATGTTCATAAATGACCAGCATGGTCGAATAATAATAAGGCAGAACAGTTGAAACTGGAGCAGCAGCACGGTCAGGTGGACTGGGGACAGCAAGGAGTCATCATGTCAGGTAGTCCTGGGGCATGGTCCTAGGGCTCAGGTCCTCCGAGTGAGAGAAAGAGACAAGGAGAGAATTAGAGAACGCACACTTAGATTCACCGAATAGGACAGGAGAAGTACTCCAGTTAAACAAACTGACCCTAGCCCCCCGACACATAAACTACTGCAGCATAAATACTGGAGGCTGAGACAGGAGGGGTCAGGAAACACTGTGGCCCCATCCGAGGACACCCCCGGACAGGGCCAAACAGGAAGGATATAACCCCACCCACTTTCCCAAAGCACAGCCCCCACACCACTAGAGGGATATCTTCAACCACCAACTTACCATCCTGAGACAAGGCTGAGTATTGCCCACAAAGATCTCCGCCATGGCACAACCCAAGGGGGGGCGCCAACCCAGACAGGATGACCACATCAGTGAATCAACCCACTCAGGTGACGCACCCCTTCCAGGGACGGCATGAGAGAGCCCCAGTAAGCCAGTGACTCAGCCCCTGTAATAGGGTTAGAGGCAGAGAATCCCAGTGGAAAGAGGGGAACCGGCCAGGCAGAGACAGCAAGGGCGGTTCGTTGCTCCAGAGCCTTTCCGTTCACCTTCCCACTCCTGGGCCAGACTACACTCAATCATATGACCCACTGAAGAGATGAGTCCTCAGTAAAGACTTAAAGGTTGAGACCGAGTTTGCGTCTCTGACATGGGTAGGCAGACCGTTCCATAAAAATGGAGCTCTATAGGAGAAAGCCCTGCCTCCAGCTGTTTGCTTTGAAATTCTAGGGACAATTAGGAGGCCTGCGTCTTGTGACCGTAGCGTACGTGTAGGTATGTACGGCAGGACCAAATCAGAGAGATAGGTAGGAGCAAGCCCATGTAATGCTTTGTAGGTTAGCAGTAAAACCTTGAAATCAGCTCTTGCTCTGACAGGAAGCCAGTGTAGAGAGGCTAGCACTGGAGTAATATGATCACATTTTTTGGTTCTAGTCAGGATTCTAGCAGTATTTAGCACTAACTGAAGTTTATTTAGTGCTTTATCCGGGTAGCCGGAAAGTAGAGCATTGCAGTAGTCTAACCTAGAAGTGACAAAAGCATGGATAAATTTTTCTGCATAATTTTTGGACAGAACGTTTCTGATTTTTGCAATGTTACGTAGATGGAAAAAAGCTGTCCTTGAAATGGTCTTGATATGTTCTTCAAAAGAGAGATCAGGGTCCAGAGTAACGCCGAGGTCCTTCACAGTTTTATTTGAGACGACTGTACAACCATTAAGATTAATTGTCAGATTCAACAGAAGATCTCTTTGTTTCTTGGGACCTAGAACAAGCATCTCTGTTTTGTCTGAGTTTAAAAGTAGAACGTTTGCAGCCATCCACTTCCTTATGTCTGAAACACATGCTTCTAGCAAGGGCAATTTTGGGGCTTCACCATGTTTCATTGAAATGTACAGCTGTGTGTCATCCGCATAGCAGTGAAAGTTAACATTATGTTTTCGAATAACATCCCCAAGAGGTAAAATATATAGTGAAAACAATAGTGGTCCTAAAACGAAACCTTGAGGAACACCGAAATTTACAGTTGATTTGTCAGAGGACAAACCATTCACAGAGACAAACTGATATCTTTCCGACAGATAAGATCTAAACCAGGCCAGAACTTGTCCGTGTAGACCAATTTGGGTGTTAGCAAATGTTGTATTCAACAATACAGTTGAAAGTCACGCACAATGTGATGTAGGCTACAAATGTATTACACTGTAGCAGGCCAATCATTCTCCTGGAAGTATGCTGTGTGTGTAGGCTTCTGTTCTAGCCCAGCACTAACACACCTGATTTAACTTATCAATGTGTATTATTGCTGGGCTGGAGTAGAAGTCTGCTCACCCAGTAGATCAGGGAGTGGAGCAAGGTTGGCCATATGTGGTATGGACTTTTTTTTCACCCAAAATTATGCTTTAGTAGTAAAGCCTACCTACTAAGATGTCTAACATGTACATACAAGTTTGATTATTTGTACATTTTGAAATTATATTTGGATTAATTCAATGGTAATTAATTGACGTGAAGTGTCAATGTTCATTCATGTGTCAATGTTCAGTCAATGTTTGTTTCTCTTTGCTTATTTAAGTTGTTCTTGCCATAATATGGACTTGGTCTTTTACCAAATAGGGCTATCTTCTGTACACCATCCCTACCTTGTCACAACACAACTGATTGGCTCAAACGCATTAAGAAGGAAAGAAATTCCACAAATGAACTTTTAACAAGGCACACCTGTTAATTGAAATGCATTCCAGGTGACTACCTCATGAAGCTGGTTGAGAGAATGCCAAGAGTGTGCAAAGCTATCATCAAAGCAAAGGGTGGCTACCTTGAAGAATCTAAAATATATTTTGATTTGTTTTTTGGTTACTACATGATTTCATATATGTGTAACGGATGTGAAACGGCTAGCTTAGTTAGCGGTGTGCGCTAAATAGCGTTTCAATCGGTTACGTCACTTGCTCTGAGACCTTGAAGTAGTAGTTCCCCTTGCTCTGCAAGGGCCGCGGCTTTTGTGGAGCGATGCTTCGAGGGTGACTGTTGTTGATGTGTGCAGAGGGTCCCTGGTTCGCGCCCGGGTATGGGCGAGGGGACGGACGTGAAGTTGTACTGTTACATATGTTATTTCATAGTTTTGATGTCTTCACTATTATTCTACAATGTAGAAAATAGTATAAACAAAGAAAAACCCTTGAATAAGTAGGTGTGTCAACTCTTGACTGGTGCTGTATATATTTAACAAACAAACAAATACAGTATGACCCTCACACCAAATACAGAATATGCCCCACCACATTTGATATGATGCATTGGTGGAGGATGCCCTGGCGTTCGGCAACGTTCACCCCATTGTCCTGAATGCCTAGACATGACAATTTAAGCCTCTCCAGGGAACAAACCCAACGCTGGCAGCGGCGTGGGTCCGGATGCCAGGACGTCCCCTGAGCCTGAGCGAGCAGGTCGGGTCTTAGCGGCAGCTGCTATGGGGTCCCGGAGAGGAGGGACAACAGAAGGCTGAACTATGGTCGTCTCGGTTAGTTATGGGGCGATCAGGAGCAGCCAGTGGCCCTTAAAACTGACCCTGTCTTGCGTAGCTGTGATCAGGGGAATGGTGGGAACGCATAAAGTGTTGTTGCCGGCGAATCGTGAGCAAGGGCTTCCAAACCCAGAGAGTGCATGGCGAACTGCCCTGAGCTCCAGCACATTGATGTGCTTGCCACTCCATGGGGGCTCCTGCGTCCGCTCACTGCCATGTGTTGATAATGAGATATGTAGATAGGGCGAGTCGGTCAAGGATCGATTCGGACAAGGTGGTCAATTATATGACAAGCGACAGTTTATTCAGAGTAAAGATATCTGGTACAACGTATACGGGCTCATTCATTTGGCTCCCAAGGAACCAGCAGAAAAAAGCCCCGATAACAGATTGCAAGCATGTTATGTACAGTACAGAAAGTGGGTTGAGTCTGGAAGTCACGGTCTTTTGGTTGGCCACAGTTGAGGTGTTGTCTTCTTGGATTGGTCCTGTTGAGCCGTCCGTCGTTCCTCCGGGTCTCGTCGGGCTGTTCTCAGTCACACAATGTTCGGCTAGGAAGGAGATTGTGTGTGTGTGCTTGTGTCTGCAAGTCAAGGCTGTGTCTCTTCCTCCCAATGTGTGGGTGTATGTCTTATCTGTGTGTCCTTGGCAGTTAGTGTGTGTATGTGTGTGTGCTGTGTGTGTGTGGGTGTGGAAGCTATCCTGTATGGGACCTAACATGTTTCACTGTGAAAATACGTTGTCTCAGTTATAGCAATGTAATAGCAGTAAGCTGGTCATTTGCATAAGAAATAGCACTTCCTAACACATGCCTCTGAACACTGCCCCCAACCCGCTAGCGAGGTCTCGGTGCACACTAGCTCCCTGCAGTGGAATCTGTTCATTATTACTCCCTCCAACAGGAAGGAGTGTGAGTACCATTTCAACAGAGTCCTCACACACGCATTTGTCACCGATAGCGCACGACGTCTCGGTCGTCTCCAATAGAAACTCTCGGTTATTGTCTTACTTTTGAATCAATGATTATGGTCTGTTTATAACCATGCTGTATTCAAATTCTTTTTTGTTTGCATGATAAATTATGACGGTAGCGTGGCCGAGTGGTCTAAGGCGCTGGATTTAGGCTCCAGTCATTTCGATGGCGTGGGTTCGAATCCCACCGCTGCCAGAATATTTTAATTATGTTTTTCCTTTCTCAACCAGGTCGAACAATGTGTTACGAGTTGTATGCTTTAATCCAAGTCAACTACAAAATATGTGAAAAGTGTCTGGACTGTTTCATAGACTGGTGATAGTAGTACATGACGCACCCATTTCGTGGAAGAACAGCCATGACAAGGACCTGTAGTGACTGACATCTTATGGCGTTTCATAGTCATTACATTTCAATGAGAACACTCGAGGGCAGCTGCTTGTTGACAATCCCATAATTTATTAGTTTCTTAGTTAGAAAGACTTACCTCTAAGAAATACGTCTGTATAAGAAACATATTCCCAAAATAAAGTATAATACTTGTATTTAAATCCATGAAATGCTGTTATGATTAATATACATATTATTCATAAAATAATCAAAATTAAAAATCAACTCTTCGCAAAGTGCTTCAAGTGAATCCCTCTAAATGAGAGATTAATGATCAGGGGCCCAACCAGCAGCTCGCCATGTTGGGGTTAAATCTATGCAAGGCTTCATTGAGCCCTGAGCCTCTGCTGAGAGTGTTGCCTGGCCACAAACTGCAGCTTTTGGATGGCCAGCTGAGTGTCCTCCAGTGAGATGCCCAGATGCCAGACGGCCCTGACAGAGTCTCCAATGTGGGGGAACATAAGTACCCGTACCCCCTGCCCCATAGCGGCCTGCTCGCCTTCCCCCACCGCAGCCATCAGAGCACAGAACTCTGTTGGGGTCAACGAGGCGTCCCGCAGACGAAACCGCAGGATGTTGGTTTCTACAGCAGCCATGTCGACCTCGTAGAGAGGAGGGTCGCACTCCAACAGAGCTACACACATACACACACACAGAGGTTGTGACAGAGTGGTCAAGAATATATGATGAAATAGAAACGTCCACGTGTGTGTCTTGCAGGTGTACATTTGTGTGTTTGTGTGCCCACCCTGTGCGAAGGTCCTGGCATGACGGTGGTCTTCCTCCAGCCTGTTGATCATGTCCCCCAATGCCAGCTTGCCAGCAGCTGCCAGAATTCCCACCTGGCGCAGCCCTCCGCCCAGGGCTTTACGACAACGCACCGCCCTGGAAATGAAGTCCTGAGGGCCAGCCAGCATGGTGCCCACTGGAGCACCCAGACCCTGCAACACACAGGATCATATGCAGGATCACACAGCAGGTAACACATAGCAGGTAACACACAGTGTCTATCTCACAAATACATAATTCCAGCTGATGGTGTGTGCGTGTGTGTATATGTGTTCTGACCTTGGACAGGCAGACGCTGACGGTGTGTGTGTTTTGTAGGATTGTAGATGGGGCGACTTTCTGGGCAATGGCTGCATTCATCATTCTTGCTCCGTCCATGTGTACAGCCAGACCATATCTGTCTGCTCGCGCCTTTACCTGAGGGAGAGACACACAACAAAGCAGAGTTACAACACCATACCTTTCTGCAAGACTCTCGAGCACACACACACACACACACACACACACACACACACACACACACACACACACACACACACACACACACACACACACACACACACACACACACACACACACACACACACACACACACCTCCTGCAGGAAGGGTAGGGGCAGCACGCGGCCTCCCTGTATGTTGTGTGTGTTCTCCACACACACCAGGCGTGAGCGGGGGTAGTGGGCGTCGGGGTAACCATGGCGAATCTTGGACTCCAGCTGATCCAGATCAAAGGTCCCGTCAGGTAGATTGGTCACCGTGGTGGAGTGGACACCAGCCAGCTGACACACACATTACAGTCACGTGTTTTTAGTGTGCACTTTAAGTTTATGTGTGCAGTGGCTGTGTGTGTAATCTGTGCGTGTTCACTGTACCTGAGCACTCCCTCCCTGCTCGTAGATGTGGAGGTGTGACAGATCTCCAACGATCATCTCGTCTCCTCTCTCCCTGCAGTGCACCATTACTGGACAACACATAAACACACCCAAAAAGTATTACACAATTACTACTATGTTGATCCACCTTCCGCACAGCCATGTAGAAAGATCAGCTGTAAACCCATTGCAGATCCAGTCTCCTCTCACCAACACAACTGAACACACACACAGACACAGACACACACACACACACACACACACACACACACACACACACACACACACACACACACACACACACACACACACACACACACACACACACACACACACACACACACACACACACACATACACAGCTAGTTATTTCTCTCACCTGCTATGAGGTTTGCCATGGTTCCAGATGGGACATAGAGAGCTGCCTCCATCCCAAACACCTCTGCAGCCATCTTCTGGAGCTCTGTACATGCCCACACAAATTTGCCAAATTAAATCAGGTTCATAAAAATGGAAAGGATGCATCATAAAAGAATACAAACAGGTCCAAGTCAGTGCAATCAGATCACAGTACCACACTAATGAATTATGCAGTGTGTGCACCCCATGCACTTCACTACAAAATGCTTATTACACTGTTTTACATACTTTTATAAATCGGCCAGAACTTTGATCGGTGAAAGATAAGTATAAAATAATGAGGTCATAATGATGAGCACCTTCTACAAATCAGTTAAGCAACTCCATATGCTTGCCAAAACTCATACATCATCTAATTTCTCTGACCATTTACTGTTGGATCCTCCCCGAATACATCGTCCCCAACCTCGGCCTCTGCCATGGCCTGACGCATGGCCGCTCCAGGCTTGGTCACGGTGTCGCTACGGAGGTCCACTGTCCGGGCAGAGGATGCCCCGGACAGGGAAGGGTCGACTGGTTTAGCGATCTCATAGTAGAGTCGAGAGGGTCCTCGTCCAAGCCCCACGCGATGTTTTGGTGAGATGACACCCCGGTTTACACACTGCAACAAGGCACGGGCCGGAATCTTTAACGTTTTTAAAAACATGTTTTCTGTCGTTTTGAGCACCGCAGAAAACCAGTTCACTCATCCATTGTTTTAGCTGTGAACTTTGGATCGTTGTATTCGACAATCATTGATTCGATCTCCCGTGGCTGCCAGGCCAGAGTAATGGAAAAAGATCAGAAATATCCCAGAAGGTGGCGCCACAGAACATGTATTTTACTACACCAGCCCACAACACAGAAAGAGTTCATTGCCATGATCCAACCCTGGGTTTAATGTCTATGAATTCAACTTCTCTTCATGCAAAAACAATGCCAGAAAGCAAATACATGTATGCCATACATTAATCTATATTATTCCCCAAGCAGTTAACATCTCATCCAGTCGTGTGGTTAGATGTGAGTATATATTTGATACTTTTTTGTTGTAATATAGCTTTGATACTTCAAGTTGTTGCTAACTATAAGGAAATACGGATGTGCATTTCTAGCTGAGAAGAGGGTTTTCCGGTCAAAGTTTCCTTTGTGAGTCGAAGTGGTGCACCACTAAAGCCAAAGCCGTGTAACCTCGTTAACAACATTAATAACTAAAATTATAAGTAGCTAACAAGAACACGCATTCATTTAAATAATACATTCACGACATAGAGAAAGATACCTTGCAATTTGGTTGAAAGCCACAGGCTCCACCGCGTGACAAGACTGACAGGTAGCTGCTAGCATCAGATGCTAAGCTAACTATTTATTGTAGCTAACTGTCTGGAGCGGGGGAGGTGGACTTGTCTAGCTATCTTTACTGTCGATATATTCACATAAAACCATTTTCTGTTTGCAGCTGTGGAAGTATTGGATTTCGTTATTCAATAGTTCTGCGTTGGACCATTCAGGTGAGCTCCCACTGCGTAACTAACTAGCTAGTTTGCTAGATAGCTAACGTTAGCTATTGTATTGTTGTCAAAGGGTATTGTGTAACATTAGCTACGTTATTTGCTAGCGAGCTGCCATATGAGCCGATGACAGCAGTCGTGACATCCGTGGTTAGCGCAATAGCTAACTGTGGATTTGGTTATCTAATCATAGACATTGCCCTTGATACCGACGTTTTAACTAAGTTATCAGGCCATCATGTTGCACCATACATCTACATACACACATACATAAATAGCTAGATAGCTGACCAGGTCCGTGTAATAATAGTTTGTATTCATGTCATGAATGATGATCTGCATCAAGATGGGGATGGAACAAATTATTGATGAAGAGTAGGCCTAACTGTAGCAATGTGCTTGGACTAAAGACCCTCTCTTTCCCTTCCTCTTAACTGTAGCAATGTGCTTGGACTAAAGACCCTTTGCCTTTACCTCCCTTCTCACCTAATTTGCTCACATTGTATATAGACTTGTTTATACTGTATTATTGACTGTATGTTTGTTTTACTCCATGTGTAACTCTGTGTCGTTGTATCTGTCGAACTGCTTTGCTTTATCTTGGCCAGGTCGCAATTGTAAATGAGAACTTGTTCTCAACTACCCTACCTGGTTAAATAAAAATAAAATAAATAAATAAAAAAGACACTCTCTTTCCCTTCCTCTCCTTCAGCACTCATCCCAACTGTGTGCTGAAATGGAAAAACCCTCTCATTTGTTTTCAAGTATTTAGAGGAACAGGTAAGCTCACATTTCCTGTTAAACATCCAGTCCCATCACTAATTTCCTGTTGTCATAACAGAGTTTAGCTAGATCTCTATTTACCTTCCATTGATGAATGTAACTTATAGATATAGCTATAATACATCACTGTGCATTTCTCCTGAGACAAACTGGTGACAGATGACGGTTGCTAACAGTCAGTGTTCCTATTCATTAGTAGCTGTTTTGCACTTCTAAGATGCAAAACCCACATTCCAGCCAGGTGGGAGGCATGCCTGCTGTGTTACTTTGTGAACGTGATGAGCACAGATCTGCACAGAGTAGTGTAGGCGTGCAGTTGGAGGAATGCCAGAGAACCGTCCCTTCCCAATGTCATTATGTTAGCACAATGCACTACATGTTTCAACAATAACCCTCATACAGGAGAGATGCTGGCAATGCCAAAACAACCATCAGAGATCACATATCTTTTTGTGATGATGTATAATACGAAAACCTGATATTGATGTTTGGGTGTCAAGGATTGTGATCAACAACATGGTGACATTGCGTTCACCTCCAAAACTTGACTATGTTCTGATAGTACATTGTACATGACATTACGCCACCTAATGAATTGATTGTGATGTGTTCTATTGTGACTCCATACCATATCTTGCATTGTAACATTATTCAAGTTCTGCTGCTGCACTATGACCTCATCCACACTCAAGAATGTTGAGTGTGGATGCATTGTGATGCATTGCATTGTGACATTTATTGTGTTTTGCTGCATTATGACATCATCCACCAAATGTTTAGTTCTTAGTTTACATTGTGAAGTATTTCTTTGTGACACACCGTCGTAGCCTATTTTTACACCACTCAGTGGTGTGAATTACTTAAGTAAAAATATGTTAAAGTACTACTTAAGTATATTTTTGGGTATCTGCACTTAACTTTACTATTTATATTTTGGACTACTTTTACTTCACTACATTCCTATAGACAATATTGTACTTTTTTTCTCCATACATCTGAGTCTGGCGGACTCCAGAAACACATATGCATCTTTTGTAAATAATGTCAGTGTTTGAGTGTGCCCCTGCCTATCTGTAAATTTAAAAAATAAGAAAATGGTGCTGTCTGCTTTGCTTACTTAATATAAGGGATTTTAAAAATGTATTTACTTTTACTTCTGCTTTTGATACTTAAGTATTTTTAAAGCCAAATAATTTTAGACTTTTACTCAAGTAGTATTTTACTGGGTGACTAACTTGCAAAAAAAAAAGTAATTCCTGTATCTATACTTTTACTTTTTCCTCCACTGGTTCTACTTCTGCATAGGGCTGGGAATTGCCAGGGACCTCACGAAACAATATTATCATGACACTTAGGTGCTGCTGTGATATGTATTGCAATTCTCACTTTTCTATATGCATTGAGATTCAATACAGTGATTCTATTGCAGTTCTATGGTCCAAACATATTGCTCACCATATGTCTACTGCAGAGACGAGAGAGCCATAAGAAAACGAGTTTTGATCACGCATGGAAATAAAAGTGCTGAAAAAAATGTGGCTCTCTATTTAAAAAATTGATGCAGAACAAGCTATGAAGGAAAAATACTGGAGTTTCAGTGCAGGTACAGCCAACTAGCACAAAGATGATATTGTCAAAACTATACGATATATCGGCAAATAATAATACAGTTACAAATAATTCCAGTTCGCTGCAGCTAGCGACTGGAACGAGCTGCAAAAAACACTCAAACTGGACAGTTATCTCTTCATTCAAAGACTCAATCATGGACACTCTTACTGACAGTTGTCGCTGCTTTGTGTGATGATTGTTGTCTCTACCTTCTTGCCTTCGTGCAGTTGTCTGAGTACAAACATTATTGGGCAATGTTGTACTGCTGCCATGTTGTTCTCATGTGGTGTTGATACCATGCTGTGTTGTTGTTTTAGGTCTCTTTATGTAGTGGTGTGTCTCTTGTCGTGATGGGTTTTGTCCTATATTTTTATTTTTAATCCCAGCCCCTGTCCCTGCAGGAGACCTTTTGCCTTTTTTACTACTGCATTGTGACATCACCCCATGCTTCGAAAACGTGGCCTACAATATGAGTCTTTCAATGGACTGTCTTTCTCTCCCACATGTCACTAAAGGGTTAAATGTAATTCTCTCTAAGTTGACATGTTTCACTGACTTTTTGAAGCTGTTTCTGCTAGTCAAAGATCTCATTCATGATAGCCTCAATTAGCTCAGTGAGGGAACCACGGGGTGAGGCAGTCGCTGATGAGATGAGGTCATTGGTGGGGGTGGGGGGTCTACAGTTACGCAATAGGAGATTGGATGATTCGATCAGACCCGCAATAGCATTTGCTGTAATAAACCATAATAAAGGTCCATTACATTTTGTTGTGGTAAATTGGGTGGAAATGCCTCATGATGTGAGGTCTGAAGGACGAAACAGAGTGTTTCACTGTGGAAACCCTGTTGAGATTGACCAGAAAAGGTTTTTCGGTTGGGGTGTGTTGTCTGACTGGAGACTACTTCCTCAGGCTGCTGGAACATTCAGAAGACAGAAATCCTCTCTGGCCATGTGAGTGTTGTGGTTTTTCCCGAGCCAGTGCCAGGAAACTGCTCCTTATGGTCACATCAACAATCATCTCAAATCAAATTTTATTGGTCACATACACATTTTTAGGTGTAGTGCTTCTACATCTGCATTGCTTGCTGTTTGGGGTTTTAGGCAGGGTTTCTGTATAGCACTTTTTGACATCGGCTGATGTAAAAAGAGCTTTATAAATACATTTGATTCCCAGTTCAAACAGTGCAGCAGTATCTAACAATTCACACATCTAAAAGTAAAATAATGGAATGAAGAAATATATACAGTGGGGCTAAAACGTATTTAGTCAGCCACCAATTGTGCAAAAAAAAGATGAGAGGCCTGTACTTTTCATCATAGGTACACTTCAACTATGACAGACAAAATGAGAAAAGAAATCCAGAAAATCACATTGTAGGATTTTTTTATGAATTTATTTGCAAATTATGGTGGAAAATAAGTATTTGGTCACCTACAAACAAGCAAGATTTCTGGCTCTCACAGACCTGTAACTTCTTCTTTCCTCCACTCATTACCTGTATTAATGGCACCTGTTTGAACTTGTTATCAGTATAAAAGACACCTGTCCACAACCTCAAACTCCACTATGGCCAAGACCAAAGAGCTGTCAAAGGACACCAGAAACAAAATTGTAGACCTGCACCAGGCTGGGAAGACTGAATTTGCAATAGGTAAGCAGCTTGGTTTGAAGAAATCAACTGTGGGGCCAATTATTAGGAAATGGAAGACAAGATACAAGATACAAGATCACTGATAATCTCCCTCGATCTGGGGCTCCACGCAAGATCTCACCCCGTGGGGTCAAAATGATCACAAGAACGGTGAGCAAAAATCCCAGAACCACACGGGGGGACCTAGTGAATGACCTGCAGAGAGCTGGGACCAAAGTAACAAAGCCTACCATCAGTAACGCACCACGCCGCCAGGGACTCAAATCCTGCAGTGCCAGACGTGTCCCCCCTGCTTAAGCCAGTACATGTCCAGGCCCGTCTGAAGTTTGCTAGAGAGCATTTGGATGATCCAGAAGAAGATTGGGAGAATGTCATATGGTCAGATGAAACCAAAATATAACTTTTTGGTAAAAACTCAACTTGTCGTGTTTGGAGGACAAAGAATGCTGAGTTGCATCCAAAGAACACCATACCTACTGTGAAGCATGGGGGTGGAAACATCATGCTTTGGTGCTGTTTTTCTGCAAAGGGACCAGGACGACTGATCCGTGTAAAGGAAGGAATGAAATGGGCCATGTATCGTAACATTTTGAGTGAACCTCCTTCCATCAGCAAGGGCATTGAAGATGAAACGTGGCTGGGTCTTTCAGCATGACAATGATCCCAAACACACCGCCCGGGCAACGGAGTGGCTTTGTAAGAAGCATTTCAAGGTCCTGGAGTGGCCTAGCCAGTCTCTAGATCTCAACCCCATAGAAAATCTTTGGAGGGAGTTGAAAGTCCGTGTTGCCCAGCAACAGTCCCAAAACATCATTGCTCTAGAGGAGATCTGCATGGAGGAATGGGCCAAAATACCAGCAACAGTGTGTACCCTGTGAAGACTTACAGAAAACTTTTGACCTCTGTCATTGCCAACAAAGGGTATATAACAAAGTATTGAGAAACTTTTATTGAACAAATACTTATTTTCCACCATAAGTTGCAAATAAATTCATTAAAAATCCTACAATATGATTTTCTGGATTTTTTTTCTTCTCATTTAGTCTGTCATAGTTGAAGTGTACCTATGATGAAAATTACAGGCCTCTTTTTAAGTGGGAGAACTTGCACAATTGGTGGCTGACTAAATACTTTTTTTGCTCCACTATAAATATTAGGACGAGCAATGTCAGAGTGCCATTGACTATTTGAGAATGACTCAAATATACATTTTCACAAAGTCTGCTGCCTCAGTTTGTATGATGGCAATTTGCATCTACTCCAGGATGTTATGAAGAGTGATCAGATGAATTGCAATTAATTGCAAAGTCCCTCTTTGCCATGTAAATTAACTGAATCCCCCAAAAACATTTCCACTACATTTCAGCCCTGCCGCAAAAGGACCAGCTGACATCATGCCAGTGATTCTCTCGTTAACACAGGTGTGAGTGTTGATGAGGACAAGGCTGGAGATCACTCTGTCATGCTGATTGAGTTCGAATAACAGACTAGAAGCTTCAAAAGGAGGGGGGTGCTTGGAATCATTGTTCTTCCTCTGTCAGCCATGGTTACCTTCAAGGAAACTCGTGCAGTCATCATTGCTTTGCACAAAAAGGGCTTCACAGGCAAGGATATTGCTGCCAGTAAGATTTCACCTAAATCAACCATTTATCGGATCATCAAGAAGTTCAAGGAGAGCGGTTCAATTGTAGTGAAGAAGGCGTCAGGGTGCCCAAGAAAGTCCAGCAAGCACCAGGACCGTCTCCTAAAGTTGGTTCAGCTGCGGGATCGGGGCACCACCATGACAGAGCTTGCTCAGGAATGGCAGCAGGCAGGTGTGAGTGCATCTGCACACACAGTGATGTGAAGACTTTTGGAGGATGGCCTGGTGTCAAGAAGGGCAGCAAAGAAGCCACTTCTCTCCAGGTAAACATCAGGGACAGACTGATATTTTGCAAAAGGTACAGGGATTGGACTGCTGAGGACTGGGGTAGAGTTATTGTCTCTGATGAATCCCCTTTCCGATTGTTAGGGGCATCCGGAAAAAGCTTGTCCGGAGAAGACAAGGTGAGCGCTACCATCAGTCCTGTGTCATGCCAACAGTAAAGCATCCGGAGACCATTCATGTGTGCGGTTGCTTCTCAGCCAAGGGAGTGGGCTCACTCACAATTTTGCCTAAGAACACAGCCATGAATAAAGAATTGTACCAACACATCCTCCGAGTGCAACTTCTCCCAACCATCCAGGAACAGTTTGGTGAATAACAATGCCTTTTCCAGCATGATGGAGCACCTTGCCATAAGACAAAAGGGATAACTAAGTGGCTCGGGGAACAAAACAATGATATTTTGGGTCCATGGCCAGAACTCCCCAGACCTTAATCCCATTGAGAACTTGTGGTCAATCCTGAAGAGGTGGGTGGACAAACAAAACTCCACAAATTCTGACAAACTGAGGCAGCACACTTTGTGAAAATTAATATTTTGTCATTTTCAAAACTTTTGACCATGACTTGTATACGGTTGATATCGGAAGTTTACATACAGCTTAGCCAAAGACATTTAAACTCAGTTTTTCACAATTCCTGACATTTAATCCTAGTAAAAATGCCCTGTCTTAGGTCAGTTAGGATCACCACTTTATATTGAGAATGTGAAATGTCAGAATAATAGTAGAGAGAATGATTTATTTCAGCTTTTATTTCTTTCATCACATTGCCAGTGGGTCAGACGTTTACATACACTCAATTAGTATTTGGTAGCATTTCCTTTTAAATTGTTTAACTTGGGTCAAATGTTTCGGGTAGCCTTCCACAAGCTTCTCACAATAACTTGGGTGAATTTTTGGCCCATTTCTCCTGACAAGAGCTGGTGTAACTGAGTCAGGTTTGTAGGCCTCCTTGCTCACACAAGCTTTTTCAGTTCTGCCCATAAATATTCTGTAGGATTGAGAACAGGGCTTTGTGATGGCCACCTCAATACCTTGACTTTGTTGTCCTTAAGCCATTTTGCCACAACTTTGGAAGTATGCTTGGGGTTATTGTCCATTTGGAAGACCCATTTGCGACTAAGCTTTAACTTCCTGACTGATGTCTTGAGATGTTGCTTAAAAATATCCACATAATTTTCCCCTCTTCATGATGCCATCTATTTTGTGAAGTGCACCAGTCCCTCCTGCAGCAGAGCACCCCCATAACATGATGCTGCCACCCCCGTGCTTCACGGGTGGGATGGTGTTCTTCAGCTTGCCAGCCTCCCCCTTTTTCCTCCAAATATAACAATGGTCATTATGGCCAAACAGTTCTATTTTTGTTTCATCAGACCAGAGGACATTTCTCCAAAAAGTACAGTCTTTGTCCCCATGTTTAGTTACGAACAGTAGTCTGTTTTTTTATGGAGGTTTTGGAGCAGTGGCTTCTTCCTTGCTGCGCGGCCTTTCAGGTTATGTTGATATAGGACTTGTTTTACTGTGGATAAAAATACTTTTGTTCCCGTTCACTCCGGCATCTTCACAAGGTTCTTTGCTGTTGTTCTGGGATTGATTCGCACTTTTCGCACCAAAATATGTTCATCTCTAGGAGACTAGAGATGCATCTCCTTCCTGAGAGGTATGACGGCAGCGTCGTCCCATGGTGTTTATACTTGCGTACTATTGTTTGTTCAGATGAACGTGGTACCATTTAGGCGTTTGGAAATTACTCTCAAGGATGAACCAGACTTGTGGAGGTCTACAGTTTTTTTTTCTGAGGTCTTGGCTGATTTACATTTACATTACATTTAAGTCATTTAGCAGACGCTCTTATCCAGAGCGACTTACAAATTGGTGCATTCACCTTATGACATCCAGTGGAACAGCCACTTTACAATAGTGCATCTAAATCTTTTAAGGGGGGGGGGGGATTTCTTTTGATGTTCCCATGATGTCAAGCAAAGAGGCACTGAGTTTGAAGGTAGGCCTTGAAATACATCCACAGGTACACCTCCAATTGACTGAAATGTCAATTAGCCTATCAGAAGCTTCTAAAGCCATAACATTGTCTAAGCTGTTTTTAAAGGCACAGTGAACTTAGTGTATGTAAACTTCTGACCCACTGGAATTGTGATACAGTGAATAATCTGTCTGTAAACAATTTTGGGAAAAATTACTTGTGTCATGCATAAAGTAGATGTCCTAACCGACTTGCCAAAACTATCGTTTGTTAACTCGAGATTTGTGGAGTGGTTGAAAAACAATTATTGGCAATTATTGGCTCAACCTAAGTGTATGTAAACTTCTGATTTCAACTGTACGTATGAAATGAGTAAAACAGTATGTAAAGCGTTTTGGACACACAAATTAAATACTGCAAGGTTGATAAGGAGCTAGAAGTAGAGCTGCAATGTCTGTCAGCGCAATCTTTTCAGCTTGTGCTGTATGCTGCCACACCCAGACAGACATGGGGAGAGGGGCATTGAGGGAGACTGAGACAAATAGTAGGTTGAGCCTTGGTTGAGCAAGACAACCCCCCTCAAAAAAAATCTCAGCAATAACCTGAGGTTAACACAGAGATCGAGAGAGTGAAAATGAGTAAGTATGTGTGAGTGAGAGGGAGGGAGGGAGAGAGATCCTCAGACAACATAACCTCATTGACAGGCTAGGCCTACTTTGTTCTAGTGGCATTTCTTGCTGCAGTCCATGGGTAGAAAACACACTCATGAAAACAAACAAAATCGACCCTGCAGTGTTATCATTTTGTCTTTATGTAAACCATTCAGAGGTCAGTGTTTCTGCTCAGATTTTTTTCAGCAGAGGTAAGGGGGGTCTGATGTTGTAACATGTCTTTTTGATCTTGAAACCACTTTTCCACAGGAAAATTTAAAAAACAAATGTTTCGTTTAGTGCGCGGCTGCCTTAGGTATTCCATGTCAATTCAGCAACCCATGACTAACTGCGTTGCTTTAATGGAGGACTGGCTTGAATTGTTGACCACTCAATTTATTTTGTCATGAGCAAAAGCTATTGTTTATTTTAGTATTTATTTATTTTTAACCCAAGTTGAGAAGATCATTTTTTGATCCACGCGGGGCTCCCGAGTTGTGCAGGGGTCTAAGGCACTGCAGCTCAGCGCAAGAGGCGTCACTACAGACCCTGGTTCGATTCCAGCCTGTATCACAAACAGACGTATTTGGGAGTTCCATAGGGCAACATACAATTGGCCCACCGTCGTTAGGGTTTGGCCCGGGGTAGGCTGACACATCACATAGAATGAAGAAGCAATATGCTATGCCGCAGCTCCGTCCTGCTTGTCAGACATAGAGAACTGATACTGGTTGTTGGGGTGGGATTGAGGGTGGCTTTTGATAATTTTACTGGATTCCTCATGTTTTATTGTTAGGAAGAATTATAGTCCAAATCAGATGTTCTGTACTAATATTTATTTAATATTATATGAATCCTATAAATTAAAATGGCCAATTTTGGCACAATAAATTAGTTTAATTTCTCAGATTAAATAATTGAACAAAATGTTTAAGGAATCCTAATCTTATCTGTTTGTAACTACAACTTTTTTGGCAAAATCTGAGATGGGGGGTGTAAATCCTCTCTTGTGCTTTTTGAGGTCCAACGACCCTAAAGGGCAGGTATTCCCAAACTATGCCCAATGCCGTCGGGGATACGCCAAATAAAAATGTGATTCACCTTGACATTTTCTAACGGTCCATTTACATTTTTGTTCGGGGCTATACATTTGGGTAATTTTTTTTCTTGCCTGAGTAGCCTCGTTACACTGCCAAAATAAAACCATCTAGTATTGCGTGAAATAACAACACAATGTCAAATACATGTAGCCTAGTCAAATAATGAACATCCGATCACATGAACCGTTACTCTCTCGCGGGAATTCCACTAACGGTCCGTATGTAGCCAAACGTAGCTGCTGCTCATTCCGTTTGCTCGAGCATCACTCAATGTTTTAAAACAGTAAGGCCCGTGTCCATAGAGACACATACCAGCTCTACTGGTAGTACTGCTACTACCAGTAGTACGACACCTGCACCTGTCGACGACACAAGTTGTTCTGCTTCCACGAGCACATCCAATGCTAGCATCAGTAATTCTACATTTGTTGTTAGCCCAGCTAGTATGGACACTGACAGTTGTGAATCTGATGCAGCCAAAGAGCTACTGGCCCCTTACCCGGGAAAGCACCGAACAACAGACAGGGACGTTGGACCATCGAAGAGGCGCTAATATGATGAACTACATTGATTTGTGGTTCACTTACATTGGGAGTAGTGCCTTTCCTCAACCACAGTGTGTTTATGTGTGAAAGTACTATCTCACAACTCAATGAAACCTTCACTTTTGCGCAGACATTTAGAAACTAAACATGCCAATTTGAAAAATAAGCCACAGGATATTTTTGAGTGAGAATTAAGACGACTTTCGAGTAGTAAGACATGTATATAAGCAATGGATACCATTAATAAGAAGGGGCTAGAAGCGTCTTACATGGTGAGCTTCCGAGTGGCTAGGACAGGCAAGCCCCATATTAATGTGCAGGACTTAATTCTTCCTGCTGCCGCGGATATGGCTGGGACAATGCTGGGGGAAAATGTCCAAAAAACTATACAGACAATTTCTTAATCAAACACACTTTCACAACGGATCAGTGACATGACAGGAGATGTTTTGAAATAATTACTGCTTCGCATACATGCCAGTGAATTCTATGCGTAACAGCTGGATGACTCAACAGACGTGGCGGACCTGGCACCTGTCTGTTACGTTTATGGGGGGTCAATTAAGGAAGACATCCTCTTCTGCAAACCATTGGAAACCAGGACAACAGGAGAGGATATTTTTTAAGTACTGGACAGCTTTGTGACATCAAATGGACTTTAGTGGTTAAGATGGGGTGGTATCTGTACTGATTGCGCAAAAGCCATGACAGCGCATGCGAGCAGTTGCTCCCGACACCACTTGTGTACACTGCAGCATCCACCGAGAGGCTTTTGCTGCCAAGGGAATGCCTGACCACTTGAAATATGTTTTGGACACTACAGTGAAAATGGTTAACTTTGTTAAAGCAAGACTCCTGAACTCTCGTGTATTTTCTGTACTATACCATGATATGGGCAGCGACCATGTAACGCTTTTACAACATACAGAAGTGCGCTGGTTATCAAGGGGCAAAGTATTGACACGTTTTTTTTTCTTATTGAAAGAAAAAACTTTAAGCTCATTTACTGAGCATTTTCACTTGTCTGACCGCTTTCATGATGATGAGTTTCTCACACGACTGGCCTATCTTGGTGATGGTTTTTCTCGCCTGAATGATCTAAATCTAGGATTACTGCGACTCTCCGCAACTATATTCAACGTGCGGAACAAAATTGAGGCTATGATTAAGAAGTTAGAGCTCTTCTCTGTCTGCATTAACAAGGACAACACACACGTCTTTTCATCATTGTATGATATTTTTGTGTGCAAATGAACTCAAGCTTACGGACAATGTAAAATGTGATATAGCGAAGCAGCTGTGTGTGTTGGGTGCGCAATTACGCAGGTACTTTCCTAAAACGGATGACACAAACAACTGGATTCGTTATCCCTTTCATGCCCTGCCTCCAGTACACTTAACAATATCTGAACAAGAGAGCCTCATCGAAATTGCAACAAGCGGTTCTGTGAAAATGTTATTTAATCAGAAGCCACTGCCAGATTTCTGGATCCTGCATTTGCAAATCTCGCTGTTAAGACACTGATGCCCTTTGCAACCACGTACCTATGTGAGAGTGGATTCTTAGCCCTCACTAGCATGAAAACTAAATACAGGCACAGAATGTGTGTGGATAATGATTTAAGACTGAGACTCCAATACAGCCCAACATTGCAGAGTTATGTGCTTCCTTTCAAGCACACCCTTCTCATTAACCTGTGGTGAGGTATTCAATTTTCGATGAACAAAAAAGGTTTTATGTAAGATGGTTAAATAAAGAACAAAATGATGGATTACTATTATTTGTGCCCTGGTCCTATAAGAGCTCATTGTAACTTACCACAAACCGGGTTGTGATAAACTCACACTAATTCTTATACTTAATATATATATATATATATATATATATATATGTGTGTGTGTGTGTGTGTGTGTGTGTGTGTGGCAGGCTTACAATGATGTAAAAATAAAATAAACATTTGAGAGTGTGCTGACCCTGGTGCTAGAGGGGGTACGCAGCTGGAGGTTGAATGTTTGAAGGGGTACGGGACTATAAAAAGTTTGGGAACCACTGCAATAGGGGAACAACCCTAAATGATAGACTGCGCTGAAGTCAACCATAACCATAAAGTGTCAGAGGTCAAGGGAAATGCAAGATGCTAATTCCTCATGATGATTGACTTTATAATCCTTAGCCTGCAGCCATGCATTCTTAAATTGGGTGTTCTTTCTGTGTCTGAGAATTGCACAAGTGTTCTGGGTTCTACCTCTCAGCCCTGAGTAACAGATAGATGTAGCTTACTCCCCTATCGACCCTAACCCTCGGCCAAAGTCTTTACAGAACTGGTCATGATGGGGGAGGGTGGGCAAAATTGGTCTTGGACAGCCACAGATTTGAGTCCTACCCCAGGTTAAATACACACCTCGTAAAACTAAGTGGTCTAAATGTAAATCCAATATTAAGCTAAACGATATCATAACCGCCATCGATAAAAGACAGTACTGTGCAGCTGTCTTCATCGACCTGGCCAAGGCGTTCGACTCTGTCAATCACCGTATTCTTATCGGCAGACTCAACAGCCTTGGTTTCTCAAATGACTGCCTCGCCTGGTTCACCAACTACTTCTCAGACAGAGTTCAGTGTGTCAAATCGGAGGGCCTATTGTCCGGACCTCTGGCAGACTATAGGGTGCCACAAGGTTCAATTCTCGGTCCGACTCTCTTCTCTCTATACATCAATGATGTTGCTCTTGCTGCGGGTGGTTCCCTGATCCACCTCTACGCAGACAACACCATTCTGTATACATATGGCCCTTCTTTGGACACTGTGTTAACAAACCTCCAGACGAGCTTCAACGCCATACAACACTCCTTCCGTGGCCTCCAATGCTCTTAAACACTAGTAAAACGAAATGCATGCTACTTCACTGATCGCTATCCACCCGCCCGACAAGCATCACTAGTTTGAACGGTTCTGACTAAGAAAATGTGGACATCTACAAATACCTAGGTGTCTGGCTAGACTGTAAACTCGACTTCCAGACTCATATTAAGCATCTCCAATCCAACATTAAATCTTGAATCGGCTTCCTATTTCTCAACAAAGCCTCCTTCACTCATGCTGCCAAACATACCCTCGTAAATCTGACTATCCTACCGATCCTTGACTTCGGCGATGTAATTTACAAGATGGCCTCCAACACTCTACTCAACAAATTGGATGTAGTCTACCACCGTGCCATCCGTTTTGTCACCAATGCCCCATATACTACCCACTAGAGGTCGACCGATTATGATTTTTCAACTCCGATACCGATTATTGGAGGACTACAAAAGCCGATACCGATTTAATCGGACGATTTAAAAAATACAATTAAAATAAAATTAAAAAAAATAAAAAATTGTAATAATGATAATTACAAAAATACTGAATGAACACTTATTTTAACTTAATATAATACATCAATAAAATCAATTTAGCCTGAAATAAATAATGAAACATGTTCTATTTTGTTTTAATAATGCAAAAACAAAGTGTTGGAGAAGAAAGTAAAAGTGCAATATGTGCCATGTAAGAAAGCTAACATTTAAGTTCCTTGCTCAGAACATGAGAACATATGAAAGCTGGTGGTTCCTTTTAACATAAGTCTTCAATATTCCCAGGTAAGAAGTTTTAGGTTGAAGTTATTATAGGAATTATAGGACTATTCCTCTCTATACCATTTGTATTTCATATACCTTTGGATGTTCTTATAGGCACTTTAGTATTGCCAGTGTAACAGTATAGCTTCCGTCCCTCTCCTCGCTCCTCCTACCTGGGCTCGAACCAGGAACACAACGACAACAGCCACCCTCGAAGCAGGGTTACCCATCTCTCCACAAAAGCCGCGGCCCTTGCAGAGCAAGGGATACCACCACTCCAAGTCTCAGAGCGAGTGACGTTTGAAACGCTATTAGCACGCACCCCGCTAACTAGCGAGCCATTTCACATCGGTTACACGAGCCTAATCTCGGGAGTTGATAGGCTTGAAGTCATAAACAGCTGCTGGCAAACGCATGAAAGTGCTGTTTGAATGAATGCTTATGAGCATGCTGCTGCCTACCATCGCTCAGTCAGACTGCTCTATCAAATCATAGACTTAGTTATAACATGATAACACACAGAAATACGAGCCTTCGGTCATTAATATAGTAATATCCGTAAACTATCATCTCGAAAACAGGACTTTTATTCTTTCAGTGAAATACAGAACCGTTCTGTATTTTATCTAACGGGTGGCATCCATAAGTCTAAATATTCCTGTTACATTGCACAACCTTCAATGTTATGTCATAATTACATAAATTCTGGCAAATTAGGTGGCCCAAATTGTTGCATATACACTGACTCTGCGTGCAATGAAAGCAAGAGAATTGACACAATTTCACCTGGTTATATTTCTTTTAGCTAAATATGCAGGTTTAAAAATACATACTTCTGTGTATTGATTTTAAGAAAGGGATTGATGTTTATGGCTAGGTATACATTGAAGCAACGATACACACCGCATCGATTATATGCAACGCAGGACACGCTAGATAACTACACATGGTTGATAATATTACTAGTTTAACTAGTGATTATGATTGTTTGTTTTTTATAAGATAAGTTTAATGCTAGCTAGCAACTTACCTTGGTTTTCTGCATTCGTGTAACAGGCAGTCTCCTCGTGGAGTGCAATGAGAGGCAGGTGGTTAGAGCGTTGGACTAGTTAACTGTTAGGTTGCAAGATTGAATCCCCCGAGCTGACAAGGTAAAAACCTGTCGTTCTGCCCCTGAACGAGGCAGTTAACCCACCGTTCCTAGGCCGTCATTGAAAATAAGAATGTGTTCTTAACTGGCTTGCCTAGTTAAATAAAGGTTAAATAATGGTGTAAAAAATACAAAAATGGGTCAAATCGGTGTCCAAAAATACTGATTTCCGATTGTTATGAAAACTTGAAATCTTCCGATTAATCGGTCGAACTTTACTACCCACCACTGTGACCTGTATGCTTTCGTCAGCTGGCCCTCGCTACATATTCGTCGCCACTGGCTCCAGGTCATCTAGAAGTCTTTGCTAGGTAAAGCTCCGCCTTATCTCAGCTCACGGGTCACCAAAACAACACCCACCCGTAGCACACGCTCCAGCAGGTATATTTCACTGGTCATCCCCAAAGCAAACACCTCCTCCTTTTTCTGCCTTTCCTTCCAGTTCTCTGCTGCCAATGACTGGAACGAATTGCAAAAATCACTGAAGTTGGAGACTTATCTCCCTCACTAACTTTAAGCATCAGCTATCTGAGCAGCTTACCGATCGCTGCAGCTCTAAATAGCCCATCCAATCTACCTACCTCATCCCCATATTGTTTTTATTAACTTTTTTTGCTCTTTTGCACACCAGTATTTCTACTTGCACATCTATCACTCCGGTGTTCATTTGCTAAGTTGTAATTACTTTGCTACTATTGCCTCTTTTATTTCCTTACCTCTCGCCATTTGAACACACTGTATTTGGACTTTTTCTATTGTGTTATTGACTGTACGTTTGTTTATTCCACGTGTAACTCTGTCGTTTGTGTTGTTTTTGTCCTACTGCTTTCCTTTATCTTGGCCAGATCGCAGTTGTAAATGTGAACTTGTTCTCAACTGGCCTACCTGGTTAAATAAAGGTGAAAAAAAAGCTGATAAGCTTAATTAAGTATTCTGGTGCCGGGGTGGAACAAAAGCCCGCATACCCTGCAGTTTCTTGGACCAGAGTTCCCCACCTCGTTGAAATGATATTTTCTGCGTAGGATCATTTACAAACCTAACCAACCTCCTTTTAAATTCTGTTTTATTTCTCACAGGTCTCTCTGTCACCCTGGCAACACTGGAGCCACAGGATGGGAAGGAGCCAAATACCGGCATCATGGTTGTTGCTGTAGCACCCGGCTCCGCACCTAGCCCGCGGAGCGAAGCAGTGACTAATGAGCTTCAGGAGATGACTCTTCAGCCCGCCTCCAACGACATGCCTGTGCGGGACAGGAAGAATGGTGAGTTGGTGTCCCAGGGAAAACGTTCCCTATTCCCCTATACAATTCTCTTCTTTCATCAACTATCAGACATACCGTATCAAGCATACCATCAAATAAATTCAGAATTTATTCCTTAATTTTCCTTCGTTCACTGCCCTATGTGTTGAACTATGCAATGCACTGCCCTTCTGTTTAAATTTCCATTAATTACATTTCCATTCAGAGGTGGAGAAAATAAAATTTAACTTTTCAATGTAAACACACCAGGACATTTACATATGTAAAAGGAACAGATTACATACAGTTAACTGCCAAAATAAAGGAAACGCCAACAAATAGGGCGTTGGGCCATCACGAGCCGCCATAACAGCTTCAATGCGCCTTGGAATAGATTATACAATTGTCTGGTACTCTCTTGGAGGGATGCGAAACCATTGTTCCATGAGAAATTACATAAATTGGTGTTTTGTGGTGGTGGAAAATGATGTCAGGCGCTGCTCCAGATTCTCCAGATTTTCAATCGGGTTGAGATTTGGTGACTGAGACACACACACCCTTTAAACCCCCTATGTACATTTGAGACTCCTCTTTCAAAGTCACTGAGTTCTCTTCTTCTAACCATGGTAGCCATAATAATGGGCAACTGGGCATTTTCCTACATGACCCTAAGCATGATGGGATGTTAATTGCTTAATTAATTCCTGAACCACACCTGTATGGATGCACCTGCTTTCAGTATACGCCGTAACCCTCATTTACTTTTTTCTTTGTTTTGGCAGTTACTTGTAAGTGTTGAGGTGGGCAAAAACTGTTAATGAAAAGCAGAAGTTCAGTATGAGGTGTTTCTGTCCGTCTCTCCCAGCCATGTACCAGTGGACAGCTTACATCTCCACAGGAGAGGGTTTAGCGAGATGGAGATTAGCTCATTGCTGATACTGAGACTGGTAGTGTTCATGATGATGGAGTTGCTGCATTTGATTTGTTATCTGCTACTGCTGTTATTGTGACTAGGTCCCTAGATTGTAAGGGGAGTAAAATGGTCTAAGTTACAATAAGGTTGCTTAACAAGATTTGCTTAAGAACCAGATGGGAGTCTCAGTGAAGGCCAGGATGGATAGACCCTCCCTGCAAAGTGAATTACAATGCTAGAAGTTTGAGGTTTAGAGTTTACCCCCCCCAGCCCTAGGGCACCACTCCCCGTTTTAAGCAATCCCTACCTGGGCTAATAACTCTTCCTACAGGGAATGCTGGCTGGCTGCTAGTTGCAGACATGTTGTAGCAGGACCTTCCCAGTCTCTTATTTGACAACATGGTGGAAGAGACAGAGGAATGTTAGCGAGGTTATCAGTCCATTACATCGATCTAGTCTACCATCTTATTGCTCTCTGAACGGCAGTTATGACCCACCACATCAATAAAACCTTATTTACTTTATGGGCCCTGGTCAAAAGTAGTACACAACATTTCTGATGCAACCTTCAATCTAGTCTGACAATCTTGATGCCCTGTGCACGGCAGCTATGAGGTTGGTGTGCTCTCTCTTCCAAGTAGAGTTTTGCAATCTCTCATTCCACGTGTAAAACCAAGCTAATGCTGTTCTCAAGGTTATGAAATGTTGACCCTGAGGACCTGCATATTTGCTCTATATATTGAGCCCAAATTGAGCTTGTTTCTCAATTTAAGTACCTGGGTGTCTGGATTGAAGACGACAAGTTATACATTGTAACGCATATAGAACATCTGACTAAGAAGCTAATATCCAAGATGGTTTTTGTTTATATAGAAATTAATCATGCTTCAGTATTGAAAATAGGTGAGAGATTATTCAAACAAGCTTCTCCCTGTATTGAATTTTGGTGATATTGTTTACATGCATATGGCAACTTCTGTTTTGAAACCCTTGGACACAGTCTACCATTCAGCAATGCGTTTTATCACAGGGGACAATTTTAGGACTCATTGTTGTCTGTATAAAAATGTGGGATGTACCTTTGTCTTTAAGAAGAGAGCTGCTTTCTCTATTTATGTATTTACAATCAATCTTACAGAAACTCCCTTCATATTTAACTTTATTAATTAAATTAAGAATCATAAGTTACCAAACCCGTTCTCATGAATGGATAACACTAGAGATTAGAAGTCAACCGATTATGATTTTTATCGACGCCGATACCGATTATTGGAGGACAAAAAAGGCGATGCCGATTTAATTGGACGATTTAAAAAAATATATATATATTTGTAATAACACTTATTTTAACTTAATATAATACATCAATAAAATCAATTTGGCCTGAAATAAATAATGAAACATGTTCTATTTTGTTTTAATAATGCAAAAAAGTGGGTTAAAGTGTTGGAGAAGAAAGTGAAAGTGCAATATGTGCCATGTAAGAAAGCTAACGTTTCAGTTCCTTGCTCAGAACATGAGAACATATGAAAACTGGTGGTTCCTTTTAACATAAAGTCTTCAATATTCCCAGGTAAGAAGTTTTAGGTTGAAGTTATTATAGGAATTATAGGACTATTCCTCTCTATACCATTTGTATTTCATATGCCTTTGGATGTTCTTATAGGCACTTTAGTATTGCCAGTGTAACTGTATAGCTTCCTTACCTCTCCTCGCTCCTACCTGGGCTCGAACCAGGAACACAACGACAACAGCAACCCTCGAAGCAGCGTTACCCATGCAGAGCAAGGGGAACAACTACTCCAAGTCTCAGAGCGAGTGACGTTTGAAACGCTATTAGCGCGCACCTCACTAACAAGCTAGCCATTTCACATCACATCGTTACACCAGCCTAATCTCGGGAGCTGATAAGGCTTGAAGTCATAAACAGCAGCGCTGCTGGCAAAATGCACGAAAGTGCTGTTTGAATGAATGCTTACGAGCCTGCTGCTGCCTACCATCGCTCAGTCAGACTGCTCTATCAAATATCAAATCATATACTTAATTATAACATAATAACACACAGAAATACGAGCTTTAGGTCATTAATTTGGTCAAATCCGGAAACTATCATTTCGAAAACAAGACGTTTATTCTTTCAGTGAAATACGGAACTGTTCTGTATTTTTTCTAACAGGTGGCATTCATCAGTCCAAATATTCCTGTTACATTGCACAACCTTCAATGTTATGTCATAATTACGTAAAATTCTGGCAAATTAGTTCGCAATGAGCCAGGCGGCCCAAACTGTTGCATGTACCCTGACTCTGCGTGCAATGAACGCAAGAGAAGTGACACCATTTCACCTGGTTAATATTGCCTGCTAACCTGGATTTCTTTTAGCTAAATATGCAGGTTTAAAAATATACACTTCTGTGTATTGATTTTAAGAAAGGCATTGGTGTTTATGGTTAGGTACGTGTTGGAGCAACGACAGTTTGCGAATGTGCATTGCATTGATTATATGCAGCGCAGGACACGCTAGATAAACTAGTAATATCATCAACCATGTGTAGTTATAACTAGTGATTATGATAAAGTTTAATGCTAGCTAGCAACTTACCTGGGCTTCTTACTGCATTCGCGTAACAGGCAGGCTCCTCGTGAGGCAGGTGTTAGAGCGTTGGAGGAGTTAACTGTAAGGTTGCAAGATTGGATCCCCCGCTATGACAAGGTAAGTTAATCAGTTAATCCAAGAATGTGTTCTTAACTGACTTGCCTAGTTAAATTTAGATTTTGAAAAGGTGTAAAAAAAAAAATATCTGCAAAATCAGCGTCCAAAATTCCTTATTTCCGATTGTTATGAAAACTTGAAATCGGCCCTAATTAATCGTCCATTCCTCTACTAGAGATCCCTTCAGTCTCCACAGATCTGGGAATATCTTCACTTTGTTCCCCCCCCCCATTTATGGAACAGAGTTCACTGCAGTTACATGTGTTGGTGCCACTCAGGCAGTTTAAATGATTGATTGAGGACCTCTATGTAGTTGAATGTAATTGCTATTGTTAGTGTGCTGAATTACATTGTTCTATACACATATACAGTACCAGTGAAAAGTTTGGAGACACCTACTATTCAAGGGGTTTTCTTTATTTTATGATCTACATTGTAGAATAATGGAGAAGACATCAACAAAATGAAATAACAATATGGAATCACTGATAAATATATTTTATATTTGAGATTCTTCAAAGTAGCCACCCTTTGCCTTGATGACAGCTTTGCACACTCATTTGACTGGTACTGTATGTGTGTTTTATTATTCCGTTTTTATTGTAAAGTATACAAGGCTCTCTTGTAAAATAGATTTTTAATCTCAATGTGACTCTCTGTTTAAATCAAAAACGTAGTACTTTGCTTTATAGAGGAGAGGAGGGCTGAGGAAGATTTATTGTTGTAAATATTTACGTTTTGTATGGGCCTAGCACTCGGCACACTGTGTGTGGGCCTAGATGTCAGAGAAGCAAAGGAGGAAAGACTGAAAGAAAAGAGCAAATGTTGCTTTACTTTAACACTTTTCTTTTTGATAGTATGGCCCTGAAGGAGAAAGGTGATAGCTTGTTTTCTGCTCGCGTTAGGTGCTTTGTTTAGAACAGTGTTTTTCCGTGAATTGCGTTTTGGCACGTTTGAAAAATACTTGATTAATGTCTTTATTACAGGTGTTGCTCACTCGGCTTTAGCCTTGTCACTGTATGATGATATGCTTGCTATTGTTGCATGTTTCTTTTGCGGTCTTAATGAAAAATGTCCTGTCTTAGTATGCATGTATATAGTGGAAGAGACAAATATCTCCAAAATAATCCCAATAGGTTTCTATGGGCTTATTTTGGGCGTAAACGGTCTTCTTTCCTTGGGATAACTCCCATTGTTAGGGCGGAAACATAAGCATCTCGTCATTATATGCAGATAGTTTTTTCTGTTGGTCACATTTTACTGTTAGGAGAAAATGTAACTGTTTGTTGACCGGTTAAGGAGGGTCAGTTAGTTGGCAGCAAAATGTACCAACATTTGCATCCCTATTTCTAATGTACTAGAACTTGGTGGAGAGAGTGGGAGAACGGGGTGTAATAATGGAGAGTATGGGAGAACGGTGTAATAGGGAGTAGGGAGAACAGGGTGTAATAATGGAGAGTAGGGGAGAACGGTGTAATAACAGGGAGTAGGGAGAATGGGGTGTAATAATGGAGAGTAGGGGAGAATGGTGTAATAACAGAGAGTAGGGAGAAAAGGGTGTAATAATGGAGAGTAGGGCTGGTCTGTTGTTTGATTGGTCTAAATGTCTAACCTTATTTTTCCATATATAGACAGAATATATTTGAATAAAATCAACTACATATGCATTGAGCTTGTTTGATGCTTTAAGCACACCATTTGATGAAATAATTAAGACACAAATGACGTAAAAGCCCGATGGTCACACTATGTTTAAAAAAAACAAAAAAACAAAAATGACAGCTAGTGCCTGTGGGACTGGCGAACGTTGTCTCACTTTCCTCCCTACTGCAGCGAAAAGGCACCACAGCTCAGCAAGTGTTCATTGCGCTGTCCATGCTGAAGCAGCAACATCATTTCAGCCATTTAGTTTCTTACTTTTTTCTCACTGAAAAGATCTATTCCCTCAACCCTTGCTCTCTTTACGTGAAACATGTAAGCATCGCATACATGTGACGATAGGGCCTGACCTATAGCCTATCATAATCACATCAATAAATTGGTTATGTACAAACTCCGAACATAGTAACGTGACAGCAAAACGGATGTGGAGGATGTGAAAAAGAAACTCGAAATGGGCAAATGTTTACTGGTTGCTCAGGAGGGAAAGGGTTGCATGAGTATTGTGTGTGCCAAACAGTTGCTGTAGATTACAATATTATAATTTTTTCGGACTATTTCGAACAATGTAGACAACACTAAATAAGTGTAGTCTGTTCTAACAATTTCATATATGCCTTTATTACAGCAGACTAAAAACAGTTGCAGGGCCACTCAAGGATATTCAGAGACTTGTCCTGAAGCCACTGCTGCGTTGTTTTGGCTGTGTGCTTAGGGTTGATGTCCTGTTGGAAGGTGAACCTTCACCCCAGTCTGAGGTCCTGAGCACTCTGGAGCAGGGTTTCATCAAGGATCTCTTTGTACGTTGCTCCGTTCACCTTTGCCTCGATCCTGACTAGTCTCCCTGTTCCTGCCGCTGAAAAACATCCCCACAGCATGATGCTGCCACCAACATGCTTTACCGTAGGGATGGTGCCAGGTTTCCTCCAGATGTGACGCTTGGGATTCAGGCCATAGAGTTAAATCTTGGTTTCATCAGACCAGAGAATCTTGTTTTTAATGGTCTGAGTCCTTTAGGTGCCTTTTGGCAAACTCCAACCTGGCTGACATGTGCCTTTTTTACTGAGGAGTGGCTTCCGTCTGGCCACTCTACCATAAAGGCCTGATTTGGTGGAGTGCTGCAGAGATGGTTGGTCTCTTGGAAAGTTCTCCCATCTCCACAGAGGAACTCTAGAGCTCTGAAAATGACCATTGGGTTCTTGATCACTTCCCTGACCAAGGCCCTTCTCCCCTGATTGCTCAGTTTGGCCGGGCGGCCAGCTCTAGGAAGAGTCTTGGTGGTTCCAAACGTCTTCCATTTAAGAATTATGGAGGTCACTGTGTTCTTGGGCACCTTCAATGCTGCAGACATTTATTGGTACCCTTCCCCAGATCTGTGCCTGGACACAATCCTGTCTCAGAGCTTTATGGAAATTCCTTCGACCTCATGGCTTGGTTTTTGGTCTGACGTGCACTGTCAACTGTGGGACCTTATATAGACAGGTGTGTGCCTTTCCAAACCATGTCAATCAATTGACTTTACCGCAGGTGGACTCCAATCAAGTTGTAAAAACATCTCACGGATCAATTTTGGGTCTCATAGCAAAGGGTCTGAATACTTATATAAAATGTGTTTTAAAATTATTTGCAAGCATTTACATTTAAGTCATTTAGCAGACGCTCTTATCCAGAGCGACTTACAAAAACCTGTTTTTGCTTTGTCATTATGGGTTATTGTGTGTAGATTGAGGATTTTATTTATTTAATCAATTATAGAATAAGCATGTAACCTAACAAAATGTGGAAAAAGTCAAGGGGTATGAATATTTTCCGAATGCACTGTATTTGTGTTTTATAAATTTGCTAAAATGTCTAAAAACCTGTTTTCGCTTTGTCATTATTTTGTATTATGTGTAGATTGAGGAAATAGTTTTAAATTCATTTTAGAACAAGTTTGTAACGTAATAAAATGGGAATGGGTCTGAATAGTTTCCGAATGCACTGTATATCGATGATTTTTAAAGCCAGGCACATTTTAACAGTTAGGCTATTGATTATAGACCTAATTAAGTTGGGGTTTCCTAATTTTCTTAGGCAATTAAGCTAAGGCAAGGGCTGTTTCCTCGTCTCTGCTGCTGCTGCCTCCACCGCATTGTTGCCTCCCTGCACCTGACCGCTCGTCCAGCATGACTTCTCTGGACGGTTCTGACTTAGAATATGTGGACAACTACAAATACCTAGGTGTCTGGCGAGAATGTAAACTCTCCTTTCATACTCCCATTAAGCATCTCCAATCCAAAATTAAATCTAGAATCGGCTTCCTATTTCACAACTAAGCAACCTTCACTCATGCTGCCAAACACACCCTAGTAAAACTGACCATCCTACCGATCCTCGACTTCGGCGATGTCATCTATAAAATAGCCTCCAACACTCTACTCAACAAATTGGATGCAGTCTATCACAGTGCCATCTGTTTTGTCACCAAAGCCCCATATATTACCCACCACTGCAACCTGTACGCTCTCGTTGGCTGGCCATCGCTTCATACTCGTCACCAAACCCACTGGCTCCAGGTCATCTACAAGTCTCTGCTAGGTAAAGCCCCGCCTTAGCTCAGCTCACTGGTCACCACCACCAACCCACCCGTAGCACACGCTCCAGCAGGTATATCTCACTGGTCACCCCCAAAGCCAATTCCTACTTTGGCCGCCTTTCCTTCCACTTCTCTGCTGCCAATGACTGGAACGAACTACAAAAATCACTGAAGCTGGAGACCCATATCTCCCCCACTAGCTTTAAGCATCAGCTGTCAGAACAGCTCACAGAGCACTGCACCTGTACATAGCCCATCTAACTACCTCATCCCCATACTGTATTTATTTATTTATCTTGCTCCTTTGCACCCCAGTATCTCTATTTGCACATTCATCTTCTACACATCTACCATTCCAGTGTCTAATTGCTATATTGCAATTACTTTGCCACCATGGCCTATTTATTGCCTTACCTCCCTTATCTTACAAATCTATATACAGTGAGTGCAAATTAGGTATTTTTTCTACTGTATCATTGATTGTATGTTTGTTTATTCCATGTGTCACTCAGTGTTGTTGTGTGTCGAACTGCTGTGCTTTATCTTGGCCAGGTCGCAGTTGTAAATGAGAACTTGTTCTCAACTAGCCTACCTGGCTAAATAAAGGTGGGAATTTTTGTTTTGTTTTTTGCTAATAGGCACGAATCAGACCGGTGTCTTGTGCACCATAAAAATGTGACTGCTCATCTAAAGAAAACTCGGTCGACCAATAGCCTGACGACCAGTTGACTAAATGGGGTCAGCCCTAATGGAGAGAGTGGGAGAATCAGGGTGTAATAATGCCTTTTGAGATCATCTAGAACTTGGAGGCATAGGGGGTTGAAAGAGGAGGCGGCTAGGAGGAGGAGGAGTGGGGAATGAAAAGGAGTCAATCAAAATATGCAGAAATGCATAACTCTGTAGAGGGAAGGAAAGAGAGGGAGAGAGGAAAACCGCTAGAGACTGGAGGGGAGAAGTGTTAATGCTTGAGAGGCCGAAAGGGGACCTGTGATGAAGATCAGATCGGCAAGCACCAGTGTATTCCCTTGTTTTCTGCCTGAGCAACAACAGCAGTGAGTCACATTCTGCCTGCAAGCCTGCCCTTTTAAAGAAAAAATAGTAGGAGTCGCCCCAGAGAGGTTAAGAACTCAGGGCTGGACTTGGATTGAATCCAAGGAGCAATAAGATAGAAAATCTTACTGCCTCACACACAGGCCTACACACACCCTTTCTGTCAGGGTGTCCACACACTCGCAGACCGGGACAGCAGGCTAGGGTTGGGTGCAGCCAGTGTTTAGAAGACAGTGTACACGCTGTGTTTGTGGATCTTGTGTAGAAATCCTGCAACAGAGAAGGGCGGCATCAAACTTTCTTGTTCTTGGAAACGCGACTCTGCCGCCAGCCTCTCTTTCCTGATGTTCTCTTTGGAGTATGGAACGCTAAAATTTAAGGGAGGTTGTACTTAATCCTTCTAGTGAAGAGGGACATGGCTATACAGTCAGGTAAAGATCTCTCTCTTTGCTGAGTATTTTGTTTCTATCAGCTTTCTGTTGTGGGTGTCATAGCGGCAGTTTAACTTTAACGGAGTGTTATATGCTAATAGCCAGGCTCTCCATTGTGTGAAGTATTTATTCCTCTGTCACAGCTTTCTTTAAAGTTTCACAGCCGCTCTGTAGGCCAATTGAACGGAGGAAAATAACTGTAATCACACTGAATCACACTGCCGTAGCCAGACAGCATTATTTTGGTTTTACACCATTTGACGCAAATATAAAATGAGAACATAGATTTCCATCACATTTATTTATTCTCCTGTGGGAACGGTGACGAAGTAAATGAATGAATGCAATTCTGGCATGAGTGCCTGTATGCTCTGGTGTTTTCTGTGGTAAAGTAACCTGACAACTATCCTACCTGGTTGAAAGAAGAAAGATCACGCTGTAAAAGAAGCCCAGATGTGGCAGGGGAGCCCGGAGCTGAGGTGCCCTGGAGGGGCTTCCCCGCTAAGAGGGGGGCTGGGGTGGGTTGAGCTGGGCTGGGATGTATAGACATGTGGACGGGCAAGTCAGTGGGGATGATGGATTTGACTGTTCTCAGAGACAACAGCACTTCATTGAAAGCAGCTGGCCTGGCTATGACTGTCCTCTCCCGCAGGATAGATCTGGGAAACTGATCCATGTCCCAGCTTTTCTGACTGTTGTGAAATTTGGGTTGGGACTGCAGAGCACAGATGAGCTAGACCTGCAACCCCCAGAGAGGTTGTCTGACTGGCTGGCTCCTGGGTGTTGTGGAGCCCAGCCCAGCTCAGGGTTTGTCATGTTAAGCATGCTAGCTCCAGGGTTGTTTAGGGTGTGATTGACTGGGACTGTCTGGACAGTCTGGCAGGGCAGGTCGTCAGTCTTGTCCTGTCTGTCTGTCACACCTGGCAACAGAGCAAGGTGGGGTATGTTAACGCATGACTAAAGGTGTGGCTCAGGGGTCTAAACTTCTAGAGCTTGGAGAGAATGGGGGGAATAGTCATCGGGTTCTTTCAGAAAATATTCTGTCTGTTTAACACTTCTCCCTGTGCAGTGCAAGCCTAGGGGTTTTTCATGATTAGAGGAACAACATTTATTTGGGGATATCAATTCTTAGAGCCCACCTGCGGTTAGGGCATTCCATTAATGTCATCCATGTGAAAAGGGACGTTATTATTTGTAGGCTTCAGGCTACATAATTACATAAATGTACACAAAAACACCCGTTGTATGGAAACTTGGAAAGTACCCGAGAGATGTCCCTCTCCCACATTCTGTCCCCCTCTCTCATTGCTCTCCATGTCGGAACTGTGTGATCAGCGGCAGCCTGGAGGCTGTGAAGATTTCTAGCAGTGGTAGGCTGTGGAGGAGGTGTGTGATTGAGTTTATGTAATTTGGAGGGAAGAGTGCCAGCAGCCTGGCAGGGATAGGAGGAGGAGAGTAGAGAAGGGATGAAACAAAGAGAGGAGAGCAGGAAAGGGTTGAGGAAAGAGGTCCTAGAGGGGTCTCGGCTTAGCTAATGCAGGTGAGACACACCGCTGTTTCTGTCATCCATAGATTTTCAAGCAGATTTAAGTCAAAACTGTAACTAGGCCACTCAGGAACATGCAATGTTTTCTTGGTAAACAATTCCAGTGTTGATTTTGTTTTGGGTTGTTGTCCTGCTGAAAGGTGAATCTGTCTCCCAGTGTCTGTCGGAAAGCAAACTGAACCAGGGTTTCCTTTAGGATTTTACCTGTACTTAGCGCTATTCTGTTTATTTGTATCCTTAAAATACTCCCTCGTCCTTGCCAATGACAAGCATACCCATAACATGATGCAGCCATCACCATGCTTGAAAATATAAAGAGTGGTACTCTGTGTTATGTTGGATTTGCCCCAAACATAATGCTTATTATTCAGGACATAAAGTTCATTTCTTTGGGGGCGTAAGACGCTACAAGCACACTGATATACGTCATCAGAGCGTGCAACAGAACATTGAACTGTCTACACTCGATTTGTTGTTTATATTAAAACATTTGAATTAAATCGATTTTAATTAGAACTAAAGATTTGTTGCTAAGGATTCCACGACGCGCTTATCCTTTATGGCTGGGACTGCAAGCTTGTGTTCCATTTTTTTTTTTTTTTTTTTTGCAGGGATTCTGCGAGTGCAAGCTGGCTGTACTACAGACACCTGTCCTCGTCGTGGAAAGGCTCATTGTTATCTTTTCGTAAAACAACTGCTTGCAGTAAAGAGCCAACCTGGATACTAAGGAGATCCTGAGGGAAATCGACGAGTACCAACAGCTTTACGCTATGGAGGAACAACATACTCCATCATGGAAAGATCGGACTACCTCACAAAATAACTTTAACCCGACAAAAAAAGAAAAACAGATTCATCTACAGACACGGGTGATTTACTTACCGTTGAAGTAGAGGCTAGTGCTCTGACTGGAATCCATGCAACACTGTAAAAATTGTGTGAGGAGGTAGCAGGGCTGAGGGAGAGTTTGGAGAAAATATGGCACTCACAGCCAAGGTAAAAATCATTTTTTTATGGGATTCCTGAGGACGCATCCAATAATCCAGAGGGCGCGATCAGAGAATATATGCAATCCGCCTTGAAACTTCCTATAGAGACTAAACAGGGTGGCTTTTCACCGAGTACACAGACTTGGAGCGACAAGAGCAAGGGTCCCTGACCGATCATCGCAAAATTTGAACACTACCAATAAAAGTACCTGTTCAAAAGCAGCGGAAGGGATCTAAAAGGGACGAAATATGGTCCCAATGACCAATTTCCAAGGGAGAGAAACTAATGTCGTATGAGACTGTATCCGGTACAAAGGCAAGAAAGGGAGAAGGGTAGGCGTGCCTTTCTCATTGTGGACAAACTCTATATAGATGGATAGCTATTCCGAGACAGCTCCATAACACTATGACTACTAAATTCTACATGGACTTCAGGTTACGAGGGGGAAAAAAGTATGGGAACTGTAAATATATCTGAACACACACATACTCAATTACATGCTCGCTTACACATACGGACTTACACACACACACCTTATCTCGCTCTCTTCTCTCCCTGTCTCTGTTGTTGAACTGTTTTGTAATTTAATGTTTATTGTTGATCTTTTTTATGTATTTGTCTACAAGTTTTTATATACAGTGGGGAGAACAAGTATTTGATACACTGCCAATTTTGCAGGTTTTCCTACTTACAAAGCATGTAGAGGTCTGTCATTTTTATCATTTTTTTATTTTTTTATTTTTTTTATTTCACCTTTATTTAACCAGCTAGGCTAGTTGAGAACAAGTTCTCATTTGCAACTGCGACCTGGCCAAGATAAAGCATAGCAGTGTGAACAGACAACACAGAGTTACACATGGAGTAAACAATTAGCAAGTCAATAACACAGTAGAAGAAAAAAAATGGGCAGTCTATATACAATGTGTGCAAAAGGCATGAGGAGGTAGGCGAATAATACAATTTTGCAGATTAACACTGGAGTGATAAATGATCAAATGGTCATGTACAGGTAGAGATATTGGTGTGCAAAAGAGCAGAAAAGTAAATAAATAAAAACAGTATAAAAACAGTATGGGAATGAGGTAGGTGAAAATGGGTGAGCTATTTACCTATAGACTATGTACAGCTGCAGCGATCGGTTAGGTACACTTCAACTGTGAGAGACGGAATCTAAAACAAAAATCCAGAAAATCACATTATGATTTTTAAGTAATTCATTTGCGTTTTATTGCATGACATAAGGTCTGTGAGAGACGGAATTCTTACTGGTTGGTAGGTGACCAAATACTTATTTTCCACTATAATTTGCAAATAAATTCATTAAAAATCCTACAATGTGATTTTCTGGATTTTCTTTTCTTCTCATTTTGTCTGTCATAGTTGAAGTGTACCTATGATAAATTATAGGCCTCTCATATTTTTAAGTGGGAGAACTTGCACAATTGGTGGCTGACTAAATACTTTTTTGCCCCACTGTATATGATGAACAGAGTGTATCAGTAGCGTTAAAAGAGTGGGTGGCGGGACACAATGCAGATAGCCCGGTTAGCCAATGTCCGGGAGCACTGGTTGGTCGGCCCAATTGAGGTAGCATGTACATGAATGTATAGTTAAAGTGACTATGCATATATGATAAACAGGGAGTAGCAGCAGCATAAGAAGAGTGGTTGGGGGGGAGCACACAATGCAAATCGTCTGGGTAGCCATTTGATTGCCTGTTCAGGAGTCTTATGGCTTGGGGGTAAAAACTGTTGAGAAGCCTTTTTGTCCTAGACTTGGCACTCCGGTACCGCTTGCCATGCGGTAGTAGAGAGAACAGTCTATGCCTGGGGTGGCTGGGGTCTTTGACAATTTTTAGGGCCTTCCTCTGACACCGCCTGGTGTAGAGGTCCTGAATGGCAGGCAGCTTAGCCCCAGTGATGTACTGGGCCGTACGCACTACCTTCTGTAGTGCCTGGCGGTCACAGGCCGAGCAATTACCGTACCAGGCAGTGATGCAACCAGTCAGGATGCTCTCGATGTTGCAGCTGTAGAACCTTTTGAGGATCTCAGGACCCATGCCAAATCATTTTAGTTTCCTGAGGGGGAATAGGCTTTAACGTGCCCTCTACATGACTGTCTTGGTGTGTTTCGACCATTCTAGTTTGTTGTTGATGTGGACACCAAGGAACTTGAAGCTCTCAACCTGCTCCACCACCCCGTCAATGAGAATGGGGGTGCGCTCGGTCCTCCTTTTCCTGTAGTCCACAATCATCTCCTTAGTCTTGGTTACGTTGAGGGATGGTTGTTATTCTGGCACCACCTGGCCAGGTCTCTGACTTCCTCCCTATAGGCTGTCTCGTCGTTGTCGGTGATCAGGCCTACCACTGTTGTGTCGTCTGCAAACTTAATGATGGCGTTGGAGTCGTGCCTGGCCATGCAGTCGTGGGTGAACAGGGAGTACAGGAGGGGACTGAGCACGCATCTCTGTAGAGCTCCAGTGTTGAGGATCAGAGCGGGCAGATTTGTTGCTACCTACCCTCACCACCTGGGGGTGGCCCGTCAGGAAGTCCACGATACAGTTGCAGAGGGAGGTGTTTAGTCCCAGGGTCCTAAGCTTAGTGATGAGCTTTGAATGTACTATCGTGTTGAACGCTGAGCTGTAGTCAATGAATAGCATTCTCACATAAGTGTTCCTTTTGTCCAGGTGGCAAAGGGCAGTGTGGAGTGCAGTAGAAATTCTATCATCTGTGGATCTGTTTGGGTGGTATGCAAATTAGTGGGTCTAGAGTTTCTGGGATAATGGTGTTGATGTGAGCCATTACCAGCCTTTCAAAGCACTTCATGGCTACAGACGTTAGTGCTTACGGGTCTGTAGTCATTTAGGCAGTTTGACTTTGTTCTTGTGCACAGGGACTAGGGTGGTCTCCTTGAAACATGTTGGTATTACAGACTCAATCAGGGACATGTTGAAAATGTCAATGAAGACACCTGCCAGTTGGTCAGCACATTCCCGGAGCACACGTCCTGGTAATCCGTCTGGCCCTGCAGCCTTGTGTATGTTGACCTGTTTTAAAGGTCTTACTCACGTCGGCTAAGGAGAGCGTGATCACACAGTCGTCTGGAACAGCTGATGCTCTCATGCATGCCTCAGTGTTGCTTACCTCGAAGCGAGCATAGAAGGGATTTAGCTTGTCTGGTAGGCTCGTGTCACTGGGCAGCTCACGGCTGTGCTTCCCTTTGTAGTCTGTAATAGTTTGCATACATGCACAATCTCTCACCATATAAACTCACTGACAAGCCTTTGTGCACTTCAATTGAAAAAACATAACTTCAGGTTGGTGCTGAAGATGTAACCGGATACAGCCCTTTTATATTTTATGCTATCTTGGCTTGTGCCACAAGTTGTGTTCTAATTGACTGATGTGGTGTGTTTGCTAGTCAGCTTCATATACAGTTTGTGGGATCTATTGTTAGTGAGCCTGTGATGCTTGGGTCTGGTTGTAACACTGAAAACACATTGGGGGACCGAGGTTAGGTCTGCTTTATAGCAGTAAGGTTGAGTTTCACTGACACACTGATATAGGCTGAGGTTAATGTTGCTTTGTATACCCCTAATGGTTTATTTTGGATTGAGGGACGGTAAGCTGATCCTTAATCTGTTCCTACAGGTTATGGGTCAGATTGAGGAAAAGGTAAGCTGATCCCTGATCTGTTTGTACAGGCAGCTTCTACCCTGAGCTCCCGTTGAGAGGCTGCCTACCGTCTTTTACCATCCTAATGTTACATAAGACTCAACAAGTGAAGACTCAAACAAGAGGATTATTAAATGGGCAATCTGCAGTTCAAACAATAACAAAGTGAACACCCCACCACTGTGTCACTGCTGAGAGATTGGTCTGGAGAAATGTAACCACTTTCAAATTCACAGACAGAGAGCAATAGATGCAAGGACTGACCATCCGTGATATGAAAAATTATCGTTTTAACCATGTTTTGAGGCTATACAGTGTTTGTTTACAATTATTATTGTTTACCTAGGGAGTTAAGCAAACATGTTTATATTTTGGGTTCTGCTCGGGTTAGACAGTTGAACTAAGCTTATGAAGCATTTATAAGTTATATTCTAAAATAATCAATGGCTATATATCAAAAATGGAAGTAGTAATCACAGATTGGCCTTTCAAGAAGTGATAGTGGTTCTGCAGCGATATTGATCAGAGATGGGGATGGCTGCTCTTCTATAGACACACTCCAGCAGATGTGACTGTTTTACTAGTTACTCTAATACTGTACCACTAGTGAGAGGCTGACTGGGCTTGATGTAATGTTTCCAATATATCTACAATAAATACCTTGGAACTAATGCTACAGCAATATACCACAGTGTGTAGTCTGCCTTCTTTGCTGCACCAACTCAGTGAGGCCTCTGTTAAGAGAAGAGGACAGAGGGACCTAAAGAGGACTAAAGAGACCTTAACTCTTGTAATTTGATAAATAACCATAACAAAATGAATTTGACTTTGCTGCTCTCTGTTTCTTTTAAATTGTTAGCCTATACGACAGAATGACATGAATCATCCTCTTCTTCCCTGTTTTCTCTTCGTCACAAGTAACCGGAACCATGTTCCAGACTGGATGCCTGCTGGTGTTTTAGGGGCTGGGCCGTAACTGTAAGGGGAATGATATGGCATCTGTTTTCTGTGAATTAGGCTAGGGGCTTATGTGGTGCAGAATGAAGTGATCTCAGATGTCTGTTATATAACAGAACTATTACCAAAACAGAGCGCCTGGAAAAGGAACCCCCTTTCTCTATTTCCTTTCTCTTTCTCCTCTCCTTGTCTTTCTTTCTCTCTCACTGCTCAAAACCTAACTAGCTGAACTCAGCCTCACCTCATTCCCTCCCTCACTCTCTCCCTCCCTCGCCCTCTCTCTCCCTCCCTCGCCCTCTCTCCCTCCCTCACCTCTCTCTCCCACTCTCCCTTCCTCTCTCTCCCACTCTCCCTCTCTCCCACTCTTCCTTCCTCTCCCTCTCTCTCCCACTCTTCCTTCCTCTCCCACTCTTCCTTCCTCTCCCACTCTTCCTTCCTCTCCCACTCTTCCTTCCTCTCCCTCTCTCTCCCACTCTTCCTTCCTCTCCCTCTCTCTCCCACTCTTCCTTCCTCTCCCTCTCTCTCCCACTCTCCCTTCCTCTCCCTCTCTCTCCCACTCTCCCTTCCTCTCCCTCTCTCTCCCACTCTCCCTTCCTCTCCCTCTCTCTCCCACTCTCCCTTCCTCGCCCTCTCTCTCCCACTCTCCCTTCCTCGCCCTCTCTCTCCACTCTCCCTTCCTTGCCCTCTCTCTCCACTCTCCTCCCTTCCTCGCCCTCTCTCTCCACTCTCCTCCCTTCCTCGCCCTCTCTCTCCACTCTCCCTTCCTCGCCCTCTCTCTCCCACTCGCCCTTCCTCGCCCTCTCTCTCCCACTCTCCCTTCCTCGCCCTCTCTCTCCCTTCCTCGCCCTCTCTCTCCCTCTCTCTCCCTTCCTCGCCCTCTCTCTCCCTCTCTCTCCCTTCCTCGCCCTCTCTCTCCCTTCCTCGCCCTCTCTCTCCCTTCCTCGCCCTCTCTCTCCCTCTCTCTCCCTTCCTCGCCCTCTCTCTCCCTTCCTCGCCCTCTCTCTCCCTCTCTCTCCCTTCCTCGCCCTCTCTCTCCCTTCCTCGCCCTCTCTCTCCCTTCCTCTCTTACCCTTCTCCGTCTTATTCTCTGCTGTCCCATATTACCAGATACTAACAGCTGCCCCTGATTGCTCTTTCCTTCCCTCTCCCTATCTCTCTCCTGCTGACACTGTCTGCCCCGCTGTCTGTGCGTCTGTCCTTTGCTCTCTCTTACTCACTATGCTGAATAGTGAGGCGTGTTGTTTTGAGGAGTCAGTGTGGACACTGATCATGTGTGCTTGCTATCACTCACCATCAAACCCTTCTATTTACTCTGCATGGTATTATCCACAATCTGCTGTCTTGCAGACTGTGACTTTACAACTTCAGTTAGCATATATCTGGTTTGTTTTAGTTTTTTTACCATCCCATGCTTTGCTTACCTTGTAAAACAACACACCACTTAGGTGAACAGACTTCCTCAGATATAATCCCGCCTGAACCCCCCTAACAGGTAATGAACCCACAACCAGGTTTTTTTTGTCTTCTGTTAGTCCTGCCTACCACATACAACCTCCTGTTTATTTGTCCCAACACTGCTCACATTATGCAACCAGATTTTTATTACACACATCTGTTAGATATTGGCTCCAGTGCTGCAGCGACAGGGTGGTGTTATTGAGATCCAGTCTGTTCAGCAATGGATACAGAGACTGACTGAACAGAGAGGTACTAGGCCTATAGATTGTTGTAAGGGAAGGGCGAGGGCATCCCAGAGTCACAGAACATAAACACACTTGGTATGCAGTGAATTCCAAGGGAGAGAGAAACCGGAAGGGAAGAAAAAAACACCTGTTTCCACTGGAGGAATTTTAACGACTGCCTTTATGTTCCCTTGTCACTCCCTTGTTTGGGATCTGTTTTCTGGACGAACGGCCCATACCGCCGACTTGCTTGTAGCAGTCCCACCCTTAACAGAGCTGGTACAAACACAAGAATGCACACACGTACATACGTGTATGGAGGGAAAGGAAGTTGTGGAAGGTTACTGGTCTGGCTGTGTCTCTCCAGGCATTCCAGCCTCTTCCTCCTACCCAGGACGGGGGCGACCCAGCAAGGTGACCTTGGTGTGGGGGAGTCAGTGGCAGTGCCCGACCGCCCGTTCTTTCACGCTTCCCCTGGATGTTTGAGTCAATGAATTACTCAGAACTCCATAGAAATAATATGTCCTGCTGAAACAACATAGAAGAGGGATTCACTGAGGGTGCTGTGTGGCTGTTAGCTGAATGCACCCTGGGTAAGATCCCCTTCTTAATGAGTGAAATGTCAAAACAAAAATTGGATTGGCAGGGGCCCCGCTTTGCCTCATACAATGTTAGTTTGACCTGGAATGCTTTAACAACCGTTTTGAAGGAGTTCTCACAAATGCTGAGCACTTGTTGGCTGCTTTTCCTTCACTCTGTGGTCAAACTCATCCCAAACCATCTCAATTGGGTTGAGGTCGGGGGATTGTGGAGACCAGGTCATCTGATGCAGCACTCTTCTTGGTCAAATAGCCTTTACACAGCCTGGAAGTGTGTTGGGTCATTGTCCTGTTGAAATACAAATGATAGTCCCAAAAAGTGCAAACCAGATGGGATGGTGTATCACTGCAGAATGCTGTGGTAGCCATGGTGGTTAAGTGTGCCTTGAATTCTAAATAAATCAACATCAGTGTCACCAGCAAAGCACCTCCACACCATCGCACCTCCTCCATGCTTTACGGTGGGAACCACACATGCAGAGATCATCCGTTCACCTACTCTGCATCTCACAAAGACACCCTGTTCGGAACCAAAAATCTCCAATTTGGACTCATCAGACCAAAGGACAGATTTCCACTGGTCTAATGTCCATTGCTCGTGTTTCTTGGCCCATATCTCAACAGTTGATGTTGAGATATGTCTGTTATTTGAACCCTGTGAAGCATTTATTTGGGCTGCAATTTCTGAGGCTGGTTACTCTGATAAATGTATCCTCTGCAGCAGAGGTAACTCTGGGTCTTCCTTTCCTGTGGTGGTCCCCATGAGAGCCAGTTTCATCATAGCGCTTGATGGTTTTTGCAACTGAAGAAGCTTTCAAAGTTCATTCAATTTTCTGGCTTTACTGACCTTCATGTCTTAAAGTAATGATGTTGTCGACTGTTGTTTCTCTTTGCTTATTTGAGCTGTTCCTGCCATAATATGGACTTGGTCTTTTACCAGTTAGGGCTATCTTCTATATACAGTTGAAGTCTGAAGTTTACATACATTTAGGTTGGAGTCATTGAAACTCGTTTTTCAACCACTCCACAAATTTCCTGTTAACATACTATAGTTTTGGCAAGTAGGTTAGGACATCTATTTTGTGCATGACACAAGTAATTTTTCCAACAATTGTTTACAGACAGATTTTTTCGCTTATAATTCACTGTATCACAATTCCTGTGGGTCAGAAGTCTACATACACGAAGTTGACTGTGCCTTTAACCTCTTACAGCTACCCCCCAGCTACCGCCTGAAGACATAACCCAAATCTAACTGCCTGTAGCTCAGGCTCAGAACCAAGGATATGCATATTCTTGATTTAATTTGAAAGAAAACACTGAAGTTTGTGTAAATGTGAATTGAATGTTGGAGAAAATAAGAAAATAACAAAAACCATACGTTTTTTCATTTTTATTGTTTTATCATCAACTTTAAAATGAACAAGACAAAACAAACATTCAGGTGGGATGATGGGGACAATTTCAGTGAAAAACATAAGAGGGCATCAGTACTTGTGCAAAGTTTCAGAATGATAACTTCCAAAATGAGTGTGCGACATGACATTTATCATGAAGTCACCCAGGTGTCCCACACAAGTAGCCCAAATGTACCCAAGTGGCCAAATTGGTGAAGTTATACATTTTGAATGGAATAACTATATACAAAATACCAAAATGGTATTCTAACACCCCCCCCCCAAAATGGAGAAATTTACAAAATAACACTTTCAATATTTGGAAGACCCTCAGTCCTCTACACAATATTGTGCTGCTGATGTCAGGTGCCATAGCAGTCTCTTTCTGCTGTAAAGCAGAGGGTCACCAAGCATGTGTTGCAGGTGATGGGGAACTTCATTTAGCAAAGAACACTGCGACGCCTCCATGCTCTGCCCTTTTGGGCCTGAGGCACATCCATGCCTGCATAAATTAATTTGGGCAGATGAACACCACTTGTGGCAGGAGCTGGATGAACCAGCTTCAGTGGGGGATGGACACCATGGCACTGGGGGCTCCCATTCGGAGTCAGTGTCACTGTGAAAGAAAATGTTCAGTTAAAATAGTTTCACATATTAAATAAAATAATAATAAATAAAATAATAGTTTCACATATGAGCCCTGTATCAACAGGTATAATAAACATATATATATATACCTGCTAGATCTACTGTCTATTTTATATTATGACATTTCAGCTAGATCTGTCTCTATTATATTATGACAGACCAGCTAGATCCACTGTCTTTATTATATTATGACAGACCAGCTAGATCCACTGTCTTTATTATATTACAACAGACCAGCTGTATCTACTGTCTCCATTTCACTTTGGACATTGTTGTGGGCCTGCCCTCCCCTCAACAGCCTCAAATAGGCTATTTCATGTGGGGGTGGGGCAGCAGACACACGCATCTCACATTACATTTTTTATGTATTGCTACAAAAAAAATTAAAATCACAAATAATATTTTATATTATTAATTTCAAACAACGGCATTAGCATGAGAAGAACTTACTAGTCCAAAACGGTCCTCTCCGTTCAAAAAATATTCCTCCATTTGGGAATCGCTAAATGAATCGTCCTCCAACAATCTGTCTCACTTTCCCGATCAATTTCTTCTAAAATTGTGTGTACATCTGTATATCTGGACTTAGATTTAGCTTTCCCTGACTTAGTCGCCATACTGATTGATATATAAACAGCTGAAGATGCGCTTTACCAAAACAACGATGTGCGTAACATGCGTGGCTTCTTCCGGTATGAATCTTCAATGGTGAATGACCCTCTTTACGCCGGAGTTGACTACATGGGTTGGTCTTCCAACACATAAACATTACATATTGCCTTTTACCTCAGCTCATTGGCTATCTACCCAGCTAGATTTCAAGACGATCAGTGGTCATTGGGTTAAAATACAGTCAATCAACGAAACAGCGGTCATATCATTGGTGCACAATGATGTCATTACTTGTTGTCTTCAAATCGGTTTCTTTCAGTCAATACGTCCCGCGAAATGACCCATCAGGTTCGGTTGTGTTACAAACAAACCAGTTGATTGCAATGAAACCAAACATGACCTGAAAGTCACGTTTAGTGTGTGTATCTACATCGAGTGTGTCGTCAAATGGAGTGAGACGGAATTCACGACACAAGCGGTTCACAAAATGTTTCGTGTTAGGCTTTAAAAATTGTTTTTTTTCAAACAAAAGACCATTCATTGTGTAACAATGAGCATTGGGATTGCAAACAGAGGAAGATCGTCAAAGGTAAACAATTTATTTTATTGCAGTTTGTGATTTTGTTATGCCTGTGCTGGTTGAAATAGTTTTTTTATGGGGCTCTATCCTCAGATAATCGCATCGTATTCTTTTGCAGTAAATCCTTTTTTAAATCTGACAACGCAGTTGGATTAGCAAGATTCTAGGCTTTCGAAACATGTGAGACACTTGTATTTTCATGAATGTTTAATATGACTATTTATGTAGCGATCACCATATGTTGTTGAATTTCATCCCGCTAACGGTTTCGGTGCGCAGAGAGGTTAAACAGCTTGGAAAATTCCAGAACATGAGATCATGGCTTATGAAGCTTCTGATAGGCTAATTGACATCATTTGAGCTAATTGGACATGTACCTGTGGATGTATTTCAAGGCCTATATTCAAACTCAGTGCCTCTTTGCTTGACATCATGGGAACATCAAAATAAATCAGCCAAGACCTCAGAAAAATCATTTGTAGACCTCCACAAGTCTGGTTCATCCTTGGGAGCAATTTCCAAACCCCTGAAGGTACCACATCTGTAAAAACAATGGTACGCAAGTATAAACACCATGGGACCACGCAGGCGTCATAGCCCTCAGAAAGGAGACGTGTTCTGTCTCCTAGAGATGACCGTACTTTGGTGCAAAAATTGCAAATCAATCTCAGAACAACAGCAAAGGATCTTGTGAAGATGCTGGAGGAAACGGGTACAAAAGTATTTATATCCACAGTAAAACAAGACCTATATCGACATAACCAGAAAGGCCGCTCAGCAAGGCCTGCTCCAAAACTGGCACAAAAAAGCCAGACTTTGCAACTGCACATGGGGACAAAGATCATACTTTTTGGAGAAATGTCCTCTGGTCTGATGAAACAAAAATATAACTGTTTGGCCATATTGACCATTATGTTTGGAGGAAAAAGAGGGAGGCTTGCAAGCTGAAGAACACCATCCCAACCGTGAAGCACGGGGGTGGCCGCATCATGTTGTGGGGGTGCTTTGCTGCAGGAGGGACTGGTGCACTTCACAAAATAGATGGAATCATGAGGCATGACAATTATGTGGATATATTGAAGCAACATCTCAAGACATCAGTTAGGAAGTTAAAGCTTGGTCGCAAATAGGTCTTCCAAATGGACAATGACCCCAAGCATGCTTCCAAATTTGTGTCAAAATGGCTTAAGGACAACAAAGTCAAGGTATTGGAGTGGCCATCGCAAAGCCCTGTGTCCAGATTTTAAAAAGCGTGTGCGAGCAAGGAGGCCGACAAACCTGACTCAGTTACACCAGCTCTGTCAGGAGGAATGGGCCAAAATTCACCCAGCTTATTGTGGGAAGCTTGTGGAAGGCTACCTGTAAAGTTTGACCCAAATTAAACATTTTAAAGGCAGTGCTCCCAAATACTTATTGAGTGTATGTAAACTTCTGACCCACAGGGAATGTGATGAAATAAATAAAAGCTGAAATAAAGAATTTCACATTAAAATGAAGTGGTGATCCTAACTGACCCTCCACAGGGAATTTTACAAGGATTACATGTCAGGAATTGTGAAAAAGTGAGTTTAAATGTATTTGGCTAAGGTGTATGTAAACTTACGATTTCATCTGTACCACCCCAACCTTGTCACATCACAACTGATTGGCTCAAACGCATTAAGAAGGAAACAATTCCACAAACTAACTTTTACCAAGACACACTTGTTAATTGAAATGCATTCCAGGTGCCAAGAGTGTGCAAAGCTGTCATCAAGGCAAAGGGTGTCTACATTGAATGATCAAAAATATATATTGTATAACACTTTTTTGGTTACTACATGATTTCACTACAGCATAACACCCTGTGTCCCGCTGCTGGCTTGCTTCAGAAGCTATGCATGGTTGGTCCTGATCGGTCCCTGGATGGGAGACCCAGATGCTACTGGAAGTGGTGTTGGAGGGCCAGTAGGATGCACCCTTTCCTCTGGTCAAATAAATATCCCAATGCCCCAGGGCAGTGATTTGGGGACATTGCCCTGTGCAGGGTGCCATCTTTCGGATGGGATGCTAAACGGCTGTCTGACTCTGTGGTCACTAAAGATCCCATGGCACTTATCGAAGTAGGTGTTCTAACCCCGGTGTCCTGGCTAAATTCCTAATCTGTCCATCATACCATCACAGTAACCTAATCATCCCCAGCTTACAATTGTCTCATTCATTCCCCTCATTTTTATTTTTTTTTTATTTTTTTTTTTAACCTTTATTTAACCAGGCAAGTCAGTTAAGAACATATTCTTATTTTCAATGACGGCCTGGGAACAGTGGGTTAACTGCCTGTTCAGGGGCAGAACGACAGATTTGTACCTTGTCAGCTCGGGGGTTTGAACTCGCAACCTTCCGGTTACTAGTCCAACGCTCTAACCACTAGGCTACGCTGCCGCCCCAAATCTCCCCTGTAACTATTCCCCGGCTTGTTGCTGTAAAGGAGAATGTTTTCCCAGTAAACTTACCTGGTAAAATATTTTTGGATTATTTTTTAAAAGTTATTTCATTGTTTCGATGTCTTCACTATTATTCTACAATGGAGAAAATAGTAAAAAATAATGAAAAACGCTTGAGTCGGTGTTGTCAACTTGTGGGCAGAGATTCAGATTGTAACTATGAATGAATGGTAACAGCTGCACAGGAGAACTCTATCACTAACACCACCACGTGCGCGCGCGTGTCGTGACTGAGGAGCCGCAAGCAGAGCAGTCTCTCTCTGGGCTCATCTCTGCTGCTGCTTTCCTTTTTCTCTCTTTCCTCGTTCTCTCTCTTTTTCATATTTGGCTTTACCCTGACGATTTCCACTGTCTCATTGGACACCTTTGTAGAGCAGCTCTATCGTTCCTAGCTGACAGTCACGATGAGAGAAAACGAGGGAAGGATGGAGAGACAGAGAAGAAAATAGACGTTCTGACCTGGAAGACAGAAGACTACAAGCTTTCTTGAATCGAATCACATCCCCTTTTTTGATAGAATTTTCAAGCTACTTTTTCTTAAATTCTGACTGTGCTTGTCAAAGGTTGATTATCTGGACAAGCAATGAATAAGACTAACGTCTTCTCCCTGCCTCGATGTAGGTGAAAGGAAAGTCAATACGATCTTGATTTCGTCGATTGCTGACGAGACCTCTTTTTAGAGACCCGCCCGCCTTTAGCTCTATATCGTTGGCCACCGCTATATCAGCGTCCATTCAAGACTTGAACGACGACACCTCTTACAAAGATAATTAATAGCAAGTCTAAATAATAATGCTTGACACCAACCACTTCCTGTCCTTTGAACCCGCCCCCTTGGACTATGTTCCAATGGGGGAAGAGCTAGACAAGCAAGACTTGAGGATGGACTACGAGAGACAAACTTATCACAGCCTAAAAAAAGGTGGGTGGGGTTAGAAGATGGGGAAAAAAAAGGTGGGTGGGAGGGATTAGAAGACTAAAAGAAGTTGGGTGGGTGGGGTTAGATGACTAAAGAAGGTGGGTGGGAGGGGTTAGATGACTAGAAGCAGGTGGGTAGGTAGGGTTAGAAGACTAAAGAAGGTGGGTGGGAGGGGTTAGTCTAAAGAAGGTGGGTGGGTGGGGTTAGATGACTAAAGAAGGTGGGTGGGAGGGGTTAGTCTAAAGAAGGTGGGTGGGTGGGGTTAGATGACTAAAAGAAGGTGGGTGGGTGGGTGGGGTTAGACGACTAAAAGAAGGTGGGTGGGTGGGTGGGGTTAGACGACTAAAAGAAGGTGGGTGGGTGGGGTTAGACGACTGAAATAAGGTGGGTGGGGTTAGAAGACTAAAGGTGGGTGGGAGGGGTTAGACGACTAAAAGAAGGTGGGTGGGTGGGGTTAGACGACTAAGAGAAGGCAGGTGGGAGAGGTTAGACGACTAAAAGAAGGTGTGTGGGTGAGGTTAGAAGACTAAAAGAATGTAGGCTACCCCAAGATGTTATAATTCAAAAACATTTGTCTAGCACAAGCTTTGGGTTTGGTTCTGTATGGTGACCAGACTTCTGTCAAGCTTCATCCATCCCCTTCTTGCTCCTTTCTTATTGATCCGTGTCGTAAACCATAATAAGTCATTGGCTTCGGTCATTCCTCATATAACTCCCTGGTTGTGGTGTGTAATGATCAAGCTAATGTCCAAATGGTGAGGTCATTGGATGATTACTGTGCTTTCCAAATAGAACTGTTCCAATGGCCATGCTAAGTGTTCGGCCATGCCAAGTGTGTGTGTGCATGTGAGTTCATAAGGGAGACTTCTAGCTGTGTGTGTGGGAAAGGGGAAGGTATCAGTTGCAGAACTGAATGCATTCAACTGAAATGTGTCTTGTACATTGAACCCAACCCCTCTGAATCAGAGAGGTGTGGGGTGCGGGGGGTGCCTTCTTCAACGTCATCGACGTTCTGGGAACAGTTGTTGTTGGGGCTTAATTGCCTTGCTCAATGGCAGAATGTCAGATTTGGGGATTTGAACCAGCGACATTTTGGTTAATGGCCCAACGGTCTTAACCGTGTGTGTGTGTGTGTGTGTGTGTGTGTACGCACGCACGCACAGTAGGTGTGGGCTAAGCTGTGCCAGGTCTGGAGGCCCTTTGGGGACAGTGGCAGACATATTTAATTAGACCTAATGACACATGAGCAGCACACTGTTGGCCCTCCTCCCTGTTCTTTTGTCTCTCTTTTTCTCTCTCACACTCTCTGCATTCTCTCTCATCTTTCTTCTCTCTCTCTCAATTCAATTTAAGGGGCTTTGTTGGCGTGGGAAACATATGTTAACATTGTCGAAGCAAGTGAAATAGATAATAAACATTTGTGAAATGAACAATACAAATTTACTGTAAACATTACACTCAGAAGTTCCAAAATAATAGACATTTCAAATTCCATATTTTGTCTGTATAGAGTGTTGTAGCAATGTGCAAATAGTTAACGTACAAAAGGGAAAATAAATATGGGTTGTATTTACAATAGTGTTTGTTCTTAACTGGTTGCCCTTTTTTTGTGGCAACAGGTCACATATTGCCACTGTGATGGCACACTGTGGTATTTCACCCAGTAGATATGGGAGTTGATCAAACTTGGGTTTGTTTTGAATTCTTTGTGGATCTGTGTAATCTGAGGGAAATACGTGTCTCTAATATGGTCATACATTTGGCAGGAGGTTAGGAAGTGCAGCTCAGTTTCCACCTCCATTTTGTTGGCAGTGTGCACATAGCCTGTCTTTTGAGAGCCAGGTCTGCTTACGGCGACCATTCTCAGTAGCAAGGCTATGCTCACCGAGTCTACATAGTCAGAGCTTTCCTTAAGTTTGGGTCAGTCACAGTGGTCAGGTATTCTGCCACTGTACTCTCTGTTTAGGGCCAAATAGCATTCTAGTTTGCTCTCTCTGCATTCTCTCTCTATCCTCTCTCTCATCTTTCTTCTCTCTCACTCTGCATTCTTTTATCTCTATTCTCTTTCTCAATTCAATTTAAGGGCTTTTTTGGAATAGGAAATATGTTAACATTGCCAAAGCAAGTGAAGTAGATCATTTTTATTGTTTATTTTACTTTTGTTTATTAACATTAAACATTACACTCACAAAAGTTGTAAAATAATAGAAATTTCAAATATCATATGTGCAAATAGTTAAAGTACAAAAGGGAAAATAAATATGGGTTATACTCTGCATTCTCTCTTATCTTTCTTTCTCTCTCTCTGCATTCTCTCTTATCTTTCTCTCTCTCGCTTTCTCTCTCATCTTCTCTCTCTTCTCTCCTCTCTAGCTGTGGATGCCTGGGGCCTGTATTCTAATAAATAGTATTCTCCTCGTCCTACTTCATCCATGACTACAGTAGATCCAGAGGGATGTTCATGGTGGAACTTACAACTGTACCCCTTGCTTTCAGATGTCAGTGGTCCAGAAGGAATGACAACATGGATGGAAAGGAGAGGTGTGGAAGAGTATTTACATCTGGACTGAAGGGACAGGGAAGCAGGACACTCACTTAGCCTGAGTCCTTTGAAGAGATGTGTATCTCGTGTCACTCAAACACAAAGTAGTTTAGGTGGTTAGGGGTCAGCAATAGTGGAAAAAGTACCCAATTGTCATACTTGAGTAAAAGTAAAGATATCATAATATAAAATTACTCAAAGTTACCTAGTAAAATACTACTTGAGTAAAAAATCTAAAAGTATTTGGTTTTAAATATACTTAAGTATCAAAAGTAAATGTACTTACTAAATATACTTATTTATCAAAAGTATAAATCATTTCAAATTCCCTATATTAAGCAAACCAGATGGCACCATTTTCTTGTTTTTATTTATTTATAGATAGCCAGAGGCACACTCCATCACTCAGACATAATTTACAAACGAAGCATTTGTATTTAGTGAGTCTGCCAGATCAGAGTCATGACCAGGGATGTTCTTTTGATGAGTGTGATTTGGACCATTTTTCTGTCCTGCTAAGCATTTCAAAATGTAACAAGTACTTTTGGTTGTCAGGGAAAATGTATGACGTAAAAAATACATTATTTTCTTTCGGAATGTAGTACAGTAAAAGTTGTAAACAATATAAATAGTAAAGTACAGATACCCCAAAAAACTACTTATATAGTACTTCAAAGTATTTTAAAGTACTTTACACCACTGGGGGTCAGGTCAGTTGTTCTGACTGGAAGACTGACAAGGACCTGCTTACTTCCCTTAATTGTTGCAAGACTTGCAGTACCAACAATTCTTTCTGCATTATTTACATTGATGGATTGCATACCATAGCTTGGCTTGATAATACAGGCTACTGTGAGGAATGCATAGTAATAGGTCGACCTAAGAATGGCAGTGGTATAACAGTCTGCTGACAGAATTACCGCCTGCATCTCTCACTCTCCCTTTGTCTCTCTCTTTCTCTCTCATCTCCTCCTCTATTTCTCTCTTTCACACTATCTTTCGCTCTCTTCATCGCTCTTTTTTGTTTGCTCGCTCTCTCACCTCTCTCCCCCTCTCTTTATCTCCTCTATCTCTCTGTTTCGCTCACTTTATCTTCCCATCTCTCCCTGCTCTCTATCTCTTTTTCGTACTCTTTCTCTCTCTGTCTTTATCTCTCGCTCTCTATCACCCCCTCTCTTTCACTTTCTCTTTACCTCTCTCTCTTTTTTGTTCTATTTGTCTCTTTTGCAGTCTCTCTTTCACTTGCTCTTTATCTCGCTTTCTTATCTCCCTTCTCTCTTTATCTCCCCCTCTCTTTTGCTCTATCTTCCCTAATATCTCTTTCGCTCTCACACTCCCTCTTTTGCACTCTCTCTCCTCCTCTATCTCTTTTGCTTTCTCCATATCTGTATCTCTCTTTCTCTCTTTATCTTGCTCTCTTATCTCCCTTCTCTCTATCTCCCCATCGATCTCTATCTTGCTCTCTTTCACACTCTCTATCTCCCCAATATCTATTTGGCTCTCTTTCACTATCTCTTTATCTCTCTCTAGCTCCCCCTATTTATCTCTTTCGCTTCATATATCCTCTATCTCACACTTTCACTCTCTCTTTTGCTCTCTTATCTCCCCCCATCACTCTCTTGCTCTCTCTCTTTCATTCGTTCTCTATTTATCTCCCCCTATCTCTCATTCGCTCTCTCTTTCCCCCTCTCTAGCCCCCCCCCCCTTCCTCTATCTCTCTCAATTCCATTTTTCAATTTAAGGGTCTTTACAAAAAGTGAAATAAACCAGAAGAAATTACAGTAAACATTCCAAAAGAAGAAAGACAGTGCTGTATACAGTGTTGTAACGATGTGCAAATAGTTAAAGTACAAAAGGGAAAATAAATAAACATAAATATAGGTTGTATTTACAATGGTGTTTGTTCTTCACTGGTTGCCCTTTTCTTGTGGGAACAGATCACAAATCTTGCTGCTGTGATGGCACACTGTGGTATTTCACCCAGTACATAAAGGAGTTTATCACAATTGGGTTTGTTTTCAAAGTCTTTGTGGATCTGTGTAATCTCTCTCTCCTTTATCTTCCCCTCTATCTCTCTTTCGCTCTCTCACACACACACATACATTCTGTGTGGGTTTTTATAAGCGCACTGCGCAATCAACAACCGAGAGTTTAGAAACAGGAAGTTTGTAATAAATGCCACCAAACTCCACCCTCCCTTTGCCCTCTGCCACAGCTTTTTTTAAGAGTGAGGGAGGAAACGAAAGAGAATGAAAGAGAGAGGGAGTGGGTTCTGTCCATTGAGTCCTGCTCAAGCTGTCTACTCCAGTGTTTGTTGACACAAGGATACCCTCTCTGCCGTGCGGATGGACGGTTCAGTGTAGGATGGCAGTCTGGGACTGAAACTCTGGTTTTGAAGAGGTGGTTGTTGTTTCCATGCTGGCAGTTGCTGACTCTCCTCTCTCCCTCTCTCTCTGTTGTCATGCAGTCCTCCAGCTCAAACTACAGCAGAGACGCACCCGGGAGGAGCTGGTCAGCCAAGGGATCATGCCACGTAAGTAGTGCCCAAACTCTATTCTTATCTCTAGAGTCTAGACCAGCAAATATAATACAATGTCACCCTCTGCATTCTTGACCAGTACAGTGTCTGTTCCTGGTCCCCTTGGACTGACAGGCCTGTTCTGTTGTTGTAATTTGCATTGTGTTGTTGTAATTTGTGTTGTGTTATGTTATGTTCTGGAGTGGTGGTGTTATCATCAAGTGGGCCAGCCAGCTTCCCCTTCTGTGTCCACTTCCTGTTATGTGTTCTCTTCAGCAGCTGAAGAGACTGAGGAGACTCGGTGTTCAGCTGTTGGTAGGAGGAAGTGCATGGGCTACTTCTTACAGGAGAGAGGCACTGATTGCGTTGCGTCGTGCCTAAGAACAGCCCTTAGCTGTGGTATATTTGCAATCAGTGCCTCTCTCCTGCATTCCACACCCCCCCAGACCTTATTGTTTACGTGTCTAACCTGGCCATATAATGGGCCTCTCTCTCCCCTGTGCTCCCATTCTTATACACAACAACAACGGGCCAGGAGAACTAGGTGTCTCTATGGTGGCCTAGCTCAGACATACAGGACTTGATTCCAGATTAATCCAGATTACTGAGGGTCAGGTTGTCTTCTTGTGGAGGAGGAGGCATTACCAACCAGCCTTTTAAAAGGGACTTCTTATGACGATGGCCCAAAGCTATAGCAGAACTGCTTTACCGTCAAGGCTCTGTAGAGTTAATAGACCATAATGTGCTCACGCCATGGATTTGCAGTTGGTACTATAAAGCAGACTGAATTACAGAGAAGGCTGGATCCTCCATGATCCATTTGCATGTATTTGTAGGCAAAAGTCGACTTGATTTGATTAGTTACATCACAGGAATCCCAGGCCAATATTTAGGCATGCCAGTCTGCGACCCTCCTATTTGACCTTCCATAAGCCAGCATTGCGTCCCTCAATAAACACGCACACACACAGCAGGGCCAGACGTCACTGTTTGACAGTTGAGCTGATTTAAGGCTTCACATTGGGCAAAAGGTGATGATGAAATCTTCAGTGTCCCTCCAACATCCTCTTCAACCATCTAGTGTGTGTGGGTTGGTGCGCACGTCTTTGTGTTTTCCAACTTCTGAATGATGTGACACACGGGGGCATGCTGAAGACCCATACAGTTGAAGAGAGTGATAAGTGTACAAAGTCTTTCTCAGAAAGAGAAACTTTCACATGTCCTCCTTAAATCTCCTGGCTGTGCTGTAATTCACATCTTTATTGATAGTTCTATGGGTTCCCCTGCGTACACCTCTCTTACACTATAGCAAGCTGTTCCTCCTTCACTGTTCTGCTGAAACAGGTCACTTACTAGTCAAGACAAAAACATACTGTTCTGTTTTCTGTTATTACTGTTTGGTGAATAGAATGGCAGTGACTTTTTCATATAGAGAGTTCTGCTTTGTGCATGTGTTCCTCAGTATCAGCTCTCACACTGTCTCCACTATTGCTTTGCTCTGTACTCATTTGTTGGAGTTTTCATTCACTGTCGTTCCCTCTCCTTTATTGTTTTCTCTCTTTCCCTCACCGCAGCACTGAAGAGTCCGGCGGCCTTCCACGAGCAGCGGAGGAATCTGGAGAGAGCCAGGGTAAGTCTAGTAGTCTCTCCATCACTTTTTTCTCTCTTTTTAGTTCAACAAGTGCAGTCTTTGTTGAAGTGCATCCTCTCCCGCTCTCTCTCGCTTCTCCCTCCCTCTCCTGTCCCTTTCTCCCTCCCTCTCCTGTCCATTTCTCCCTCCCTCTCCTGTCCCTTTCTTTCTCCCTTCCTCTCCTGTCCCTTTCTTTCTCCCTCCCTCTCCTGTCCCTTTCTTTCTCCCTCCCTCTCCTGTCCCTTTCTTTCTCCCTCCCTCTCCTGTCCCTTTCATTCTCCCTCCCTCTCTTGTCCCTTTCTCCCTCCCTCCCTCTCCTGTCCCTTTCTCCCTCCCTCCCTCTCCTGTCCCTTTCTTTCTCCCTCCCTCTCCTGTCCCTTTCTCCCTCCCTCCCTCTCCTGTCCCTTTCTCCCTCCCTCCCTCTCCTGTCCCTTTCTCCCTCCCTCCCTCTCCTGTCCCTTTCTCCCTCCCTCCCTCTCCTGTCCCTTTCTCCCTCCCTCCCTCTCCTGTCCCTTTCTCCCTCCCTCCCTCTCCTGTCCCTTTCTCCCTCCCTCCCTCTCCTGTCCCTTTCTCCCTCCCTCCCTCTCCTGTCCCTTTCTCCCTCCCTCCCTCTCCTATCCCTTTCTCCCTCCCTCCCTCTCCTGTCCCTTTCTCCCTCCCTCCCTCTCCTGTCCCTTTCTCCCTCCCTCTACTGTTCCCTTCTCCCTCCCTCTCCTGTACCTTTCCTCTTTCCCCCCTCTCCCTCCCTCTCTCCATTTGTATCTCTCCCATCTCTCCTCTCATCCATCTCTCCTCTCCTCTCTTCCAGACTGAGGACTATCTGAAGAGGAAGATCAGGAGTCGTCCTGAGCGCTCAGAGCTGGTCAGGATGCACATACTGGAGGGTGAGTCACAGCGCCCCCTCGCTGATCACCACAGAACTACACCCCCACACACTACTTCTCTAGAGGCAGTGAGACAAATATACCGCATCTGTTTGTGCTGATCTACACTGAACAAAAATATAGACGCAACATGTAAAGTGTTGGTTCCATGTTTCATGAGCTGAAATAAAAGATCCCAGAAATGTTCCATACACACACAAACCTTATTTCTCAAAAATTCTGTGCGTATGGAAGATTTGTTTACATTCCTGTTCGTGAGCGTTTCTCCTTTGCCAAGATAATCCATACCCCTGACAGGTGTGGCATATCAATACTCTGATTAAACAGCATGATCATTACACAGATGCACCTTGTGCTGTGGACAATAAAATGCTATTCTAAAATGTGCAGTTTTGTCACACAACACTGCCACAGATGTCTCAAGTTTTGAGGGAGCGTGCAATTGGCACTGCTGATTGCAGGATTGTCCACCAGAGCTGCTGCCAGAGAATTTAATGTTAATTTCTCTACCATAAGCTGCCTCCAATGTCGTTTTAGAGAATTTAGCAGTACATCTAACCGGCCTAATACCGTGTGTTTTTGTTCCTCTTCTCTCTTCACGCAGAGACGTCAGCAGAGCCGTCTCTGCAGGCCAAGGAGCTGCAGCTGAAGAGGGCCAGGCTGGCTGATGACCTCAATGATAAGATCTCCCACAGACCTGGTCCTATAGAGCTCATCCACAAGAACATCCTGCCTGTCGACCTGGACTGTCCTCTGCAGCACTCACTACTGGGTATGAACACACACTGTCCACTGCAATACACACTGTCCACTGCAATACACACTGTCCACTGCAATACACACACTGTCCACTGCAATACACACACTGTCCACTGCAATACACACACTGTCCACTGCAATACACACACTGTCCACTGCAACACACACACACACACACACACACACACACACACACACACACACACACACACACACACACACACACACACACACACACACACACACACACCCACACTGTCCACTGAAACACTCACTTCTGTTCTAGGTATGTACCCATTCTTATTGTCCAGTGTAACATACATTACAGATCAAGTATACAACACTACTTCTCATTGCAACACTTTACTGGGTACATACACAACATAAGTTCCAGTGTGTACACAACAACACCTTAGTCAACTGGGTAGGAGCGTCCTTCCTGTGCACAGTCCACTGCAACACGTTTACTGGCCAGGTGAATTAGTCCTTCACTCAGACAAATGTACCCAACCACTCCCAAACGCCCTTATATTCAATTAATCACTTTTCATGGTTCACATTCAAATGTTCCTTAAATGTTATCATTGCAATGCATCAATGTCACAATACTGGACTGGTGTGGGGACATTGTTATTGCTAAATCCTTGTGCTGGAGAGACTGTGACCACTTCCATCATTAGTCATTCTGGTTTGGCTATCGCCTCTTTTTCGTATTACCAATTACTATTCCCTCTGTTTGAAATACAGTTGATGTTCGTTGTAGTGAGACTCAACCTCACAACTAATCAACTTGTTGTTAGAGACAATCATTTGTTTGGCAAGAAGAATGGCAAAATAGAGGTTTAATAAATGTTTCTCTCAGATTCTCCAAAGGGTGCAGGAGAATCCTCATTGGACGAGGACAGCAGTGATGCATTTTCTCCGGATACGCTAGCCAATCACGACTCTCCACTGGGTCCACTCTCTCAGCTGTCCCCCTCTGACATGCTCACTCAGAAAAAGGACATGTCCCCCTCACAGCTAGTAGGTTGAAGTCTTATTTTTGAACAGTACGTATAGCCACATAATGGAGATAGCCACTGGTATTCCTGCAAGTTACATAAACAAGTAATCACAGGAGTTGTCCCATTATTGACACTTAAACTGACCAATCAGATGTTTTCTCAGTTCCTTACCCAGGTCCCACCACCACCTCCACTGTTAGTGAATGGCCAAGACTCATTGCCACCACAGAAGCTGACCAATGGGACTGTGATGTCGGGAGCTTCCCGCCCTGCTACTGGTCAGACCAAGGTGAGAGACATCCCCTGTGTCCAGTATTAAATGGAATTTAATGCTTTGTGTATACATGCAATCATATCTTACTTACCACTTCTCTCCCTCTCCCCATCTCCCACTCTTCCACCACTCCCAGTCGAAACCCAGTTTGGAGCGGCCCCCCCAGAGGCCTAAGAAGGCCAAAGACAACAAGCCCAAGGTGAAGAAGCTCAAGTACCACCAGTACATCCCTCCGGACCAGAAGGCTGACCGGGAGCCTCCCCCTCAGCTGGACTCCACCTACACCAAGATCCTCCACCAGCAGCAGCTGTTCCTCCAGCTGCAGATTCTCCACCAGCAGCAGCAGCACTATAACTACCACACCATCCTCCCAGCACCACCCAAGTGAGTGTGTGGGGTAAAAAGGTGTAAGTAGGTGGGGGAAAGAGGTGTGAGTGTGTGGGGTAAAAAGGTGTAAGTAGGTGGGGTAAAGAGGTGTGAGTGTGTGGGGGAGGGGAAGAGGTGTGAGTTTGGGGGAGGGGAAGAGGTGTGAGTTTGGGGGAGGGGAAGAGGTGTGAGTTTGGGGGAGGGGAAGAGGTGTGAGTTTGGGGGAGGGGAAGAGGTGTGAGTTTGGGGGAGGGGAAGAGGTTTGAGTTTGGGGGAGAAAGATGTATGAGTTTGGGGGAGAAAGATGTATGAGTTTGGGGGAGAAAGATGTATGAGTTTGGGGGAAGAGGTGTAAGTGTGGGGGGGGAGAGGTGTGAGTGTGGGGGGGGGAGAGGTGTGAGTGTGGGGGAGAGAAAGAGGTGTGAGTGTGGGGGGGAGAGGTGTGAGTGTGGGGGAGAGAAAGAGGTGTGAGTGTGGGGGGGGCGGGGAGAGGTGTGAGTGGGGAGAAAGAAGTGTGAGTGTGGTGGGAAGAAAGAGGTGTGTGTGTGGGGGGAGAAAGAGGTGTGTGAGGTGTGAGTGTGGGGGGAGAAGAGGTGTGGGGGGAGAAATGAGGTGGGGGGAGAAGTGGGGGGGGAAGAAAGAGGTGTGAGTGTGGGGGGAGAAAGAGGTGTGGGGGGGGGGGAGAAAGAGGTGTGAGTAGGGGGTAAGAAGTGTGTGGAGGTGGGGGAGAAAGAGGTGTTAGTGTGGGGGGAAGAAAGAGGTGTGAGTGTCTCTAGAAGTCCCCACAAGAATAGTAAACAAACAAAAAGTTGACCAACTGGGAACATTTTGTTGGTCCCCACGAGCTCCTAAACCTAAGCTATGGTTAAGGTTAGGCTTAAAGTTAGGGTACGGGTTAAAATAATAGGATTTTGAACTGAATCGTATGCCCCCTTAAGGTTAGCTGCATAAGACTGTGTGTGGACTGACTCATCTGTTGTTTCTCTCTCCTCAGACCACCTGCAGAGCAACCACCTTCAACCAACCCCGCCCCTTCCCTTTTGCGCAGTATTCCCCCGACGGCCCCTGTCCCTTCCAATCCGAATGGGTCCAGTCGTCAGAGCCAAACCCCTGTGGGAGGGACCAAACCTTTGACGCTACCAGCCAACCTGGATGACTTCAAAGTGAGTAGATAGGTGGATACATCGAAAAATAATTATACTTTTGTGTGTAGACACTAGCTACTGGGAATGTATTTATTTCAGATCAGTGTAGATAAAGACTATTGATATGCACTTTTGGAGGGAGGGAGGGAGATGTAATGGATCAGAATCATAACTGTACTTCTTCTCTCCTCCAGGTTGCTGAGCTGAAACAGGAGCTGAAACTACGGTGTCTGACCGTGTCTGGCACCAAGATGGACCTGATTGAGAGGCTGAGGAACTACCAGGAGCAGAACGGTTTAGATCGAGCTGGTGTTACTGCTACTGTAAACCCTAAACCCAGCCAACCAACCCCACCGCACGCCTCAATCCAACCTGCTGGCTCCATCAGCCCTGCCCCCCCCCAGGCTGGAACTAATCCACACACCCACCATTCAGGAGACGCAACAGGGAAGGTACCCGCTTTCTCATTGGCTCAGACTGCCGCTCCAGCCTGTATTTTGAGGTTTGGCAGTACGAGCTCCTCCCCTCCAGTCTCCCCCACCCCGTCAGAACGTTCTCTGGCGGTGATGAGCCCCGACGAGACCAGCTGTAATGGAGACGTGTTTGGGGAGATGGTGAGCTCTCCCCTGACCCAGCTCAGCCTGCACCCTTCTCCACAGCACCACTCCCCAGCCTCCATCAAAGAGGAGAACCAGGGTCACTTATCCACCTGCAGCCTCTCCCAGTCCCGTCATTCTCACACCGAGCTTCAGCCTGCCGCCCCACCTCAGGAGCCCCTAGCCGGGCCAACCATGGAGGCCTCCCCCTTGGACAAGGACCAGATGCTTCAGGAGAAGGACAAGCAGATTGAGGAGCTGACACGCATGCTGAGGCAGAAACAGAGGCTGGTGGAGAACCTGCGCTCCCAATTGGAACAGGGGAAACAGACTGGAGCAGTGAGAGAGATGGAGGGAGTACAGGGAGTGTTGGTGAACGGTTATGCCCAGGAGGCCCAAACCACCCCCATCAAAGCCTCTACCATCCTCAATCTCTCTCTCACCAACACAGACATGGTGAGGATCAAGAAGGAGGTAGACACAGAAGAAGGGATGGAGGGAGTGGACGAGGCTCAGCCGACACAGTGCTCTCAGCAGACCCTGCTCAAACTGCAGCAGGTCCCCCGGATACAGGTTGAACAACAGACACAACAAATACTACAGACACAACAACTGAAACAACAGCAGGCACAACAACCACAGATACAACTACTACAGACACAACTACTACAGACACACTCACAACAACAACAACAGACACAACAGCATTCCAAACAGCTCCAGCAACAACAGACACAGCAGATGCAGCAGCAGATTACTTCGGCCCAGTTGTTAATCCAGCAACAGCTGATCATCCAGCAGAAACAGCTCCAGCTGCAGGCCAAACAGCTGCAGGCCAAACAGCTGCAGGCCAAACAGCTGCAGGCCAAACAGCTGCAGGACAAACAGCTGCAGGCCAAACAGCTGCAGGACAAACAGCTGCAGGACAAACAGCTGCAGGACAAACAGCTGCAGGACAAACAGCTGCAGGACAAACAGCTGCAGGACAAACAGCTGCAAGTACTGCAGAGGAAGCAGCAGAGACAGTACCAGAGACAGCAGCAGAACAAACAACTGAGTCAGACAGTCACCCCACAACAGGTACATTCAACCATTACAGCTCTCGATCGTACAGTCTGCAGATCTACAGTATAGGAATACACGCCGCTGACAGTCGCCACACATCAGGTCCATATTTTATACTTAACGGAATAAACTTGTCTGAAACCTGAAGACTTCAGCTCAACAGGCAAACAGTTTGGCAAGCAGGAGACACAGGTTTCAAACCTAGTTGACACAAGTCTCTTCCCCTTCTCTGTTGGGTCATTATGATTGGCTCGTGTCTGGGCCCTGTGTTTGAATATGCCTCTTTCCTACTCTATTCTCTTCAGGTCACTCCAGTCTTCATCAGCCAACAGAATAGCACCCAGGTCCCCTCCCAGACCTTCTCATTGGACCTCCTCAAATCGGGCACCACACCCACCCTGGTCACCGACGGCAATGGCAACCACTACCTGATAGCACTGACCAATAACAGTGCAGAGGGCCAAAACGGCGTGACCTCATTGGGCAAAACCAGTGGATCGCAACGCATCACACTGCAGGTTCAGTTACACTGTAAATCTGCTATTAAGTGTTACAGGTCTCTATATTGGTGAAATGATTGTGTAAGATGGTATCACAGTGCAGTAACGTTGCCCTTTTTACTCTAGCGATTGCAGTCAACTCCAAGTAAGCTCCCCAGCCAATTGCCAGCTGAGATACTGAGCTCTGATACCCAATCAAAACAACAGTTACAACCAGGCCCTGTCAACCAGTCTATCAAAAAGGTATTAAAATGACAAAACATTGTGACAGAAACAAGGTTGTATTACACACACACACACACACACACACACACACACACACACACACACACACACACACACACACACACACACACACACACACACACACACAATATTAGCAGACACTGTCTGTAAAAAAGGATAGGGGGTAAACCTGTCCCTCTGAGGACTAAAGTAGTTTGCTGGGTTGGATGCTGTATGGGTGCTGTCTTGACTGACTTGTCACACACTTGTCACACTGACTTGTCAACCAACACACTGGAGATCTTTAGGGTTCTTTAATGGGTAATTGTAGGTAGTGGTTCTACAAGGTAGAAAAAAATATATATTTTTAACCTTTTATTTAACTAGGCAAGTCAGTTAAGAACAAATTCTTATTTACCATGACGGCCAAACCCGGATGACGCTGGGCCAATTGTACGCCGCCCTATGGGACTCCTAATCACTGCCGGTTGTAGCACTGGTTCTAGCACTGAGATGCAGTGCCTTAGACCGCTGTGCCACTCGGGAGCCCAAAGATACCCCTTTTACATATTATTGTGTACTATCATAGGTTATGTATGGCTATAGACAGATGAAATATGAAATATGCATACAATATAATCTAAGATATACAGTATATCACAAAAGTGAGTACACCTGTTCACTTAAAGGTGTACTTACTTTTGTTGCCAGCGGTTTAGACATTAATGGCTGTGTTGAGTTATTTTGAGGGGACAGCAAATTTACATTGTTATACAAGCTGTACACTCACCACTTTACATTATAGCAAAGTGTCATTTCTTCAGTGTTGTCACATGAAAATATATACTCAAATGTTTACAAAAATGTGAGGGGTGTACTCACTTTTGTGATATACTGTATATTACCATACAATATACAATACTAATACCTTAATACAACTCTAATTTTGCCACATAATACAACTCTTAAGTTATAAGCAGGCTGTACAATACAACAAACTGCATAGAGTAAATGCATTGCGAGCAGAATACAGTGTGATAAAACATCACATATTACTCACTATTAGATGTGAGCACAAATAACGTTAAACATGGTGCAACTTGTTGTCTTGTTGCTTCTGTGGCGAACTCACAAACTGCCCGTCTTCAACGCAACTCACTGACGAGGCGGGATTTACAATTAGCAGGCTAAAGAGAAAGTCTCTGATTGGATAGAAAAGGGGTGACTGAGGAGCTGTCAGGCATTCTAACTAAAGGGACTAGGGGTGCGTAGGGAAATACTCAATATGAATGAGGGGCCGTGTTAACAGCTTCTTAAAATGATAACAAAAATCAAGACTGGCCTTATTTAATTTCCTCTTCCTCATACCCCTCGTTCTGTAACAGAAGGCAGGTCTACATCTGGAAACAAATGGCATAACCAATGGGGTGCCAGAGCCCACTCAATCTGTCTCCGCCCCGCCCAATCTCCATCCTTTCTTTGGCGAGGTGTCCAATTTGTCTGAAAGCCAAAGCACCTCTCCCCCCTCTCTCAAGGTAAGATATATTCTGCAATGATCATTCATGGCATGTCAACGTCATCTCATATTTGATTTTTCATTCGTCTCCATGTTTTTATTCTTTCTCTGTTGCCTATTTCCTTTCCCCTTCCCTCATCCTTTCTTTATTCTCTGCTTCCACCATTTCAGAGAGAAGTGTGTCCGACTTTTGACTGGCACACTTTGTTCATCCCTCCCTCTCCTGAACAGACCTCTTTCTCCTTCACTCAACGACCTAAAGTATGTCCTTCACTCCTCCCATCTCCCTCTGCCCAACTCCCTCTGCTCATGTTTATTCATGTCTTCTTTTACATCCTCTTTTCTCTTCTCTCGTTTTCTCTGTCCATCTGTATGCATCGGTTTCGTCTCAAATTTGCTCAAAGTATTTTGGTAATTTTATAGTACTGTACATGTTTGACGATTTTGTTTAAACAATCATGAGTACTGTAAACTGTTCAAAATATATATCCTCTTCTCCTAGGAGAACGGGCTGAGCAGTCAGCAGATGGACGATCTGTTTGACATCCTCTTGAAGAGTGGCGGTAAGAGAACATAGCAGTACACACAACATAACACTCACATATACAGCACCAGTAAAACACACCTACTTGGACACACCTACTCATTCAAGGGTTTTTCTGAATTTTTCACTATTTTCTACATTGTAGAATAATAGTGAAGACATCAAAACTATGAAATGACACATGGAATCATGTAGTAACCAAAACATTTTTTAACAAATCAAAATATATTTTTCAAATATTTGAGACCCTTTGACTTGATGACAGCTTTGCACACTCTTGGCATTCTCTCAACCAACTTCATGAGGTAGTCACTTGGAATGCATTTCAATTTAACAGGTGTGCATTCTTAATGCGTTTGAGCCAAGCAGTTGTGTTGTGACAAGGTTGTGGTGGTATACAGAAGCCCTATTTGGTAGAAGACCAAGTCCATATTATGACAAGAACAACTCAAATAAGCAAAGAGAAATTACAGTCTATCATTACTTTAAGACATGAAGGTCAGTCAATCTGGAAAATGTCACGTAGTTTGAACGTTTCTTCAAGTGCAGTCGTAAAAACCATCAAGCACTTTGATGATACTGGCTATCATGAGGACCACCTCAGGAAAGGAAGACCCATAGTTACCTCTTCTGCAGATTGGCTAATCTGAAAACAAGACTCCCTAAATTTTATCAGCATATCGATTGCGCAACCAGGGGTGGTAAAACCTTGGATCATTGTTACTCTAACTTCCGCAACGCATATAAGGCCCTGCCCCGCCCCCCTTTCGGAAAAGCTGACCACGACTCCATTTTGCTGATCCCTGCCTACAGGCAGAAACTAAAACAAGAGGCTCCCACGCTGAGGTCTGTCCAACGCTGGTCAGACCAAGCTGACTCCACACTCCAAGACTGCTTCCATCACGTGGACATGTTTCGTATTGCGTCAGATAAAAATATTGACGAATACGCTGATTCGGTGTGCGAGTTCATTAGAACGTGCGTCGAAGATGTCGTTCCCATAGCAACGATAAAAACATTCCCTAACCAGAAATCGTGGATTGATGGCAGCATTCGCGTGAAACTGAAAGCGCGAACCACTGCTTTTAATCAGGGCAAGGTGTCTGGTAACATGTCCGAATATAAACAATGCAGCTATTCCCTCCGCAAGGCTATTAAACAAGCTAAGTGTCAGTACAGAGACAAAGTGGAATCTCAATTCAATGGCTCAGACACAAGAGGCATGTGGCAGGGTCTACAGTCAATCACGGACTACAAGAAGAAACCCAGCCCAGTCACGGACCAGGATGTCTTGCTCCCAGGCAGACTAAATAACTTTTTTGCCCGCTTTGAGGACAATACAGTGCCACTGACACGGCCTGCAACGAAAACATGCGGTCTCTCCTTCACTGCAGCCGAGGTGAGTAAGACATTTAAACGTGTTAACCCCCGCAAGGCTGCAGGCCCAGACGGCATCCCCAGCCGCGCCCTCAGAGCATGCGCAGACCAGCTGGCCGGTGTGTTTACGGACATAGTCAATCAATCCCTATACCAGTCTGCTGTTCCCACATGCTTCAAGAGGGCCACCATTGTTCCTGTTCCCAAGAAAGCTAAGGTAACTGAGCTAAACGACTACCGCCCCGTAGCACTCACTTCCGTCATCATGAAGTGCTTTGAGAGACTAGTCAAGGACTATATCACCTCCACCCTAACTGACACCCTAGACCCACTCCAATTTGCTTACCGCCCGAATAGGTCCACAGACGATGCAATCTCAACCTCACTGCACACTGCCCTAACCCACCTGGACAAGAGGAATACCTATGTGAGAATGCTGTTCATCGACTACAGCTCGGCATTCAACACCATAGTACCCTCCAAGCTCGTCATCAAGCTCGAGACCCTGGGTCTCGACCCCGCCCTGTGCAACTGGGTACTGGACTTCCTGACGGGCCGCCCCCAGGTGGTGAGGGTAGGCAACAACATCTCCTCCCCGCTGATCCTCAACACGGGGGCCCCACAAGGGTGCGTTCTGAGCCCTCTCCTGTACTCCCTGTTCACCCACGACTGCGTGGCCACGCACGCCTCCAACTCAATCATCAAGTTTGCGGACGACACAACAGTGGTAGGCTTGATTACCAACAACGACGAGACGGCCTACAGGGAGGAGGTGAGGGCCCTCGGAGTGTGGTGTCAGGAAAATAACCTCACACTCAACGTCAACAAAACTAAGGAAATGATTGTGGACTTCAGGAAACAGCAGAGGGAACACCCCCCTATCCACATCGATGGAACAGTAGTGGAGAGGGTAGCAAGTTTTAAGTTCCTCGGCATACACATCACAGACAAACTGAAATGGTCCACTCACACTGACAGCGTCGTGAAGAAGGCGCAGCAGCGCCTCTTCAACCTCAGGAGGCTGAAGAAATTTGGCTTGTCACCAAAAGCACTCACACACTTCTACAGATGCACAATCGAGAACATCCTGGCGGGCTGTATCACCGCCTGGTACGGCAACTGCTCCGCCCTCAACCGTAAGGCTCTCCAGAGGGTAGTGAGGTCTGCACAACGCATCACCGGGGGCAAACTACCTGCCCTCCAGGACACCTACACCACCCGATGTTACAGGAAGGCCATAAAGATCATCAAGGACATCAACCACCCGAACCACTGCCTGTTCACCCCGCTATCATCCAGAAGGCGAGGTCAGTACAGGTGCATCAAAGCTGGGACCGAGAGACTGAAAAACAGCTTCTATCTCAAGGCCATCAGACTGTTAAACAGCCACCACTAACATTGAGTGGCTGCTGCCAACACACTGTCATTGACACTGACCCAACTCCAGCCACTTTAATAATGGGAATTGATGGGAAATGATGTAAATATATCACTAGCCACTTTAAACAATGCTACCTTATATAATGTTACTTACCCTACATTATTCATCTCATATGCATACGTATATACTGTACTCTACATCATCGACTGCATCCTTATGTAATACATGTATCACTAGCCACTTTAACTATGCCACTTTGTTTACTTTGTCTACATACTCATCTCATATGTATATACTGTACTCGATACCATCTACTGTATGCTGCTCTGTACCATCACTCATTCATATATCCTTATGTACATGTTCTTTATCCCCTTACACTGTGTATAAGACAGTAGTTTTGGAATTGTTAGTTAGATTACTTGTTGGTTATCACTGCATTGTCGGAACTAGAAGCACAAGCATTTCGCTACACTCGCATTAACATCTGCTAACCATGTGTATGTGACAAATAAAATTTGATTTGATTTGCAGAGGATAAGTTCATTAGTTACCAGCCTTAGAAACTGCAGCCCAAACAAATGCTTCAGAGAGTTAAGGTAACAGACACATCTCAACATCAACTGTTCAGAGGAGACTGTGTGAATCAGGCCTTCATGGTCTAATTGCTGCCAAGAAACCAATACTAAAGGACACCAATAAGAAGAAGAGACTTGATTGGGCCAAGAAACACGAGCAATGGACATTCGATCGGTTGAAATCTGTCCTTTGGTCCAAATTAGCCATTTTTTTGTTGTTGTTCCAACCGCCATGTCTTTGTCAGACGCAGAGTAGGTGAACGGATGATCTCCACACGCGTGGTTCCCACCGTGAAGCATGGAGGAAGGAGGTGGTGTGATGGTGTAGGGGTGCTTTGCTGGTGACACTGTCTGAATTATTTAGAATTCAAGGCACACTTAACCAGCATGGCTACTACAGCATTCTGCAGCAATACGCCATCCCATCTGGTTTGGGCTTAGTGGGACTATCATTTTTTTCCCAACAGGACAATAACCCAACACACCTCCAGGCTGTGTAAAGGCTATTTGACATAGAAGGAGAGTGAGGGAGTGCTGCATCAGATGACCTGGCCTCCACAATCAACCGACCTCAACCCAATTGAGATGGTTGGGGATGAGTTGGACCGCAGAGAAGGAACAGCAGCCAACAAGTGCTCAGTATATGTGGGAACTCCTTCAAGGCTGTTGGAAAAGCATTCCAGGTGAAGCTGGTTGAGAAAATGCCAAGAGTGTGCAAAGCTGTCATCAAGGCAAAGGGTGGCTATTTGAAGAATATAAAATCTATTAATTTGTTTAAAACATTCTTGTTTACTACATGATTCCATAGGTGTTATTTCATGGTTTTGATGTCTTCGCTATTTTTCTACAATGTAGAAAATAGTACAACTAAAGAAAAACCCTTGAATGAGTAGGTGTTCAAACTTTTGACTGGTACTGTATATCTTCATGTCTCACTGCCAGTACATAAGCAAACCCATTTGTTTTGATCAAGTGCCCGATATTAATGCTTTTTATTTTTTCATCCCCAACCAGAAATCTCTGGATTCCGAGCCAACCCAGACCATTCCCTGGCCCAAAACCACTCCGACCCCTCCAGCCCTCCCTCGTCCCCTCTCCACATCTCGCCGTCCACCACCCCCCTGGAGCCCTCCCTGCCCGATGTGCCTTCCCAGCAGCCCTCGCCATCACCCTGCACAGGAAGTGGTCGTCTGGAGGACTTCCTAGAGAGCACCACGGGCACGCCCCTCCTGGGGGTGGAGCCTGATGACGGTCTGACTTTGATTGATGACCTCCACAGCCAAATGCTGAGCACCCCCAGCATCCTGGACCATCCCCCCTCCCCGGTGGACATGGACACTAGCGACCTGGGCTTCTCCACCCACCCGGCAGGGCTCGACTTTGGGGACCCAGCCCTGGACAGCATGGACTGGCTGGACATCTCTATGGGTGGTGGAGGTGTGAGGACGAGTCTCGCCCCTCTGGGCCCCCACACGCCCCCCAGTGTGTTCTCTGCGGACTTCCTGGACAGCTCGGACCTCACTCTGCACTGGGACTCCTGTTTGTAGCTCTTACGGAATGAGGAGTATGCATACTGTGTACAGGCTCTCTTTCTCTGTCTTACTCACAAAGCAGGTCCACCACTCTGGAGGTACACTGAGACAGGGAGTCTTGTCCTGCGTTCTCTGCCCTCTCGTCACGTTTGGACAGGCTAGAGAGCAAAACTGACTTTAGATCAGAGGCAGTGTGTGAAGGGAATACTGTGGAGTTTGGTCACGCTCTGACACATCCTTCTGGTGACAAAGGGTAACATGTGAAATGCAGCCCCGATGTGTCAGTGGTGCTTCTAACTTTGCACTTATGCTGAGACTGTTGATTGGTGAAAAGTTGTAATGGAACAAATCTCATTGGTGGAAAACTACTCATGAATCAAACCTCATTGGTGCAAACCAGGGGTGCGTTCAGTACGAAAGAATGGTGTTACGTTTTCTCCATCAAATCATTTATTTAAACGAAAACTGTACTCCACTAAACGGCCAGTTGAAGAACAGTGTGATTATGATGGCCCAGAGGGAGATTGTAAATGGTGTGTGCTGCATGAGTTTTACGATTTTAAATGGTCACACCCATATTGATCATGCCACACCCACCAAATGAGAGCAAACACACCTCAAAGACTTTTGAAGAACGGTACACACCGTTTTGGGGAAGCGTGTCATTCAGTTTAAACTGTCACGCAACGGAGGAAACGTTAAATTTGATCGCACCCCAGTTGATGAAATTAACCTCATTGGAGTAGGCAGTTACTGGAGGTGTTTGCTAGACGACTATGCATTTCTGTATATGAGGTATATTATCGATTATCCATCTTTTTCTTCCCGGTTGCTTAGAATAGCAGGTAGGGTATAAAGGGGTCTCAGCTTCCAAACAACTTTTTTATGAAAAAAATAAATGTAAACTTGAATGCGTCTTTGTTTTATTTTTTATAAACCTTTTACATTGTAAATTATTTGGTAACTGTATTTTTATTTTAGCAGGGAGTCCCATTGAGACTAAGGCCTCTTTTTCAAGGGAGCTGCGCTTGAACACAATTTATAACTCTTCAGCTGCTATACTTGCAGCTGAACACACCATTGGGTGCACACTGCCTGCCCAACAGGACACCTACAACTCCAAGTGGATCATCAGGGACCCCAGGCACGCCCTGTTCTCCACACTTGAATCACTCAGACACGGGCTTCACAGGAGCATCATGGCAAAAACGGGACTGGCTAATAGTTTCTACCCTCAGAGCATCAGGCTGCTGAATAGCCACCACTAGTCAGTTAGCTCCCCTGTCTCCCTATGGACTTTCTCTACCCCCCTCTCAATGACAGTCATCACTGTTGCAGTTACTATGTATATTATTACAATTTATTGTTTAAATTTCACTTTGTCCCCAGACATCCTCAATGGTCATGCTGCCCCTCCTGTGGTCATTCTCCCTCTACCCCCTCAACAGTTATTACTATGCCTCCACCCCAATGGACATTTAGTTATTTATCACTGCCACAGTTATGATGTTTATATAGTCCTATTTTGGTAGATTTTTTTTTTATTACTATTTTCATTATTTTATTAAATTTAGTCCTGCATGTTGGAGCTCAAAGCCTAAGTTTTTCACTGTACCCTGCCATCACACCTGCAACCCTGTACATGTGACTATCAGTTCTACCAAATTTCTATCAACAACCAGAGGGGGAAAAAATCTAGATCACCTATACTCATTTAACATTACATTTAAGTCATTTAGCAGACGCTCTTATCCAGAGCGACTTACAAATTGGTGCGTTCACCTTATGACATCCAGTGGAACAGCCACTTTACAATAGTGCATATAAATCTTTTAGGGGGGTGAGAAGGATCACTTATCCTATCCTAGGTATTCCTTAAAGAGGTGGGGTTTCAGGTGTCTCCGGAAGGTGGTGATTGACTCCACACACAGAGACGCGAGGAAGAGCTTTGTACACACCTCCATTTGGTAAGTCTGGCCATAACTCTATCCTCCTGATTCCTGCTTACAAGCAAAGATTAAAGCAGGAAGCACCAGTGACTCGGTCTATAAAAAGTGGTCAGATGAGGCAGATACTAAACTACAGGACTGTTTTGCTATTGCAGACTGGAACATGTTCCGGGATTTTTCCGATGACATTGACGAATACACCACATCAGCCACTGGCTTTATCAATAAGTGCATTGAGGATGTCGTCCCCACAATGACTGTACATACATACTCCAACCAGAATCCATGGATTACAGGCAACATTCGCACTGAGCTAAAGGGTAGAGCTGCCGCTTTCATGTTGTGGGACTCTAACCCGGAAGCTTACAAGAAATCCTGCTATGCCCTGTGACGAACCATGAAACAGGCAAAGCGTCAATACAGGGCTAAGATTGAATCATACTACACCGGCTCCGACGCTCGTCTTATGTGGCAGGACTTGCAAACTATTTACAGACTACAAAGGGAAGCACAGCCGCGAGCTGCCCAGTGACAAGAGCCTACCAGACGAGCTAAATTCTTCTATGCTCGCTTTGAGGCAAGCAACACTAAGGCATGCATGAGAGCATCAGCTGTTCCAGACGACTGTGATCACGCTCTCGTTAGCCGACGTGAGTAAGACCTTTTAAACAGGTCAACATACACAAGGCTGCGGGGCCAGGTGGATTACCAGGACGTGTGCTCCGGGCATGTGCTGACCAACTGGCAGGTGTCTTCACTGACATTTTCAACATGTCCTGATTGAGTCTAATACCAACATGTTTCAAGCAGACCACCATAGTCCCTGTGCCCAAGAACACAAAGGCAACCTGCCTAAATGACTACAGACCCGTAGCACTCGCGTCCGTAGCCGTGAAGTGCTTTGAAAGGTTGGTAATAGCTCACAACACCATTATCCCAGAAACCCTAGACCCACCACGTTGCATACCGCCCAAACAGATCCACAGATGATGTGATCTCTATTGCACTCCACACTGCCCTTTCCCACCTGGACAAAAGGAACACTTATGTGAGAATGCTATTCATTGACTACACCATAGTACCCTCAAAGCTCATCACTAAGGTAAGGATCGTGGTAATAAACGCCTCCCTCTGCAACTGGATCCTGGACTTCCTGATGGCCTGCCCCTAGGTGTTGATGGTAGGTAGCAACACATGTGCCACGCTGATCCTCAACACTGGAGCTCCCCAGGAGTGCGTGCTCAGTCCCCTTCTGTACTCCCTGTTCACCCACGACTGCATGGCCAGGCACGACTCCAACACCATTAAGTTTGCAGACGACAACAGTGGTAGGCCTGATCAACGACGAGACCGCCTATAGGGAGGAGGTCAGAGACCTAGCCAGGTGGTGCCAGAATAACAACCATCCCTCAACGTAACCAAGACTAAGGAGATGATTGTGGACTACAGGAAAAGGAGGACCGAGCACGCCCCCATTCTCATCGACGGGGTGATGGAGCAGGTTCAGAGCTTCATGTTCCTTCGTGTCCACATCAACAACAAACTAGAATGGTCCAAACACACCAAGGCAGCTGTTAAGAGGGCACGACAAAGCCTATTCCCCCTCAGGAAACTAAAAATATTTGGCATTGGTCCTGAGATCCTCAAACGGTTCTACAGCAGCAACATCGAGAGCATCCTAACTGTTTGCATCACTGGCTGATACGGCAATTGCTCGGCCTCCGACCGCAAGGCACTACAGAGGGCAGTGCGTACAACCCAGTACATCACTGGGGCTAAGCTGCCTGCCATCCAGGACCTCTACACCAGGCGGTGTCAGAGGAAGGACCTAAAAATTGTCAAAGACCCCAGCCACCCCAGTCATAGACTGTTCTCTCTTCTACCGCATGGTGCCAAGTCTAGGACAAAAAGGCTTCTCAACAGTTTTTACCCCCAAGCCATAAGACTCCTGAACAGGTGATCAAATGGCTACCCAGACTATTTGCATTGTGTGCTCCCCCCAACCACTCTTCTTATGCTACTGCTACTCTCTGTCTGTCATATATGCGTAGTCACTTTAACTATATATTCATATACATACTACCTCATTTGGGCTGACCAACCAGTGCTCTCGCACTTTGGCTATCTGCATTGTGTCCCACCACCCGTCAACCCCTCTTTTTACACTTATGCTACTCTCTGTTCATCATATATGCATAATCACTTTAACCACACCTACATGTACATACTACCTCAATAAGCCTGACTAACCGGTGTCTGTATGTAGCCTGGCAACTTTTATAGCCTCGCTACTGTATATAGCCCGTCTTTTTACTGTTGTTTTACTTCTTAACTTTCCTATTGTTCACCTAATACCTTTTTTGCACTATTGGTTAGAGCCTGTAAGTAAGCATTTCACTGTAAGGTCTACACCTCTTGTATTCAGCGCACGTGACAAACTTTGATTTGATATTAAACACTGAATCTGAATCTAACTTGTTACACTATCTGTGGTACTGGATATGGCCACTGGATGGCGACATTATCATAGAAAAATACCACCCTCAAATCAACTGCGCTTGTCTTGTCTTTTATTTATTGAAACTATGCACACTCTTTCACACTCATTCGCTCCCTCACTATTTTTCTATTTTGCTGTCAGTAATTCACTCACTCTCTAACTCGTTTCCATCCCCCTCTCTCCCCTTCTCTTACACAAAGAAAACAAGTACTCAAAACCACTAACACAAACTACCCAAAACAACCCTGAAACTACCGAAGACAGCCTCAAACTACCAAAAACAGCTACAACAAACTACACAAAACAGCTACAACAAACTACACAAAACAACTACCACAAACTACATAAAACAGCTACCACAAACTACACAAAAAAGCTACCACAAACTACACAAAACTACTGCCACAAACTACACAAAACTACTATCACAAACAACTAAAAACTACAGTGCTAGCTGTTTTAGGTAGTGATACAGGAACTACAGTAATAGCTGTTTTGGGTAGTGATACAGTGACAGTAACTGCAGTGATAGCTGTTTGGGGTAGTTGAAGTTGTTTTGGATAATCAGTAGGACCCACAACGCTAAACAGTTAACTAATGTTACTAAAAGCATCATCCTCCTGTTCAACAGTTGAGTTTCCTTAACTTGGTCCTAGATCAGTAGACAGGAGCCAATGATAATGAACTAAAATGCTCCAGGAACGGTCTTATCCACATGGGGTGTTGTCAACCAGCAAGCATTCAGCATTTAGCCGAACATGCTTGATCATGGAGATGACACCTTGGGTTTTTTTATATATTTTTTTATTTCACCTTTATTTAACCAGGTAGGCCAGTTGAGAACAAGTTCTCATTTACAACTGCAGCCTGGACAAGATAAAGCAAAGCAGTGCGACAAAAACAACAACACAGAATTACACATGGAATAATCGAACATACAGTCAATAACACAATAGAATGATCTGTATACAGTGTGTGCAAATGAAATAAGGAGGTAAGGCAATGAATAGGTCAATGGTGGTGAAGTAATTACAATTTAGCAATTAAACACGGGAGTGATAGACATGCAGATGAGGATGTGCAAGTAGAAATACCGGTGTGCAAAAGAGCAGAAAAACAAAACAAATATAGGGATGAGGTAGGTAGTTGGTTGGATGGTTATTTACAGATGGGTTGTGTACAGCTGCAGCCAGACACCTAGGTATTTGTAGTTGTCCACATATTCTAAGTCAGAACCGTCCAGAGTAGTGATGCTAGTCGGGTGGGAGGTTGCGGGCAGCAATCGGTTGAAGAGCATGCATTTAGTTTTACTAGCATTTAAGAGCAGTTGGAGGCCACGGAAGGAGTGTTGTATGGCGTTGAAGCTCGTTTGGAGGTTTGTTAGCACAGTGTCCAAAGAAGGGCCAGATGTATACAGAATGGTGTCGTCTGCATAGAGGTCGATCAGAGAATCACCAGCAGCAAGAGTGACATCATTGATATATACAGAGAAAAGAGTCAGCCCGAGAATTGAACCCTGTGGCACCCCCATAGAGACTGCCAGAGGTCCGGACAACAGGCCCTCCGATTTGACACACTGAACTCTGTCTGAGAAGTAGTTGGTGAACCAGGCGAGGCAGTCATTTGAGAAGCCAAGGCTATTGAGAATGCGGTGATTGACAGAGTCGAAAGCCTTGGCCAGGTTGATGAATACAGCTGCACAGTGTTATTTTTTATCGATGGCAATTATTATATCCTTTAGGACCTTGAGCGTGGCTGAGGTGCACCCATGACCAGCTCGGAAACCAGATTGCATAGTGGAGAAGGTACGGTGGGATTCGAAATGGTCGTTGATCTGTTTGTTCACTTGGCCTTCGAAGATTTTAGAAAGGCAGGGCAGGATGGATATAGGTCTATAACAGTTTGGGTCTAGAGTGTCCCCCTTTGAAGAGGGGGATGACCATGGCAGCTTTCCAATCTTTGGGGATCTCAGACGATATGACAGAGAGGTTGAAAAGGCTAGTAATAGGGATTGCAACAATTGCGGCAGATCATTATAGAAAGAGAGGGTCCAGATTGTCTAGCCCTGCTGATTTGCCGGGATCCAGATTTTGCAGCTCTTCCAGAACATCAGCTGTCTGGATTTGGGTGAAGGAGAAGTGAGGGGTGGGGGGGCTTGGCCCAGTTGCTGCGGGGGGTGCAGAGCTGTTGGCCGGGGTTGGGGTAGCCAGGTGGAAAGCATGGCCAGTCGTAGAGAAATGCTTATTGAAATGAACGATTATCGTGGATTTATCGGTGGTGACAGTGTTTCCTATCCTCAGTGCAGTGGGCAGCCGGGAGGAGGTTCTCTTGTTCTCCATGGACTTTACAGTGTCCCAAAACTGTTTGGAATTAGTGCTACAGGAAGTACATTTCTGTTTGAAAAAGCTAGCCTTAGCTTTCCTAACTGACTGAGTATATTGCTTCCTGACTTCCCTGAAAAGTTGCATATCGCGGAGGCTATTCGGTGCTAATGCAGAATGCCACAGGATGTTTTTGTGCTGGTCAAGGGCAGTCAAGTCTGGGGTGAACCAAGGGCTCTGTTCTTAGTTCTACATTTTTTGAATGGGGCATGCTTATTTAAGATGGAGAGGAAAGCACATTTAAAGAGCAACCAGGCATCCTCTACTGGCGGAATGAGGTCAATATCCTTCCAGGATACCCGGGTCAGGTCGAAGAAGTGCTCGCTGAAGTGTTTTAGGTAGCGTTTGACAGTGATGAGGGGTGGTCGTTTGACCGCAGACCCATTACCCACGCAGGCAATGAGGCAGTGATCACTGAGATCCTGGTTGAAGACAGCAGAGGTGTATTTAGAGGGCAAGTTGGTCAGGATGATATCTAAGAGGGTGCCCATGGTTACGGATTTAGGGTTGTACCTGGTAGGTTCATTGATAATTTGTGTGAGATTGAGGGAATCTATCTTAGATTGTAGGACGGCCGGGGTGTTAATCATGTCCCACTTTAGGTCACCTAACAGTATGAACTCTGAAGAGAGATGGGGGGCGATTAATTCACATATGGTGTCCAGGGCGCAGCTGGTGTCTTTGTGAGTCCCAGTGTAGGTGAACGGATGATCTCTGCATGTGCATTTCCCACCGTAAAGCATGGACGAGATGGTGTTATGGTGTGGGGGTGCTTTGCTGGTGACACTGTCTGTGACTTAAAGTCACTTAAAGTCAAATCAAATGTTATTTGTCACATACACATGGTTAGCAGATGTTAACCCTTAATATTGTAAAATAGCCTCCTCTCTTCCTTCGCTTCGTTCTGTCCTCCCCTCCTTGACTTTTCCCTGCACTTGAAGTAAATGCCTGCCTTTAGTATCTCGATTCCACTGCTCCTGCCATCTCTGCACCATGACTGTCCATATCATGCTTTTTGACTCTGCCTTGCTCATTGAAACTACAACATCCACATCCCCACTACTAAGTGCTTGTTCAGCCAGTACATCAGCTGCATCATTCCCCTTCATCCCCAGATGGGCTGGGACCCAAATAAAACTTGTCTGTATACCCATATGTCTATCCCTGCCATTGGTTTGTACTACCTCATAAAGTAGGTTTTGTCTGCTACATGAGCTAAAGTTCTGGAGACTCATTAACACTGCAGAAAAACACAATTTTGACTATTCAGGTCCTTTAAATGCTCTACCCAGAACCTTCGGGGGTGTCTATGACGGAGGCAGAGGAGCAGGAGGCGAAGCTGTGGGCTAAGCCTCTCCTCTTCCTGTTTAGTACAGGAAGTATCAGGGCGGAGAGACAGTACAATGCCAATACAGCCATGATGACGCTGCACTGCGCCGTTTGCACACTTTACATGCCCTACCAGGTACGCACACACAATGCTGGCTCCCTGAGTGTCGAGACGCCGTCAGCCCTCAACTCAAAGGGACTGGAGAGGAAAGGATAAGTCCACAGGCCCTGGCTGCCGATAATTAACAGCTACACTCCACAGGATCTTATAAAGCCAGCCTCGGTCCTAGGCTTTAGATCATACAATTCAGACATCATACATCATGCAACACACACACACACACACACACACACACACACACACACACACACAGATTGGCCTCTTGGAATGTGGCTTACGTGGATGAACAGCTCAGAGTGAACCGGAGGGGGCAAAATGTTTAATCGTGTGGATTTAGCATGTTCAAGTGTGGAAAGAAGATATGGGTTAAATGGGAAAGTTTGAGGACTCGTGATATGTGTGAATGTGTATGCCTGTGTAACCGGTGTGAAATGGCTAGCTAGTTAGCGGTGCACGCTAATAGTGTTATAATCGGTGACATCACTCACTCTGAGACCTTGAAGTAGTTGCTTCCCTTGTCCTGCTTTTGTGGAGCGATAGGTAGCGATGCTTAGTGGGAGACAGTTGTTAATGTGTTCAGAGGGTTCGAACCCAGGTAGGGGTGAGGAGAGGGACGGAAGCAACACTGTTACATTGATTCCGTTGCTGCGGAAAGGAGGAGGTCAAAGGGGGGTGAGAGTAACCGGTGTGAAATGGTTAGCTACTTAGCTTTGTGCAACTAATAGAGTTTCAATTGGTGATGTCACTCATTCTGAGATCTTGAAGTAGTTGTTTCCCTTGCTCTGCTTTTGTGGAGCGATAGGTAACGATGCTTTGTGGGAGACAGTTGTTGATGTGTTCAGAGGGTCCCTGGTTTGAGCCCAGGTAAGGGTGAGGAGAGGGACAGAAGCAAAACTGTTACACCTCTGTGTGTTTGTATATATGAATACCCCTGTTTTTTCACTCACACAAATGGACTCCTTAATTTCTTGGTTAAATGTCTAGATTTGAGCCCAGTAGCTGGTGGGTTTGGCCAGTCTCTCCCTGCCTTGATGGAATGCCTTCAAATCAAATCACATTTTATTTGTCACATAGACATGGTTAGCAGATGTCTCAAATGTCAATATGCCTTGTATACTGTTGTTCAGGTTAGTTATCATTGTTTTAGTTTACAATGGAGCCCCTAGTCCACTCTTCATACCCCTGATACCTCCTTTGTCCCACCTCCCACACATGCGGTGACCTCACCCATTACAACCAGCATGTCCAGAGATACAACCTCTCTTATCATCACCCAGTGCCTGGGCTTACCTCCGCTGTACCCTACCCCTGTCTGCGCATTATGCCCTGAATATATTCTACCATGCCCAGAAATCTGCTCCTTTTATTCTTTGTCCCCAACGCTCTAGGCGACCAGTTTTGATAGCCTTTAGCCGCACCCTCATACTACTCCTCCTCTGTTCCGCGGGTGATGTGGAGGTAAACCCAGGCCCTGCATGTCCCCAGGCACCCTAATTTGTTGACTTCTGTGATCGAAAAAGCCTTGGTTTCATGCATGTCAACATCAGAAGCCTACTCCCTAAGTTTGTTTTACTCACTGCTTTAGCACACTCTGCTAACCCTGATGTCCTTGCCGTGTCTGAATCCTGGCTCAGGAAGGCCACCAAAAATTCTGAGATTTCCATACCCAACTATAACATTTTCCGTCAAGATAGAACTGCCAAAGGGGGAGGAGTTGCAGTCTACTGCAGAGAGAGCCTGCAAAGTAATGTCATAAATTCCAGGTCCATACCCAAACAGTTTGAACTACTAATTTGAAAAATTACTCTCTCCAGAAATAAGTCTCTCACTGTTGCCGCCTGCTACCGACCCCCCTCAGCTCCCAGCTGTGCCCCGGACACCATTTTTGAATTGATCGCCCCCCATCTAGCTTCAGAGTTTGTTCTGTTAGGTGACCTAAACTGGCAGTCCTACAATCTAAGCTAGATGCCCACAATCTCACACAAATCATACATTTACATTTACATTTAAGTCATTTAGCAGACGCTCTTATCCAGAGCGACTTACAAATTGGTGCAATCACCTTATGACATCCAGTGGAACAGTCACTTTACAATAGTGCATCTAAATCTTAAAAGGGAGGGGGGGGGTGAGAAGGATTACTTATCCTATCCTAGGTATTCCTTAAAGAGGTGGGGTTTCAGGTGTCTCCGGAAGGTGGTGATTGACTCCGCTGTCCTGGCGTCGTGAGGGAGTTTGTTCCACCATTGGGGGGCCAGAGCAGCGAACAGTTTTGACTGGGCTGAGCGGGAACTGTACTTCCTCAGTGGTAGGGAGGCGAGTAGGCCAGAGGTGGATGAACGCAGTGCCCTTGTTTGGGTGTAGGGCCTGATCAGAGCCTGGAGGTACTGAGGTGCCGTTCCCCTCACAGCTCCGTAGGCAAGCACCATGGTCTTGTAGCGGATGCGAGCTTCAACTGGAAGCCAGTGGAGAGAGCGGAGGAGCGGGGTGACGTGAGAGAACTTGGGAAGGTTGAACACCAGACGGGCTGCGGCGTTCTGGATGAGTTGTAGGGGTTTAATGGCACACGCAGGAGCCCAGCCAACAGCGAGTTGCAGTAATCCAGACGGGAGATGACAAGTGCCTGGATTAGGACCTGCGCCGCTTCCTGTGTGAGGCAGGGTCGTACTCTGCGGATGTTGTAGAGCATGAACCTACAGGAACGGGCCACCGCCTTGATGTTAGTTGAGAACGACAGGGTGTTGTCCAGGATCACGCCAAGGTTCTTAGCGCTCTGGGAGGTGGACACAATGGAGTTGTCAACCGTGATGGCGAGATCATGGAACGGGCAGTCCTTCCCCGGGAGGAAGAGCAGCTCCTTCTTGCTGAGGTTCAGCTTGAGGTGGTGATCCGTCATCCACACTGATATGTCTGCCAGACATGCAGAGATGCGATTCGCCACCTGGTCATCAGAAGGGGGAAAGGAGAAGATTAATTGTGTGTCGTCTGCATAGCAATGATAGGAGAGACCATGTGAGGTTATGACAGAGCCAAGTGACTTGGTGTATAGCGAGAATAGGAGAGGGCCTAGAACAGAGCCCTGGGGGACACCAGTGGTGAGAGCGCGTGGTGAGGAGACAGATTCTCGCCACGCCACCTGGTAGGAGCGACCTGTCAGGTAGGACGCAATCCAAGCGTGGGCCGCGCCGGAGATGCCCAACTCGGAGAGGGTGGAGAGGAGGATCTGATGGTTCACAGTATCGAAGGCAGCCGATAGGTCTAGAAGGATGAGAGCAGAGGAGAGAGAGTTAGCTTTAGCGGTGCGGAGCGCCTCCGTGATACAGAGAAGAGCAGTCTCAGTTGAATGACTAGTCTTGAAACCTGACTGATTTGGATCAAGAAGGTCATTCTGAGAGAGATAGCGGGAGAGCTGGCCAAGGACGGCACGTTCAAGAGTTTTGGAGAGAAAAGAAAGAAGGGATACTGGTCTGTAGTTGTTGACATCGGAGGGATCGAGTGTAGGTTTTTTCAGAAGGGGTGCAACTCTCGCTCTCTTGAAGACGGAAGGGACGTAGCCAGCGGTCAGGGATGAGTTGATGAGCGAGGTGAGGTAAGGGAGAAGGTCTCCGGAAATGGTCTGGAGAAGAGAGGAGGGGATAGGGTCAAGCGGGCAGGTTGTTGGGCGGCCGGGCGTCACAAGACGCGAGATTTCGTCTGGAGAGAGAGGGGAGAAAGAGGTCAGAGCACAGGGTAGGGCAGTGTGAGCAGAACCAGCGGTGTCGTTTGACTTAGCAAACGAGGATCGGATGTCGTCGACCTTCTTTTCAAAATGGTTGACGAAGTCATCTGCAGAGAGGGAGGAGGGGGGGGAGGGGGAGGAGCATTCAGGAGGGAGGAGAAGGTGGCAAAGAGCTTCCTAGGGTTAGAGGCAGATGCTTGGAATTTAGAGTGGTAGAAAGTGGCTTTAGCAGCAGAGACAGAAGAGGAAAATGTAGAGAGGAGGGAGCGAAAGGATGCCAGGTCCGCAGGGAGGCGAGTTTTCCTCCATTTCCGCTCGGCTGCCCGGAGCCCTGTTCTGGAACCCACCAGGTACAACCCTAAATCTGTCAACAAGGGCACCCTCATAGACGTCATCCTGACCAACTGGCCCTCCAAATACACCTCCGCTGTCTTCAACCAGGATCTCAGCAATCACTGCCTCATTGCCTGTATCCGCTACGGAGCCGCAGTCAAACGACCACCCCTCATCACTGTCAAACGCTCCCTAAAACACTTCTGTGAGCAGGCCTTTCTAATCGACCTGGCCCGGGTATCCTGGAAGGACATTCACCTCATCCCGTCAGTTGAGGATGCCTGGTCATTCTTTAAAAGTAACATCCTCAACATTTTAGATAAGCATTCTCCATTCAAAAAATGCAGAACTAAGAACAGATATAGCCCTTGGTTCACTCCAGACCTGACTGCCCTCGACCAGCACAAAAACATCCTGTGGCGGCCTGCAATAGCATTGAAGAGTTCCCGCGATATGCAACTGTTCAGGGAAGTCAGGAACCAATACACGCAGTCAGTCAGGAAAGCTAAGGCCAACTTCTTCAGGCTGAATTTTGCATCCGGTAGCTCCAACTCCAAAAAGTTCTGGGACACTGTAAAGTCCATGGAGAACAAGAGCACCTCCTCCCAGCTGCCCACTGCACTGAGGATAGGAAACACAGTCACCACCGATAAATCCACGATAATCGTTCATTTCAACAAGCATTTCTCAACGGCTGGCCATACCTTCCGCCTGGCTTCTCCAACCTTGGCCAACAGCTCCACCCCCCGCAGTTACTCGCCCAAGCCTCTCCAGGTCCTCCTTTACCCAAATCCAGATAGCAGATGTTCGGAAAGAACTGCAAAACCTGGACCCGTACAAATCAGCTAGGCTTGACAATCTGGACCCTCTATTTCTGAAACTATCCGCCGCCATTGTCGCAACCCCTATCACCAGCTTGTTCAACCTCTCTTTCATATCGTCTGAGATCTCCAAGGATTGGAAAGCTGCCGCAGTCTCCCCCCTCTTCAAAAGGGGGAGACACCCTGGACACCCTGGACAGACCTATATCCATCCTGCCCTGCCTATCTAAGGTCTTCGAAACCCAAGTCAACAAACAGGTCACTGACCATCTCGAATCCCACCGTACCTTCTCCGCTGTGCAATCTGGTTTCCGAGCCGGTCACGGGTGCACCTCAGCCACGCTCAAGGTACTAAACGATATCATAACCGCCATCGATAAAAGACAGTACTGTGCAGCCGTCTTCATCGACCTTACCAAGGCTTTCGACGTTCAATCACCATATTCTTATCGGCAGACTCAGCCTCGGTTTTTCTGATGACTGCCTTGCCTGGTTCACCAACTACTTTGCAGACAGAGTTCAGTGTGTCAAATCGGAGGGCATGCCGTCCGGTCCTCTGGCAGTCTCTATTGGGGAGCCACAGGGTTCAATTCTCGGGCCGACTCTTTTCTCTGTATATATCAATGATGTTGCTCTTGCTGCGGGTGATTCCCTGATCCACCTCTACGCAGACGACACCATTCTGTATACTTCCGGCCCATCCTTGGACACTGTGCTATCTAACCTCCAAATGAGCTTCAATACCATACAGCACTCCTTCTGTGGCCTCCAACTGCTCTTAAACGCTAGTAAAACCAAATGCATGCTTTTCAACCATTCGCTGCCTGCACCCGCACGCCCGACTAGCATCACCACCCTGGATGGTTCCGACCTTGAATATATGGACATCTATAAGTACCTAGGTGTCTGGCTAGACTGTAAACTCTCCTTCCAGACTCATATCAAACATCTCCAATCGAAAATCTAATCAAGAGTCGGCTTTCTATTCCGCAACAAAGCCTCCTTCACTCACGCCGCCAAACTTACCCTAGTAAAACTGACTATCCTACCGATCCTCGACTTCGGCGATGTCATCTACAAAATTGCTTCCAACACTCTACTCAGCAAACTGGATGCCGTTTATCACAATGCCATCCGTTTTGTCACTAAAGCACCTTATACCACCCACCACTGCGACCTGTATGCTCTAGTCGGCTGGCCCTCGCTACATATTCGTCGCCAGACCCACTGGCTCCAGGTCATCTACAAGTCCATGCTAGGTAAAGCTCCGCCTTATCTCAGTTCACTGGTCACGATGGCAACACCCACCCATAGCACGCGCTCCAGCAGGTGTATCTCACTGATCATCCCTAAAGCCAACACCTCATTTGGCCGCCTTTCGTTCCAGTTCTCTGCTGCCTGTGACTGGAACGAATTGCAAAAATCGCTGAAGTTGGAGACTTTTATCTCCCTCACCAACTTCAAACATCTGCTATCTGAGCAGCTAACCGATCGCTGCAGCTGTACATAGTCTATCGGTAAATAGCCCACCCATTTTTACCTACCTCATCCCCATACTGTTTTTATTTATTTACTTTTCTGCTCTTTTGCACACCTATATCTCTACCTGTACATGACCATCTGATCATTTATCACTCCAGTGTTAATCTGCAAAATTGTAATTATATGCCTACCTCCTCATGCCTTTTGCACACAGTGTATATAGACTCATTTTTTTATTTTTTTTATTTTTCTACTGTGTTATTGACTTGTTAATTGTTTACTCCATGTGTAACTCTGTGTTGTCTGTTCACACTGCTATGCTTTATCTTGGCCAGGTCGCAGTTGCAAATGAGAACTTGTTCTCAACTAGCCTACCTAGTTAAATAAAGGTGAAATAAAAAAAATAAAAAAACGTTAATGCGAGTGTAGCGAAATGCTTGTGCTTCTAGTTCCGACAGTGCAGTAATATCTAACAAGTAATCTAACAATTCCCCAACAACTACCTAATACACACAAATCTAAAGGGGTGAGAGACAACATGTGCATGTAAGTAAATGGATGAGCGATGGGTAAGCGACATAGGCAAGGTGCAATATATGGTATAAAATACAGTACATGCATGTGATATGAGTAATGTAAGATACAATTGAAGTAGGAAGTTTACATACACTTAGGTTGGAGTTATTAAAACTTGTTTTTCAACCACTCCACAAATTTCGTGTTAACAATCTATAGTTTTGGCAAGTCAGTTAGGACATCTACTTTGTGCATGATACAAGTCATTTTTCCAACAATTGTTTACAGGCAGATTATTTCACTTATAATTCTCTGTATCACAATTCCAGTGGGTCAGAAGTTTACATACACTAAATTCACTGTGCCTTTAAAAACAGCTTGGAAAATTCCAGAAAATTATGTCATGGCTTTAGAAGCTTCTGATCGGCTAATTGACACTTTTTTTGTCAATTGGAGGTGTACCTGTGGATGTATTTCAAGGCCTAATTTCAAACTCAGTGCCTCTTTGCTTGACATCATGGGAAAATCAAGAGAAATCAGCCAGAAAGAAAATCAGAAAGAAAATTATAGACCTCCACAAGTCTGGTTCATCATTGGGAGCAATTTCCAAACGCCTGAAGGTATCACGTTCATCTGTACAAACAATAGTACGCAAGTATAAACACCATGAGACCACGCAGCCGCCATACCGCTCAGGAAGGAGGCGCGTTCTGTCTCCTAGAGATGAACGTACTTTGGTGCGAAAAGTGCAAATCAATCCCAGAACAACAGCAAAGGACCTTGTGAAGATGCTGGAGGAAACAGGTACAAAAGTACTTATAACCACAGTAAAACAAGTCCTATATCGACATAACCTGAAAGGCCGCTCAGCAAGGAAGAAGCCACTGCTCCAAAACCGCCATAAAAAAGCCAGACTACGGTTGCAACTGCACATGGGGACAAAGATCATACTTTTTCTCCTCTGGTCTGATGAAACAAAAATAGAACTGTTTGGCCATAATGACCATTGTTATGTTTGGAGGAAAAAGGGGGACACTTACAGGCCAAAGAACACCATCCCAACCGTGAAGCACGGGGGTGGCAGCATCATGTTGTGGGGGTGCTTTGCTGCAAGAAAAACTGGTGCACTTCACAAAATAGATGGCATCATGAGGCAGGAAAATGATGTGGATATTTTGAAACAACATCTCAAGACATCAAGTTAAAGCTTGATTGCAAATGGGTCTTCCAAATGGACAATGACCACAAGCATACTTCCAAAGTTGTGGCAAAATGGCTTAAGGACAACAAAGTCAAGGTATTGGAGTGGCCATCACAATGCCCTGACCTCAATCCCATAGAAAATGTGTGATCTGAACTCATCCACCTCTGGCCTGCTCGCCTCCCTACCACTGAGGAAGTACAGTTCCCGCTCAGCCCAGTCAAAACTGTTCGCTGCTCTGGCCCCCCAATGGTGGAACAAACTCCCTCACGACGCCAGGACAGCGGAGTCAATCACCACCTTCCGGAGACACCTGAAACCCCACCTCTTTAAGGAATACCTAGGATAGGATAAGTAATCCTTCTCACCCCCCCTTTAAGATTTAGATGCACTATTGTAAAGTGACTGTTCTACTGGATGTCATAAGGTGAATGCACCAATTTGTAAGTCGCTCTGGATAAGAGCGTCTGCTAAATGACTTAAATGTAAATGTAAATGTAATGAAACAACATCTCCACTTCGCTGACCCTCAACACTGGCGCCCCACAAGGGTGCGTGCTCAGCCCTCTCCTGTACTCTCTGTTTATCCATGACTGCGTGGCCATGCACGCCTCCAACTCAATCTCCGAGTTTTCAGATGACACTACAGTGGTAGGCTTGATTACCAACAACGATCAGACAGCCTACAGGGAGGAGATGAGGGCGCTCGGAGTACGGTGTCAGGAAAACAACCTCTCGCTCAACGTCAACAAAACAAAGGAGATGATCGTGGACTTCAGGAAACAGCAGAGGGAACACCCCCCTTATCCACATCGAAGGGACAGCAGTGGAGAAGGTGGAAAGTTTTAAGTTCCTCTGCGTACACGTCACTGACAAACTGAAGTGGTCCACTCACACAGACAGCGTGGTGAAGAAGGCGCAGCAGCACCTCTTCAACCTCAGGAGGCTGAAGAAATTTGGCTTGTCACCAAAAACACTCACAAACTTTTACAGATGCACAATCGAGAGCATCCTGTTGGGCTGTATCACCACCTGGTACGGCAACTGCTCCGCCCTCAACCGTAAGGCTCTCCATAGGGTAGTGAGGTCTGCACAACGCATCACCGGAGGCAAACTACCTGCCCTCCAGGACACCTACACTACCTGATGTCACAGGAAGGCCAAAAAGATCATCAAGGACAACAACCACCCGAGCCACTCCCTGTTCACCTCGCTATGATCCAGAAGTGGAGGTCAGTACAGGTGCATCAAAGCTGGGACCGAGAGACTGAAAAACAGCTTCTATCTCACGGCCATCAGACTGTTAAACAGCCATCACTAACATTGACTGGCTGCTGCCAACATACTGATCTCTCGCCACTTTAATAATTAAACATTGGACGTAATAAATGTAGTCACTTTAAACAATGCCACTTTATATAATGTTTACATACCCTACACTACTCATCTCATATGTATATACTGTACTCTATACCATCTTGCCTGTGCTGTTTGGCCATCACTCATCCATATATATTTATAGATATACATATTCTTATTCATTCCTTACACTTGTGTGTTTAAGGTAGTTGTTGTGAAATTGCTAGATTACTTGTTAGATATTACTGCGTGGTCGGAACTAGAAGCACAAGCATTTCACTACACTCGCATTAACATCTGCTAACCATGTGTATGTGACAAATAACATTTGATTTGATTTGAAATCACTACTTAAGGACACCAATAATAAGAAGAGATTTGCTTGGGCTAAGAAACACAAGTAATGGACATTACACCGGTGGAAATCTGTCCTTTGGTCTGATGAGTCCAAATTTGAGACTTTTGGTTCCAACCGCCATGTCAATATGAGACGCAGAGTAGGTGAACGGTTGATCTCCGCATGTGTGGTTCCCACCGTGAAGCATGGAAGAGGAGGTGTGATGTGTGGGGTGTTTTGCTGGTGACAATGTCAGGGATTTATTTAGAATTCAAGGCACACTTAACCATTATGGATACCACAGCATTCTACAGCAATACGCCATCCATCTGGTTTGCGCTTAGTGGGACTATCATTTGTTTTTCAACAGGACAATGACCCAACACACCTCCAGGCTGTGTAAGGACTGTTTGACCAAGAAGGAGAGTGATGGATTGCTGCATCAGATGACCTTGCCTAACACAATCCCCTGACCTCAACCCAATTGAAATGGTTTGGGGTGAGTTGGACTGCAGAGTGAAGGAAAAGCAGTGCTCAGCATACTGTATGTGTGAACTCCTTCAAGACTGTTCTGGAAAAGCATTCCGGGTGAAGCTGGTTGATAGAATGCCAAGAGTGTGCAAAGCTGTTTGAAGAATCTAAAATATAAAATGTGTTCTGATTTGTTTAATACTTTTTTGGTTACTACATGATTATATGTGTTATATGCATTGCGATTCAATACTGTGATTTTATTGTGATTTGATGTTCCAAACATATTGCTCATCATATGTCCACAGCGGAGGGACAAGAGAGAACCATGAGAAAACAAGTTTTGATCAGTCATGGAAAGTAAAAGTGCTGAAATCAAATGGCTCCCTATTTTAAAAGGTGACTATGAAGGAAAAATACTGGAGTTTTGGTGCAGGTACAGCAAACTAGCACAACAATTATATTGTGATATTGTCAACATGATACATCATCCAAAATAATATCCAGATATGCATGGTGAATTAATGTAATAATGAATTCCCCCTTTTGGTGAATTTACCTAGAATCAATGCATCGTTTGGAACCTTCATTTAGAATGACCATGGTGAGAGTACGCCGTCATTGTAAATAAGAATTTGTTCTTAATTGACTTTCTGTAATGGCTCTCTTCTATCTCCTCCTCTGACGAAGAGGTGGAACAAGGATCGGACCAAAATGCAGCGTGATGATGATTCATGATATATTTTAATAAAGAAAAAACTATACATGCAGAAACTACAAAAATAATTAAATGAAATAATGAAAACCAAAACAGCCCTATCTGGTGCTGGTGCAGGTACAAAGACAGGAACAGTCACCCACGACATACTCAAAGAATATGGCTGCCTAAATATGGTTCCCAATCAGAGACAACGATAATCACCTGACTCTGATTGAAAACCGCATCAGGCAGCCATAGACTATGCTAGACACCCCACAAAAACCCTGTGACAAAAACGCACCACAATAACCCATGTCACACCCTGGCCTGACCAAATAAATGAAGACAAACATACATTACTTCGACCAGGGCGTGACACTTTCCTAGTTAAATAAAGGTTAAATAATAAAAAATAGTTTAAAAAATAAAGAGTTGGGTTGATAGGGAGGGTGTCACGATTGTAATATCAATTATTTGACTCTTCTGCCATTGTCATAACGGCCATTGGCTCCAGCCCTAACACAATGGGACGAGGTGGAGATGTAATCGGGAAAATTTTGTGGACCAATTACAGGAATTGCTAATCATTAATTGATTGGGATCCTACAGGATCACAATGATGACCGTGGGCTTTAACCCGGAGAAAAATAATCTGTGGTAAAACCGTTTCTTGGGGATGTAGATTGCAGTAGTCTTCTTCACATTTTGCTGGTTATATTAGTTGATCTCATTTCCCCCCTATAGGTATAGTACTTCCCAGCCCCAACACCCCCACTAGCAACTACAAACTCCATCACCATCACCTCAGCACAGAGAACCAAAGTACTGAGTCTCTTCTCTGCCTCTGCCTCTGCTCCAAGGTTTGATCTTAAAGCTGTGATCGTTCATTAATGATCGAGATATTACAGTTTTTCTCAATTGCTAAAGCACTAAAACCCATTGGCTGAACAAAGTTCTCAGTTGCCTGGACTCATTTAGCTAATTATGCAGTCTGTTGTTAATACCTTAAACCATTTCACATGGTAAAACACAACTTTCAGATCTCACTTTTCAGCAAAACTCTAAACACATTCTCATTCTCAAAACACATTCTGCACTCTAATGCACATGTCATCCATACTGGTAAACACAAGTGGCAACAATCAAATACAAATAGAGAACATATGTCATTGATTTAACACAACCACTCAAAATTGATTTAACCTGTTTCAAATGATGCGACACAACCAATATAAGCCAGTTCAGAGAGCAAACAGGTTGTTGAAGGTGGGAAGGAGAAGGTCTGAGAATTGATACTGTAGTACAGTGCATTGTAGGCTGTATACTGTACAATGGATGAATTGTATGGCCCTGAACATTGTGCTTTTCATTTATTACGTAACAGTACTTACTGACTGCTCAATAGATTTTGACTGGTTGCAGGTTCATATCAACAAAGAACAAGAATTACAGTATCACAGAGACAAAGGACAAGTTTGTGAGATGCAGGGTACAGTACAGTAAAAATAGGGGTACAAGGAGGAGGAAGAAGAACAAAAAGCAAAGTAGTAATTTCTGATCAATTTTGAGCTACTATGATAGAACATGTTTTCGTTCATCAAAAGACAATGACGGAAGAATATGAATATTTTTTAGATTAAAAATGTACTTCTCCCTGAGAATTGTATGTTTTGAACAATGTGTTTTCTATTTTTCGGTGTATTGTTTACTGACTGCTTGAGAGTGTATATCATTTTATTCACTTTGTTCATGATTTGAGAGCAGTGGTTTTGAACACAGGTAAAACTGTTTTGAGGCGAATGTTTCATTTTGCAAGAGGAGTCAGAGGTTATGTAAATAGTGCTTGAAGATGAGGTTTTGTGTTTAATGTTTTCAGGAAATGGAACAAGGTTTCAGAAATTGTGTTTTAGCAATTGAGAAAAACTGTAACAACCTCATTATCAACGTCCGCATGGTGGGGTTGAGGGGTTGGGGGGTTGAATGGGGGAAGCTCGAGGGGACGGGAGAGAGAGAGAGGGGTTCAATGCTCATTCCAGCACTCCTACTTCAGCTGAATGTTTAACTGGGAGGGAGCAGAGATGCGTGTTTGTGTGTGCACAGACTACCCTTTCTTGGCTTCCCAGTCACCCCGGTATCTGTGTGTGTGTGTGTGTGTGTGTGTGTGTGTGTGTGTGTGTGTGTGTGTGTGTGTGTGTGTGTGTGTGTGTGTGTGTGTGTGTCTTCGTGCAAGTTTTATAGACTGCACATCACTCGTCAAAAGCCCAAGAGAGAGGAGAGAGACAAGGAGATGGTTATTATGTAGCAGAGAGAGGAGAAAGAGGAGAGAAAGAGAGAGAGACTGAGAGAGAGAGAGAGAGAGAGAGAGAGAGCGAAAGAGCGAGAGAGCGAGGCAAAAAGAGAGAGAGGTTTGGGATGTGGATACTGGACATTACCATATAGTAATGTCCAGTTTTCAAACAGAGTTAATCAGAGACTGAAGATCATTAACAGGAGAAAGGCAGGAGGAGGATGAGTGAAACAAAAGAAAAGGTAGAGTCAAGGGACCCTGGAGAAGCCTGAGAAGAGGAGCATTGCAGATAATAGTGGGAATCTACACTTTACAGTGATTATTTCTGAGGAAACAGGATTGTTTCAGGATTTATGGAAATAGATGCTCCCTATTAATACCAACTAGTCCAACTGTCAGTCTTCTACTTCTGATTACCATTGCAGTTTTGAGAGACCTTCAGTGCAGTACTGTACATAATGTCCTGTATGGGCTGAGTATTATAAGAACTTAGGTGCAGTGAGAGAACTCAATGTATCTTTCGTCAAAAGTAGTGCTCGAAACTAATATTTAACCATTCATAAATGACTTTGAATCCCTTTATAAAGTAAACTATAATGTAAAGTGTTACCCAACTCAGTAACTGCTGAGTTACAGTTTTGATTACTTGTTCCGTGACTTTTGCCACAAATTGAGATGAAAAGCAACCCAAACATATCACAGTAAGCCTGCCCAGCGCCTGAGACCAGCTGACCTTTACACACACACACACACACACACACACACACACACACACACACACACACACACACACCATAATCTTATTTGTTTGTGTGTTTTAAAGAGACAGAGAGCTAGAGAGAGGGACAGAAAGCTAGAGACAGAGACAGAGAGCTAGAGACATAGAGCTAGAGCTAGAGATCAAATCAAATCAAATGTTATTGGTCACATACACATGGTTAGCAGATGTTAATGCGAGAGTAGCGAAATGATTGTGCTTCTAGTTCCGACCGTGCAGTAATATCTAACAAATAATCAAACAATTTCACAACAATTACCTCATACACACAAGTGTAAAGGAATGAATAAGAATATGTGTATATATAAATATATGGATGAGAGATGGCCGAACGGCATAGGCAAGATGCAGTAGATGGTATAAAGTACAATATATACATATGAGATAAGTAATGTAGGGTATGTAAACATTATATAAAGTGACATTGTTTAAAGTGACTAGTGATACATTTATTACATCCCATTTTTTATTATTAAAGTGCCTAGAGATTGAGTCAGTATGTTGGCAGCAGCCAGTCAATGTTAGTGGTGGCTGTTTAACAGTCTGATGGCCTTGAGATAGAAGCTGTTTTTCAGTCTCTCGGTCCCAACTTTGATGCGCCTGTACTGACCTCACCTTCTGGATGATAGCGAGGTGAACAGACAGTGGCTCGGGTGGTTGTTGTCCTTGATCTTTTTGGCCTTCCTGTGACATCGGGTAGTGTCCTGGAGGGCATATAGTTTCCCCCCGGTGATGCGTTGTGCAGACCTCACTACCCTCTGGAGAGATTAATGGTTGAGGGCGGAGCAGTTGCCGTACCAGGTGGTGATACAACCCAACAGGATCTCAATTGTGCATCTGTAAACATTTGTGAGTGTTTTTGGTGACAAGTCAAATTTCTTCACCTCCTGAGGTTGAAGAGGCGCTGTTGTGCCTTCTTCACCACGCTGTCTGTGTGGGTGGACCATCAGTTTTTCCGTGATGTGTACGCTGAGAAACTTAAAAATGTTCACCTTCTCCACTACTATCCCGGAGAGGGGGAGTACTCCCTCTGCTGTTTTCTTAAGTCCACGATCATCTCATTTGTTTTGTTGACGTTGAGTGTGAAGTTATTTTCCTGACACCACACTCCGAGGGCCATCTCCTCCTCCCTGTAGGCCGCCTCGTTGTTGTTGGTCATCAAGTCTACCACTGTAGTGTCGTCTGCAAACTTGATTATTGAGTTGGAGGCGTGCATGGCCACGCAGTCATGGGTGAACAGGGAGTACAGGAGAGGGCTGAGAACGCACCCTTGTGGGGCACCAGTGTTGAGGATCAGCGGGGTGGAGATGTTGTTTCCTCCCCTCACCACCTGGGGGCGTCCCGTCAGAAAGTCCAGGACCGTGTTGCACAGCGCGGGATTGAGACCCAGTGTCTCAAGCTTAATGATGAGTTTGGAGGGTACTATGGTGTTAAATGCTGAGCTGTAGTCGATGAACAGCATTCTTACATAGGTGTTCCTCTTGTCCAGATGGGTCAGGGCAGTGTGCTGTGTGATTGCGATTGCGTCGTCTGTGGACCTATTGGGGCGGTAAGCAAATTGGAGTGGCTCTAGGGTATCAGGTAGGGTGGAGGTGATATGATCCTTGACTAGTCTCTCAAAGCACTTCATGATGACGGAAGTGATAGCCATTTAGCTCAGTTACCTTAGCTTTCTTGGGAACAGGAACAATGGTGGCCCTCTTGAAGCATGTGGGAACAGCAGACTGGGATAGGGATTGATTGAATATGTCCGTAAACACACCAGCCAGCTGGTCTGCGCATGCTCTGAGGATGCGGCTAGGGATGCCGTCTGGGCCGGCAGCCTTGCGAGGGTTAACACGTTTAAATGTTTTACTCACGTTGGCTGCGGTGAAGGAGAGTCTGCAGGATTTGGTAACAGGCCGTGTCGGTGGCACTGTATTGTTCTCAAAACGAGCAAAGAAGTTTTTCAGTCTGTCTGGGAGCAAGACATCGGGGTCAGCAATGGGGCTAGTTTTCTTTTTGTAATCCGTGATTGGCTGTAGACCCTGCCACATACCTTTCATGTATGTCTGTGCCGTTGAATTGCGACTCAACTTTGTCTCTATACGGACACTTAGCTTGTTTGATTGCCTTGCGGAGGGAATAGCTACACTGTTTGTATTCGGTCATGTTTCCGTTCGCCTTACCCTAATTAAAATCAGTGGTTCGTGCTTTCAGATTTGCATGAATGCTGCCGTCAATCCACGGTTTCTGGTTGGGGAAGGTTTTAATAGCCGCCGTGGGTACAATGTCGCCGATGCACTTGCTAATAAACTCGCTCACCGAATCAGCATATACATCAATGTTGTTGTTCGACGCTATCCGGAACATATCCCAGTCCACGTGATCGAAGCAATCTTGAAGCGTGGAATAAGATTGGTCGGACCAGCATTGAACAGACCTGAGCACGGACGTTTCCTGTTTTACTTTCTGTCTATAGGCTGGGAGCAACAAAATGGAGTCGTGGTCAGGTTTGCCGAAAGGAGGGCAAGGGAGGGCTTTGCATGCGTCGCTGAAGTGAGAGTAACAATGATCCAGAATTTTGCCAGCCCGGGTCGCGCATTCGATATGTGTGACGCACTTAGGCGTAGTGGGTACGGAGTCAGGCGCAGGAGGCAGAAGGTACAGAACAATGTTTTAATTTCAGGCACAGAGAAAATAGTACACGCCAATACAGAGCACACATAAACGACCGGCTCAAAACCAGGACCTAACCAGTCCGGAGGAAAAACAAAACTGAAACGCACTACCACACACAAAACCAGAGGAAAAATAAGCCCGTACAAAGAGCAGGCGGGCTTTACCGGCTTAAATAGCCCAACTAAAAATCTAAACAAGAAACAGGTGTAACCAATAAGACAAAACCAACAGAAAAGGGAAAAGGGATTGGTGGCAGCTAGTAGACCGGTGACGACGCCCGCCGAGCGCCACCCGAACAGGAAGAGTCGTGACAATATGCTGATAAAATGTAGGGAGCCTTGTTTTCAGATTAGCCTTGTTAAAATCCCCAGCTACAATAAATGCAGCCTCGGGATATATGGTTTCCAGTTTACATAGAGAGCTAGAGACAGAGAGCAAGATACAGAGAGCTAGAGACAGAGACAGATCGCAAGTGACAGAGACACAGAGCTAGAGACAGAGAACTGGAGACAGAGACAGAGAGCTAGAAACAGAGCGCTAGAGAAAAGAGAGCTAGAGACAGAGAGCTGGACACAGAGAGCGAGAGACAGAGAGCTAGAGACAGAGAGCTAGAGACAAAACAAATCAAATCAAATGTGATTCAATTTAAACAGAGAGATAGAGACAGAGCGATGGAGACAGAGAGATAGAGACAGAGAGCTTGAGATGGAGCACTAGAGACAGAGAGCAAGAGACAGAGAGCTGGAGACAAAACAAATCAAATCAAATGTGATTTAATTTTGACAGAAAGCTATAGACAGAGATCTATAGACAGAGATCTAGAGACAGAGACAGAGAGCTGGAGACAGAGAGCTAGAGACAAAACAAATCAAATCAAATGTGATTTATTTTAGACAGAGAGCTAGAGACAAAACAAATCAAATCAAATGTGATTTATTTTAGACAGAGAGCTAGAGACAGAGAGCTAGAGACAGAGAGCTAGAAACAGAGAGCTAGAGACAGAGTGCTTGAGACAGAGAGCTAGAGAGACAGATCTAGAGACATAGAGCTAGAGACAGACAGCGAGAGACAGACAGCGAGAGACAGAGATCTAGAGACAGAGAGCTAGAGACAGAGATCTAGAGACATAGAGCTAGAGACAGAATCATACTACACCGGCTCCGACGTTCATCGGATGTGGCAGGGCTTGCAAACTACTACAAAGGGAAGCACAGCCGCAAGCTGCCCAGTGACACGAGCCTACCAGACGAGCTAAATAACGTCTATGCTCGCTTCGAGGCGAGTAACACTGAAAAATACGAGAGCATCAGCTATTCCGTATGACTGTGTGATCACCCTCTCCATAGCTGATGTGAGTAAAACAGGTCAACATTCACAAGGCCGCTGGGCCAGACAGAATACCAGGACGTGTACTCCGAGCATGCGCTGACCAACTCGCAAGTGTCTTCACTGACATTTTCAACCTCTCCCTGTCTGAGTCTGTAATACCAACTTGTTTAAAGCAAACAATCATAGTCTCTGTACCCAAGAACATTAAGGTAGCCTGCCTAAATGACTACCGACACGTAGCACTCACATCTGTAGCCATAAAATGCTTTGAAAGGCACATGGCTCACATCAATGTCATCATCCCAGAAACCTTTGACCCACTCCAATGTGCATACCTCCCCAACAGATCTGCAGATGATGCAATCTCTATTGCACTCAACACTGCCCTTTCCCACCTGGACAAATGGAACACCTATGTGAGAATTCTATTCATTGACTACAGCTCAGCGTTCAATACCACAGTGCCCTCCAAGCTCCTCACTAAACTAAGGACTCTGGGACAGAAGACCTCCTTCTGCAACTGGATCCTGGAATTTCTGAAGGGCCACCCCTGGGTGGTGAGGGTAGGTAACAACACATCTGCAACGCTGATCCTTAACATGGGGGCCCCTCAGGGGTGCGTGCTCAGTCTCCTTTTCTACTCCCTGTTCACTCATGACTGCACGGCCAAACACGACTCCAACACCATCATTACGTTTGCTGCTGACACAACAGTGGTAGGCCTGATCACCGACAACGATGAGACAGCCTATAGGGAGGAGGTCAGAGACCTGACGGTGTGCTGTAAGGGCAACAACCTCTCCCTCAACGTGATCAACACAAAGGAGATAATTGTGGACTAAAGGAAAGGTTCCTTGGCGTCCACATCACCAACAAACTAACATGGTCCAAGCACACCAAGACAGTCGTGAGGAGGGCACGACTAAGCCTATTCCCCCTCAGGAAACTGAAAAGATTTGGCATGGGTCCTCAGATTGTCAAAAGTTTTTACAGCTGCACCATCAAGAGCATCCTGACGGGTTGCACCACTGCCTGGTATGGCAACTGCTCGGCCTCCAACTGCAAGGCACTACAGAGGTTAGTTAATACAGCCCAGTACATCAATGGGGCCAAGCTTCCTGCCATCCAGGAACTCTTTACCAGGCGGTGTCAGAAGAAGGCCCTAAATATTGTTAAGGACTCCAGCCACCCTAGTCATAGACTGTTCTCTCTGCTACCGCACGGCAAGCGGTACCGGAGCGCCAAGTCTAGGTCCAAGAGGCTTCTATACAACTTCTACCCCCAAGCCATAAGACTCCTGAACAGCTAATCAAATGGCTTCCCAGACTATTTGCAGTGTAATTTTGACATCGATGACAGGACTGTATAAATCCTCTACACTAATTTGGTGAGTCATATGTGACTGTAGTCATTTTACCTTATGTATCTCATGTTCATTTCTGTGCCACATTTTCTGCAGTTTTAATTTAGTGTCTTATTGCAAGCAGGATCCATGTTTTGGAATATTTTTTATTATGTACAGAATTCCTTTATTTCACTCTATAATTTAGGTTAGTATTGTGGAGTAAATTAAATTTTGTTGATCCATCCTCCATTTTCTTTTATCTCAGCTATTAAACTCTAACTGTTTTAAAGTCACCATTGGCCTCTGAGAAATCCCTGAGAGGTTTCCTACCTCTCTGGAAACTGAGTTAGGAAGGACACTTGTATCTTTTTTTAGTGAATGGGTATATTGATACACCATCTTTTTTTACCTTTACTTAACTAGGGAAGTCAGTTAAGTGCAAATTCTTATCTTCAATGACGGCCTAGGAACAGTGGGTTAACTGCCTGTTCAGGGGCAGAATGACAGATTTGTACCTTGTCAGCTCGGGGATTTGAACTTCCGGTTACTAGTCCAATGCTATAACCACTAGGCTATGCTGCCACCCCAACACATCTGCAATGCTGATCCTTAACAGTGTAATTAATAACTTCACCATGCTCAAAGGGATATTTAATGTCTGCTTTTTTTTACCCATTTACCAATAGGTGCCCTTCTTTGCGAGGCATTGGAAAACCTCCCAGGTCAAACCTTCTGTGATTGAAATTCACTGCTCTACTGAGGGATCTTACAGATAATGGTATGTGTTGGGTACAGAGAAGAGGTAGTTATTCAAAAATCATGTTAAATACTACTAATAAGCCTCATTGTCCACCTCACCATTCTCCCAACAGTCTGATTTCACACGGCTAGATTTCTCTTGGTGCAGGGAGGTGACACACAGAGATACTGTATGATCGGTTGGTAAAAGAGCCAGGAAGCGATATAATTGGTTGGTTTAATGAAGTCCTGGAAGCTGTGATATTGACATTTACCTGAAATGCTTCAGGTCGAAAAAAAAAACTAGTTGAGCAGAGATCGATGTTATGACTGAAAATTGATTTTATGCCTTGTAATGGTGCCTTTGGAATTATTTTCCATTCTAAGTCATGCTCATTTTCAACCCATGAAACGTCACATTGCCACAAGTCACCTCCCTGGTCTTTGTGGTTGAATCTGTGTTTGAAATACACTGCTATACTGAGGGACCTTCCAGATAATTGTATGTGTGGGGTACAGAGAAGAGGTAGTCATTCAAAAAACATGTTAATCACTATTATTACACACAGAGTGAGTCCATGCAACTTAGTATGAGACTAATGTACATGTATTATTTAGGCTTGCTGTAACAAAGGGGTTGAATATTTATTGACCTAAGATATTTCAGCTTTTCATTTTTAATTGATTTGTAAACAAATTCTGAAAACATCATTCCATTTTGACATTATGGGGTATTGGCCAGCAACACAACATCTCAGTTTAATCCATTTTAAATTCAGGCTGTAAAAGTCAACGGGTCTGAATACTTTCTGAAGTCAGGGTATCTAATCCATGCTTGTTATTCTGATGATTCTTAGGACATTTCAAATGAGGAAGGGGGGATTTCATTATGCGGAATGGGAACAGAGACAAAGAGGGAGGGGAGATTTAGGTAGATTTGAGGTTCATTTCCGGTTATTTAGAGAAACTGAAAAGAGGATGGAAGAACAAATAAACAGAGGCAGAAGACTGTTGTAGCTAGCTAGGTCTCCATCCAATTCGCCACAAATTTTCATGCAAAAATATTTAAAAAACAATTTTCCATCAAATTGACTTGCACACAAAATATACCTTTTCGCTTAAGTTTTCATGTAACCTAATAAACTGCATGGTTGCCTGAGTCGTAGTGGGAGGACCACACACCATAACATTGTGTGACTCCAAGTTTATTTCCATATAATGATTTTTATATAAATATTTGCACATAAAGGTGTTTCCACTGCCATTTCTCGCATAATTAATTTTACAGACACAAAAAGATCCAACCATGTGGAACAAACAACTTATCTGCCCGCATTTATACAATTGTTCCAAAACTTCCTGTTTCCATCACAGCTGTCGTGATTTTGTTTTATATGGTATGACTTCAATCACATATAAACTGGATGGAAACGTGGTTAGTGAAACACACATGCACACACACACATGCACATACACCCAGGAATGATAAACTGTGGGAGTGTGAAGGCATTTGAACCAGAGAGACTACAACAGACAGGCACACACACACACACACATATAAGGCAAATGTCAACAAGAACACGAACAAGTTCTTATCTTGACAAACAGAAGCAAACAACTAAATAATTTCAAACTTCAAATAAAAAAATCAAATCAAATGTTATTTGTCACATTCTCTGAATACAACGGGTGTAGACTATCATGTGAGAGTATCCGTGCATGTGTGTGAGTGTGTGTATATACACTTAGGGTACAAAACATTTCCATGACGTAGACTGAACAGGTGGATCTAGGTGAAAGCTATGATCCCTTATTGATGTCACCTGTTAAATCCACAACAATCAGCGTTGATTTATTATTATTTTTTACTTAACCAGGTAGGCTAGATGAGAACAAGTTCTCATTTAAAACTGCGACCTGGCCAAGATAAAGCAAAGCAGTGTGACCAACAACAACACAGAGATACACATGGAATAAACAAACGTACAGACAATAACATAATAGAAAAATCTGTATACAGTGTGTGCAAATGAAGTAAGGAGGTAAGGCAATGAATAGGTCAATGGTGGCAAAGTAATTGCAATTTTGCAATTTACACTGGAGTGATAGACATGCAGATGAGGATGTGCAAGTAGAAATACTGGTGTGCAAAAGAGCAGAAAAACAAAACAAATATCGGGATGAGGAAGGTAGTTGGATGGGCTATTTACAGATGGGCTGTGTACAGTTGCAGCGATTGGTAAGCTGCTCTGACAGCTGACGCTTAAAGTTTGTGAGGGAGATATAAGTCTCCAGCTTCAGTGATTTTTGCAATTCGTTCCAGTCATTGGCAGCAGAGAACTGGAAGGAAAGGCGGCAAAAGTAGGAGTTGGCTTTGGGGATGATCAGTGAAATATACCTGCTGGAGCACGTGCTACAGGTGGGTTTTGCTATGGTGACCAGTGAGCTGAGATAAGGCGGGGCTTTACCTAGCAAAGACTTATAGATGACCTGGAGCCAGTGGGTTTGGCGACGAATATGAAGCGAGGGCCAACCAACGAGAGCATACAGGTCGCAGTGGTGGGTATATGGGGCTTTGGTGACAAAACGGATGGCACTGTGATAGACTGATTCCAATTTGCTGAGTAGAGTGTTGGAGGCTATTTTGTAAATGACATCGCTGAAGTCAAGGATCGGTAGGATAGTCAGTTTTACGAGGGTATGTTTGGCAGCATGAGTGAAGGAGGCTTTGTTGCGAAATAGGAAGCCAAATCAAAATGTAACTTTGGATTGGAGATGCTTAATGTGAGTCTGTGAGTTTACAGTCTAGCTAAACACCTAGGTATTTATAGTTGTCCACATATTCTAAGACAGAACCGTCCAGAGTAGTGATGCTAGTCGGACGGGCGGGTGCAGGCAGCGATCGGTTGAAAAGCATGCATTTCATTTTACTAGCATTTAAGAGCAGTTAGAGGCCACTGAAGGAGTGTTGTATGGCGTTGAAGCTCATCTGGAGGTTTGTCACACAGTGTCCAAAGAAGGGCCAGATGTATTGGCGGTTGCAGAGCTGTTGGCCGGGGTAGGAGTAGCCTGGTGGAAAGCATGGCCAGCCTTTGAGAAATGCTTATTGAAATTCTAATTTATCGTGGATTTATCGGCTGTGACAGTGTTTCCTAGCCTCAGTGCAGTGGGCAGTTGCGAGGAGGTTCTCTTATTCTCCATGGACTTGACAGTGTCCCAAAACGTTTTGGAATTAGTGCTGCAGGATGCAAATTTCTGTTTGAAAAAGCTAGACTTTGCTTTCCTAACTGACTGCATGTATTGGTTCCTAACTTCCCTGAGAAGTTGCATATCGCAGGGAGTATTTGAAGCTAGTGCATTACTCCACAGGTTGATTTTGTGCTGATCCAAGATGGCGTAGCAGTCGGACGTCTTGTCGTGTCGTGTCCCTTGTATATATCGTTTAAAAAATTTAAAAAACATATTTTTCTTCGCATATCTTTTAAAACATTTTGCTAAACCTCAACTTCTAAATACTCTCCTGCAACCCGCCTCACCCAATGTAGCTATTTTTTTCTAAAGTATTTATATCTACTTTGGATCCGGAACCCCTCAAATGAAGCTAGCCAGCTAGCTACCAGCTATCAGTCAGCAAACCATTGCTAGCGGTCTTCAGCTAACCGGTAATCAGCTGACCTTTAGCTCGGAAAGCTCTCGCCAGTTCGAACAGCGCGACTCTAACCAGAGCATAACGGACCTATTATTATTTATCCCCGGATTCCCACCGGATTCCCACCGCAAACGGAACATTTTTAGCTGGATTCTTCACAACTTCACAACCGCAACCCCGGATGATAACTCCTGGCTAGCGTTTCCACCCACTTAGCTTGAAACTAGCCCGGCCAGAGCTCCTGTGCTACCACCGAAGCATACTCCTGGGCTACAATATCCGGACCCACGACCGGTCTATCGATGTCACCGCATGAAGAGGAATAAACAGACTCGCCCCATCGCGACGTCCCCCAAAGGCTAACTTTCTAGCCCTTGCTATCTCCTTGCTTGCTAATTCGGCCTGCTAACTGCTAGCTTGTTTAGCCCCGGTCCGCTAACTGCTACCTTGTTTAGCCCTGGCCTACTAACTGTTAGCTTGTTAGCACAGGCCTGCTAACCGTCTGAATCGCCGCGTCCCAAACACTCACTGGACCAATATTTACTTTCTATCTCTTTTCAATTTTTAATTTGTTTATACCTTCCGGTAACCTGCCTCACCCAATGTGATACGGAATCGCTATTATTTTTAATTTTTAGAACACACTCAAGAACCTCCAGAAGCTAACCAGCTAACTAGCTACAAGCTATTTAGTCATTGTTAGCCACTGCTAGCGGCTTTTACCTTTTGCACAGCCAGACAGTTTTTTAAAACCTGGATAACACTCGCCAGTCCAGCTTCCCTGCCCCATCCACCGCTGCCCCCCTTGACACTGATTACTTGGCTACATAGCTGATGCATGCTGGACTGTCCATTTGATCACGGTACTCCATTCTGCTTGTTTATGTTTTATCTGTCGGCCCCAGCCACACTCAGGCTTTGTGTGTAGTTAATCCGACCCTCCCTGCCTAGTCAACGCCATTTTACCTGCTGTTGTTGTGCTAGCTGATTAGCTGTTGTTGTCTCACCTACTGTTTTAGCTACTGTTTTAGCTAGCTCTCCCAATTCAACACCTGTGATTACTGTATGCCTCGCTGTATGTCTCTCTCAAATGTCAATATGCCGTGTATACTGTTGTTCAGGTTAGTTATCATTGTTTTAGTTTACAATGGAGCCCCTAGTTCCACTCTTCATACCCCTGATACCTCCTTTGTCCCACCTCCCACACATGCGGTGACCTCACCCATTACAACCAGCATGTCCAGAGATACAACCTCTCTCATCATCACCCAGTGCCTGGGCTTACCTCCGCTGTACCAACACCGCACCATACCCCTGTCTGCGCATTATGCCCTGAATATATTCTACCATGCCCAGAAATCTGCTCCTTTTATTCTCTGTCCCCAACGTTCTAGGCGACCAGTTTTGATAGCCTTTAGCCGCACCCTCATACTACTCCTCCTCTGTTCCGCGGGTGATGTGGAGGTAAACCCAGGCCCTGCATGTCCCCAGGCACCCTCATTTGTTGACTTCTGTGATCGAAAAAGCCTTGGTTTCATGCATGTCAACATCAGAAGCCTCCTCCCTAAGTTTGTTTTACTCACTGCTTTAGCACACTCTGCTAACCCTGATGTCCTTGCCGTGTCTGAATCCTGGCTCAGGAAGGCCACCAAAAATTCGGAGATTTCCATACCCAACTATAACATCTTCCGTCAAGATAGAACTGCCAAAGGGGGAGGAGTTGCAGTCTACTGCAGAGATAGCCTGCAAAGTAATGTCATACTTTCCAGGTCCATACCCAAACAGTTCGAACTACTAATTTTGAAAATAACTCTCTCCAGAAATAAGTCTCTCACTGTTGCCGCCTGCTACCGACCCCCCTCAGCACCCAGCTGTGCCCTGGACACCATTTGTGAATTGATCGCCCCCCATCTAGCTTCAGAGTTTGTTCTGTTAGGTAACCTAAACTGGGATATGCTTAACACCCCGGCAGTCCTACAATCTAAGCTAGATGCCCTCAATCTCACACAAATCATCAAGGAACCCACCAGGTAACCCTAAATCTGTAAACAAGGGCACCCTCATAGACGTCATCCTGACCAACTGTCCCTCCAAATACACCTCCGCTGTCTTCAACCAGGATCTCAGCGATCACTGCCTCATTGCCTGTATCCGCTACGGAGCTGCAGTCAAACGACCACCCCTCATCACTGTCAAACGCTCCCTAAAACACTTCTGTGAGCAGGCCTTTCTAATCGACCTGGCCCGGGTATCCAGGAAGGACATCGACCTCATCCCGTCAGTTGAGGATGCCTGGTCATTCTTTAAAAGTAACTTCCTCACCATTTTAGATAAGCATGCTCCGTTCAAAAAATGCAGAACTAAGAACAGATATAGCCCTTGGTTCACTCCAGACCTGACTGCCCCCGACCAGCACAAAAACATCTTGTGGCGGACTGCAATAGCATCGAATAGTCCCAGCGATATGCAACTGTTCGGGGAAGTCAGGAACCAATACACGCAGTCAGTCAGGAAAGCTAAGGCCAGCTTCTTCAGGCAGAAATTTGCATCCTGTAGCTCCAACTCCAAAAAGTTCTGGGACACTGTGAAGTCCATGGAGAACAAGAGCATCTCCTCCCAGCTGCCCACTGCACTGAGGCTAGGTAACACGGTCACCACCGATAAATCCATGATTATCGAAAACTTCAACAAGCATTTCTCAACGGCTGGCCATGCCTTCCGCCTGGCTACTCCAACCTCGACCAACAGCTCCGCCCCCCCCCCCCGCAGCTACTCGCCCAAGCCTCTCCAGGTTCTCCTTTACCCAAATCCAGATAGCAGATGTTCTGAAAGAGCTGCAAAACCTGGACCCGTACAAATCAGCTGGGCTTGACAATCTGGACCCTCTATTTCTGAAACTATCCACCGCCATTGTCGCAACCCCTTTTACCAGCCTGTTCAACCTCTCTTTCATATCGTCTGAGATCCCCAAGGATTGGAAAGCTGCCGCAGTCATCCCCCTCTTCAAAGGGGGAGACACCCTGGACCCAAACTGTTACAGACCTATATCCATCCTGCCCTGCCTATCTAAGGTCTTCGAAAGCCAAGTCAACAAACAGGTCACTGACCATCTCGAATCGCACCGTACCTTCTCCACTGTGCAATCTGGTTTCCGAGCCGGTCACGGGTGCACCTCAGCCACGCTCAAGGTACTAAACGATATCATAACCGCCATCGATAAAAGACAGTACTGTGCAGCCGTCTTCATCGACCTTGCCAAGGCTTTCGACTCGGTCAATCACTATATTCTTATCGGCAGACTCAGTAGCCTCCGTGTTTCGGATGACTGCCTTGCCTGGTTCACCAATTACTTTGCAGACAGAGTTCAGTGTGTCAAATCGGAGGGCATGCTGTCCGGTCCTCTGGCAGTCTCTATGGGGGTGCCACAGGGTTCAATCCTCGGGCCGACTCTTTTTTCTGTATATATCAATGATGTTGCTCTTGCTGCGGGCGATTCCCTGATCCACCTCTACGCAGACGACACCATTCTATATCCTTCCGGCCCGTCCTTGGACACTGTGCTATCTAACCTCCAAACGAGCTTCAATGCCATACAACCCTCCTTCCGTGGCCTCCAACTGCTCTTAAACGCTAGTAAAATCAAATGCATGCTTTTCAACCGTTCGCTGCCTGCACCCGCACGCCTGACCAGCATCACCACCCTGGATGGTTCCAACCTTGAATATGTGGACATCTATAAGTACCTAGGTGTCTGGCTAGACTGTAAACTCTCCTTCCAGACTCATATCAAACATCTCCAACCGAAAATCAAATCAAGAGTCGGCTTTCTATTCCGCAACAAAGCCTCCTTCACTCACGCTGCCAAACTTACCCTAGTAAAACTGACTATCCTACCGATCCTCGACTTCGGCGATGTCATCTACAAAATTGCTTCCAACACTCTTCTCAGCAAACTGGATGCAGTTTATCACAGTGCCATCCGTTTTGTCACTAAAGCACCTTATACCACCCACCACTGCGACTTGTATGCTCTAGTCGGCTGGCCCTCGCTACATATTCATCACCAGACCCACTGGCTCCAGGTCATCTACAAGTCCATGCTAGGTAAAGCTCCGCCTTATCTCAGTTCACTGGTCACGATGGCAACACTCATCCGTAGCACTTGGGTCAGTGCAGATAGTCCAGGTAACCATCACAATCTGTTGTTGTGCTCTTGAGCCCGGCACTTAACCATATTGCTCCTGTAAGTCACTCTTGATAAGAGCATCCACTAAATAACAAAATCTAAACATTTAAAATATATTTAGCACTCTTATGGCTTGGGGGTAAAAGCTGTCTCAGCTGTCTCAGCTGTTGGTCCAAGAGTCGATGCTCCGGTACTGTTTGACCGACGGTTGCAGAGTAAACAGTCTATGGTTTGGGAGGCTGAAGTCTTTGTCAATTTTTTGGACCTTCCTCAGACACCGCCTGATATAGAGGACCAGGATGGCAGGGAGCTCGGTCCCTGTGCTGGACTGGGCCGTCTGCACCACCCTATGTAGCGCTTTGTGGTCGAAGGTGGTTCATTTACCATATCAAGTGGCGACGCAGCCAGTCAAGATGCTCTAGATGGTGCAGTTATAGAACTTTTCCGAGGGGCCATGCCAAAACCTTTCAGCCTACTGAGGGGGAAGAGGTGCTGTCGTGCCCTCTTCACCCTGTGCAGTGTGTGTTGACTATGTAAGGTCCTTAGTGTTGTGGTAGCCAAGGAATTTGAAGTTCTTGACCAGCTCCACTCGAGCCCCATCAATGTGGATGGGGGTGTACTCTCCCCTCTTTCTCCTGTACTTCCTCTCAAACACTGGTGTGAAAGAGAAAAGGAGGCGGGGGGAGTAGGAAAGAAGGAAAGACATGGGGGAGTTAGATAGAGAGCAGTAAAGACAAAATAAGAAGAAACAGGGACTCAAACCATACAATGCCATCGGGAAGTACTTTCCAGTCTTAAACCAAAATTTATTAAATTGTTTTTTCCCTTCAACAATCTACACACAACACCCCATAATGACAAAGCAAAACACTTTTTTCTCATTTTTGGGCAAATTCATGAAAATAAAACCCCCAGAAATATCACATTTACATAAGTATTCAGACCCTTTACTCAGTACATTGTTGAAGCACCTTTTGCAGTGATTACAGCCTTGAGTCTTCTTGAGTATGACTCCACAAGCTTGGCACACCTGTATTTAGGGAATTTCTCCCATTCTTCTCTGCAGATACTCTCAAGCTCTGTCAGGTTGAATGGGAAGAGTCACTGCACAGCTATTTTCAGGTCTCTCCTGAGATGTTCGATCAGGTTCAAGTCCGGGCTCTGGCTGGGCCACGCAAGGACATTCAGAGACTTGTCCCGAAGCAACTCCTGCATTTTTTATTTTTTTTATTTCACCTTTATTTAACCAGGTAGGCAAGTTGAGAACAAGTTCTCATTTACAATTGCGACCTGGCCAAGATAAAGCAAAGCAGTTCGACAGATACAACGACACAGAGTTACACATGGAGTAAAACAAACATACAGTCAATAATACAGTATAAACAAGTCTATATACAATGTGAGTAAATGAGGTGAGAAGGGAGGTAAAGGCAAAAAAGGCCATGGTGGCAAAGTAAATACAATATAGCAAGTAAAACACTGGAATGGTAGTTGCAATGGAAGAATGTGCAAAGTAGAAATAAAAATAATGGGGTGCAAAGGAGCTAAATAAATAAATTAATTAAATACAGTTGGGAAAGAGGTAGTTGATTAGGCTAAATTATAGGTGGGCTATGTACAGGTGCAGTAATCTGTGAGCTGCTCTGACAGTTGGTGCATAAAGCTAGTGAGGGAGATAAGTGTTTCCAGTTTCAGAGATTTTTGTAGTTCGTTCCAGTCATTGGCAGCAGAGAACTGGAAGGAGAGGGCGGCCAAAGCAAGAATTGGTTTTGGGGATGACTAGAGAGATATACAGTGCCTTGCGAAAGTATTCGGCCCCCTTGAACTTTGCGACCTTTTGCCACATTTCAGGCTTCAAACATAAAGATATAAAACTGTATTTTTTTGTGAAGAATCAACAACAAGTGGGACACAATCATGAAGTGGAACGACATTTATTGGATATTTCAAACTTTTAACAAATCAAAAACTGAAAAATTGTGCGTGCAAAATTATTCAGCCCCTTTACTTTCAGTGCAGCAAACTCTCTCCAGAAGTTCAGTGAGGATCTCTGAATGATCCAATTTGGACCTAAATGACTAATGATGATAAATACAATCCACCTGTGTGTAATCAAGTCTCCGTATAAATGCACCTGCACTGTGACCGTCTCAGAGGTCCGTTAAAAGCGCAGAGAGCATCATGAAGAACAAGGAACACACCAGGCAGGTCCGAGATACTGTTGTGAAGAAGTTTAAAGCCGGATTTGGATACAAAAAGATTTCCCAAGCTTTAAACATCCCAAGGAGCACTGTGCAAGCGATAATATTGAAATGGAAGGAGAATCAGACCACTGCAAATCTACCAAGACCTGGCCCATTTCTTAAAGATCCCTCTAAACGTTCAGCTCATACAAGGAGAAGACTGATCAGAGATGCAGCCAAGAGGCCCATGATCACTCTGGATGAACTGCAGAGATCTACAGCTACAAGACCATGGTGCTTCGGAACGCTTGAGGTGTAGTGTCAACGGAGCAGCATAACGCACACAGATGAGGTGGGAGACTCTGTCCATAGGACAACAATCAGTTGTATATTGCACAAATCTGGCCTTTATGGAAGAGTGGCAAGAAGAAAGCCATTTCTTAAAGATATCCATAAAAAGTGTTGTTTAATGTTTGCCACAAGCCACCTGGGAGACACACTAAACATGTGGAAGAAGGTGCTCTGGTCAGATGAAACCAAAATTGAACTTTTTGGCAACAATGCAAAACGTTATGTTTGGCGTAAAAGCAACACCCTGAACACACCATCCCCACTGTCAAACATGGTGGTGGCAGCATCATGGTTTGGGCCTGCTTTTCTTCAGCAGGGACAGGGAGGATGGTTAAAATTGAGTCTGCAAAAGAGTCTGCAAAAGACCTGAGACTGGGACGGAGATTTGTCTTCCAACAAGACAATGATCCAAAACATAAAGCAAAATCTACAATTTTAAACATAAACAAAAATAAACATATCCAGGTGTTAGAATGGCCAAGTCAAAGTCCAGACCTGAATCCAATTGAGAATCTGTGGAAAGAACTGAAAACTGCTGTTCACAAATGCTCTCCATCCAACCTCACTGAGCTCGAGCTGTTTTGCAAGGAGGAATGGGAAAAAATTCTCTCGATGTGCAAAACTGATAGAGACATACCCCAAGCGACTTACAGCTGTAATCGCAGCAAAAGGTGGCGCTACAAAGTATTAACTTAAGGGGGCTGAATAATTTTGCATGCCCAATTTTTCAGTTTTTGATTTGTTAAAAAAGTTTGAAATATCCAATAAATGTCGTTCCACTTCATGATTGTGTCCCACTTGTTGTTGTTTCTTCACAAAAAAATACAGTTTTATATCTTTATGTTTGAAGCCTGAAATGTGGCAAAAGGTCGCAAAGTTCAAGGGGGCCGAATACTTTCGCAAGGCACTGTACCTGCTGGAGCGTGTGCTACAGGTGGGAGATGCTATGGTGACCAGCGAGCTGAGATAAGGGGGGACTTTACCTAGCAGGGTCTTGTAGATGACATGGAGCCAGTGGGTTTGGCGACGAGTATGAAGCGAGGGCCAGCCAACGAGAGCGTACAGGTCGCAACACTCGCATTTAACATCTGCTAACCATGTGTATGTGACAAATAAAATTTGATTTGATTTGAAAATTTTGATTTGATGGGGCTTTGGTGACAAAACGGATTGCACTGTGATAGACTGCATCCAATTTGTCGAGTAGGGTATTGGAGGCTATTTTGTAAATGACATCGCCATAGTCGAGGATTGGTAGGATGGTCAGTTTTACAAGGGTATGTTTGGCAGCATGAGTGAAGGATGCTTTGTTGCAAAATAGGAAGCCAATTCTAGATTTAACTTTGGATTGGAGATGTTTGATATGGGTCTGGAAGGAGAGTTTACAGTCTAACCAGACACCTAAGTATTTGTAGTTGTCCACGTATTCTAAGTCAGAGCCGTCCAGAGTAGTGATGTTGGACAGGCGGTTAGGTGCAGGTAGCGATCGGTTGAAGAGCATGCATTTAGTTTTAGTACTTGTATTTAAGAGCATGCATTTAGTTTTAGTACTTGTATTTAAGAGCAATTGGAGGCCACGGAAGGAGAGTTGTATGGCATTGAAGCTTGCCTGGAGGGTTGTTAACACAGTGTCCAAAGAAGGGCCGGAAGTATACAGAATGGTGTCGTCTGCGTAGAGGTGGATCAGAGACTCACCAGCAGCAAGAGCGACCTCATTGATGTATACAGAGAAGAGAGTCGGTCCAAGAATTGAACCCTGTCGCACCCCCATAGAGACTGCCAGAGGTCCGGACAGCAGACCCTCCGATTTGACACACTGAACTCAGAGAAGTAGTTGGTGAACCAGGCGAGGCAATCATTTGAGAAACCAAGGCTGTCGAGTCTGCCGATGAGGATGTGGTGATTGACAGAGTCGAATGCCTTGGCCAGATCAATGAATACGGCTGCACAGTAATGTTTCTTATCGATGGCGGTTAAGACATCGTTTAGGACCTTGAGCGTGGCTGAGGTGCACCCATGACCAGCTCTGAAACCAGATTGCATAGCAGAGAAGGTATGGTGAGATTCGAAATGGTCGGTAATCTGTTTGTTGACTTGGCTTTCGAAGACCTTAGAAAGGCATTTTAGGATAGATATAGGTCTGTAGCAGTTTGGGTCAAGAGTGTCCCCCCCTTTGAAGAGGGGGATGACCGCAGCTGCTTTCCAATCTTTGGGAATCTCAGACGACACGAAAGAGAGGTTGAACAGGCTAGTAATAGGGGTGGCAACAATTTCGACAGATAATTTTAGAAAGAAAGGTTCCAGATTGTCTAGCCCGGCTGATTTGTAGGGGTCCAGATTTTGCAGCTCTTTCAGAACATCAGCTGAATGGATTTGGGAGAGGGAGAAATGGGGAAGACAGTGGGGGTGCAGTGCTGTTGACCGGGGTAGGAGTAGCCAGGTGGAAAGCATGGCCAGCCGTAGAAAAATGCTTATTGAAATTCTCAATTATGGTGGATTTATCAGTGGTGACAGTGTTTCCTATCTTGTGGGCAGCTGGGAGGAGGTGTTCTTATTCTCCATGGACTTTACAGTGTCCCAGAACTTTTTTGAGTTAGTGTTGCAGGAAGCAAATTTCTGCTTGAAAAAGCTAGTCATGGCTTTTCTAACTGCCTGTGTATAATGGTATCTAGCTTCCCTGAACAGCTGCATATCACGGGGGCTGTTCGATGCTAATGCAGAACGCCATAGGATGTTTTTGTGTTGGTTAAGGGCAGTCAGGTCTGGGGAGAACCAAGGGCTATATCTGTTCCTGGTTCTAAATTTCTTGTATGGGGCATGTTTATTCATTGTCTTTGCTGAGTACTGAGGATCGTTGTCCTGTTAGAAGGTGAACCTTCACCCCAGTCTAATGTTCTGAGCTCTCTGAGCAGGTTTTCATTCCAGGATCTCTCAGTACTTTGCACTGTTCATCGTTCACCCTCGTTCACCCTCAATCCTGACTAGTCTCCCAGTCCCTCACGCTGAAAAAACATCCCCAAAGCATGATGCTGCCACCACCATGCTTCAACATAGGGATGGTGGTAGGTTTCCTCCAGATGTGACGCTTGACATTTAGGCCAAATAGTTCAATCTTGGTTTCGTCAGACCAGAAAATCTTGTTTCTCATGGTTTGATAGTTTTTTAAGTGCCTTTTGGCAAACTCCAAGCATGCTGTCATGTGCCTCTTACTGAGGAGTGGCTTCTGTCTGGCCAGTCTACCATAAAGGCCTGCAGATATGTTTGTCCTTCTAGAAGGTTCCCCCACCTCCATAGAGGAACTCTGGAGCTCTGTCAGAGTGACCATCAGGTTCTTGGTCACCTCCCTGACCAAGGTCCTTCTCCTCCGAATGCTCAGTTTGGCCGTGTGGCCAGCTGTAGGAATAGTCTTGGTGGTTCAAAACTCCTTCCATGTAAGAATGATGCAGGCTACTGTGTTTTGGGGGATATTCAATGCTGCAGACATTTTTTGGTAACCTTCCCCAGATCTGTGCCTCGACACAATCCTGTCTCGGAGCTCTACGGACAATTCCTTTGACCTCATAGCTTGACTTTTGCTCTGACATGCACTGTCAACTGTGGGACCTTATATAGACAAGTGTGTATCTTTCAAAATCATGTCTAATCAATTGAAATGACTATTGGTGGACTCCAATCAAGTTGTAGAAACATCTCAAGGATGATCAATGGAAAGCTCTTGAGCTCAATTTCGAGTCCCATAGCAAGCGATCGGAATACTTATGTAAATAAGGTGTTTCAGTTTTTTATTTGAAATACATTTGTAAAAATGTCTAAAAACCTGTTTTCGCTTTGTCATTATGGGGTATTGTGGGTAGATTGATGAGGATTTGTATTTATTTAATACATTTTAGAATGAGGTTGTAACATAAGAAAAAATGAAGTTGTCTGAATACTTTCCGAATGCGCTGTATATGAGGTAACATAAACCCTACATTTAGAAACAGACAAATCTATGTTATCAATTCTGGGAAAATAAGCCTCATTGTCCACCTCACCATTCTGCCAACAGTCTGGGTTGACACGGCTAGATTTATCTTGGTGCAGGGAGGTGACACAGAGAAAATGTATGAATGGTTGGTAGAAGAGCCAGGAAGATATATAATTGGTTGGTTTAATGATGTCCTGGAAGCTGACATATTGCCATTTACCTCAAAGGCTTCAGGTCAAACAAAACACAAGTTGAGCAGAGATCTATGTTAAGACTGTGGAAATTGATTGTATGCCTTGTAATGGTGTCTTCAGAATTCTTTTCCATTCTAAGTCATGCTCAATTTGAACCCATGAAACTCCACGTCTTTGCAGCTATTAACATACGATTTTGTCTGTCTGTCTGTGACTCTGATACCGTAGCATCATAATCACCACATAAAGGTCAGCATTAACAGCTCCAACATTGATCTGATGTTTGTTGATGTTGGTTCCCATCCACACGAGCTCAAGCCAGGCATCATTTCCCTCTCCCGTTGGTCTGAACCATTGCATAATGACTGCTGTAGGTCCTACAGTGTAGGTCACAGACCCTTTATACCACCATGTTTACCCATCAGGCTACAGATCAATCACTGAAACAACACCACCCAGCTGGAGGCCAGCCAACTGCTTCACACCTGGAGGGAGGGCAGAAAGAGAGAGAGAAAGAGAACAAGAGAGCGAACGAGAGTGAGAGAGGTGGAAGATAGATAGATATGATGATTCTCCCTCCCCTATCATCAGGATCCCTTTCAATAAAAATAAATAAAAAAGAACCGGGTCATGGTTGATTTGTATCTGTTCTGTTGATTCAGGGAGGGCGGCTGTATAAATTACTAATCAAACACGGCTAAGGAGAGTGACAGTTATTCTAAATCATTCTGTCCGGTTAAATGGAGGAATATGAGCTGGTTATTTGCATCTCCTTTCATTTAAAAAAGGTCAGGTCTGACAGGAGGTCTGCAGAGTAACCAGACACGCAGTATAACGTGTGTGTGTGTGTGTGTGTGTGTGTGTGTGTGTGTGTGTGTGTGTGTGTGTGTGTGTGTGTGTGTGTGTGTGTGTGTTTGACACACTAGAGGCCTATATTTGGTCTTTCTTCTAATCATAGGAGGCTTTTGGTAATCAGCTCTTTATTTTCATTATCTTCTTTCTCTTTGTACCTTTTATTCCTGTATTTACATTCTTCTTTCTTTCACTCTTTTATTCCCACGAGTCTGTCAGTCACACACAAACTGTTTTTAGTGAGTCCTCCTTTCCTCTGTCTAATACCTCTTGATCCTCTCCACCTCTCGCATGGCATCTCCTCTTGCTTCCTCTCCTCCTCTCTCATGGCATCTTCTCTTGTTTCCTCTCCTCCTCTCCCATCTGCATCTCCTCTTGTTCCTCTACTCTCTCATGGCATCTCCTCGTTTCTCTCCTCTCTCATGGCATCTCCTCTTGTTTCCTCTCCTCCTCTCTCATTTACATCTCCTCTTGTTTCCTCTCCTCTCTCATTTACATCTCCTCTTGTTTCCTCTCCTCTCTCATTTACATCTCCTCTTGTTTCCTCTCCTCCTCTTTCATGGCATCTCATCTTTTTTCCTCTCCTCTCATGGCATCTCCTCATTTCCTCTCCTCCTCTCTCATGGCATCTCCTCGTCTCCTCCCCTCCTCTCTCATGGCACCTCTTTGTTGCCTTCCCTACTCTCTCATGGTATCTCATCTTGTTCCTTTCCTCCATTCTCCTCATAATTCTCTTCCTCCAAATTGTGTTTTTCTCTCCCCTTATCTTTCTCTTCCTCCATAATCGGACTCTGAGGGTCCGCCAAACCAGGTTCTGTGTTTGTGTGTGTGATATCGTCTTTCTCTCTCTGCAGTCCGTTTGCAGGTTCGCTTCAGGGATTGAGTAAGCCCATTGTGTGAGAGTGAAGAGAAATCAAGCTAAACAAAATGGACTGCAACACACTGCAAAGAATCAAACCAAGGTCTGAAACTTAGGATAGCAGAGGAATGTCCTAAGTATCCTGGGATGATATTTATCCCTGTTCCTTACATATGGGCCAGAAGTAGTGTACCACAGGGAATAGAGTGTCATTTGGAACCAGTGAATCTCTGTTTCAACAGAACCCGTGTGAATCTCTGTCTCAACAGAGATTATCTGTATCCTTTTATCTTCTGATATTCCAGAGGCTCTGGAATTAAAGGCTTTAATTGTTTCTCCAACAAATCAAATCAAAATAACATTTGATTTGTCACATGCGCCAAATACAACAGGTGTAGACTTTACTGTGAAATGCTGACTCACAAGCCCTTTCCCAGTAATGCAGAGAAGAAAGTAGAAACATTTGCAAATAAGAATAGAAAATAGAAAGTGTGTGTTTGTGTGTGTGTGTGTGTGTGTGTGTGCGTGTGCGTGCGTGCGTGCGTGCGTGCGTGCGTGCGTGCGTGCGTATTGGAGTGTCAGTGTAGTATGTGTGAGTGTTTGGGTCCAGTGAGCCAGTGCAAAAAGGGTCAACGCAGGTAGTCCAGGTAGCCATTTGATTCAGCAGTTTTATGGCTTGGGGGGGTAGAAGCTGTTCAGGAGCCTTTTGGTCACAGACTTGGTGCTCTGGTACCACTTGCCGTGCGGTAGCAGAGTGAACAGTCTAGGGCTTGGGTGTCTGGGGCCCGTACCTTTGACACTGCCTGGTATACACAAACCACTTACCATGTCATGGATAATGACTGTCATTAAAAAGTCTTAAAATACAAAGTCACATCCATATTAACAACAACACCTTCAAGCCTCACAATTTCTTTATTGTGCAGAGACAACGGGCATACAGTTGAATTTGGAAGTTTACATACACCTTAGCCAAATACATTTAAACTCAGTTTTTCACAATTCCTGACATTTAATCCTAGTAAAAATTCCCTGTTTTACACTTTAGGTCAGTTAGGATCACCACTTTATTTTAAGAATGTGAAATGTCAGAATAATAGTAGAGAGAATTATTTATTTCAGCTTTTATTTCTTTCATCACATTCCCAGTGGGTCAGAAGTGTACATACACTCAATTAGTATTTGGTAGCATTGCCTTTAAATTGTTTAACTTGGGTCAAATTTTTCGGGTAGCCTTCAACAAGCTTCTCACAATAAGTTGGGTGAATTTTGGCCCATTCCTCCTGACAGAGCTGGTGTAACTGAGTCAGGTTTAAAGGCCTCCATGCTCGCACACTCTTTTTCAGTTCTGACCACAAATGTTCTATGGGATTGAGGTTAAGGCTTTGTGATGGCCACTCCAATAACTTGATTTTGATGTCCTTAAGCCATTTTGCCACAACTTTGGAAGTATGCTTGGGGTCATTGTCCAATTTTAAGACTCATTTGCGACCAAGCTTTAACTCCCTGACCAATGTCTTGAAATGTTGCTTCAATATATCCACATAATTTTCCTGCCTCATGATGCCATCTATTTTGTGAAGTGCACCAGACCCTCCTGCAGCAAAGCACCCCCACAACATGATGCTGCCACCCCCATGCTTCACGGTTGGGATGGTATTCTTTGGCTTGCAAGTGTCCTCCTTTTTCCTCTAAACATAACGATGGTCATTATGGCCAAACAGTTCTATTTTTGTTTCATAAGACCAGAGGACGTTTCTCCAAAAATATTTTATATATATTTTATATATATATCTCTTTCGTAGTATCCAGAGGACAGAGGACTATTAATTGTGTGATAGAATAATCCTACAGCAGCCATGTTTGGTATCTCAAACTTTTCCTCTGAATAGAACTCTGATGCCATCTATATGTATGGTCTCTGTGGTAGCTTGTATCTGGACAGGGTGAACTTTATATTATTCTATGCAAAAGGGTTTTATTGTCCTCTCAGGAATTCTGTCTTATTTACATCGGTCTCAAACGTCACACAAGCCTTTAGCTGGTGTGACACCCTATGGAGAATGGGCTTGGGTGATCAGATTACTGTAAACTTGGTATCGTTTGGTGGTTGGTTTTAAACCTTCAGATGTTATAAATGAAATTAAGGTCTGTTGTTCTCTCTCTTATCCTGTATCCTGTATCCTGTTTATTGGAGGAAGGTTGTGTGAGATTTTGCCTCTGGCCTTGTAGGCATCTCTTTGTTAACCTTAGGATCTATATTTCTAGAATAAATGAATCACTAACCTTTGATGATCTTCATCAGATGGCACTCACAGGACTTCATGTTACACAATAAATGTGTGTTTTGTTCAATAAAGTTAATCTTTATGTCCAAAAACCTAATTTGAAATTGGTGTGTTATGATCAGAAGTGCATTGTCTCAAACAAACATCCGGTGAAAGTGCAGCGAGCCACATAAAATTACAGAAATACTCATAATAAACATTGATAAAAGATACAAGTGTTATGCATGGAAATATAGATAAACTTCTCCTTAATGCAACCGCTGGGTCAAATTTCAAAAACGCTTTACAGCGCTAGTCACGCTTTACAGCGCTAGTTTACAGCGCTAGTCACAGAAAAACATCCAGCCATTTTCCAAAGAAGGAGAAAAGAAAAGTCATAAATTGCGTTATAACTATTTACTTACCTTTGATGATCTTGATCGGAATGCACTCCCAGGAATCCCAGTTCCACAATAAATGTTTGTTTTGTTCGATAAAGTCCATCATTTATGTCCAAATACCTCCTTTTTGTTTGCGCGTTTAGCCCAGTAATCCAAATGCATAATGCGCGATCACTTGTTCATGCGAAATGTCAAAAACGTTATATTACAGTTCGTAGAAACATGTCAAATGATGTATAGAATCTATCTTTAGGATGTTTTTATCATAAATCTTCAATAATGTTCCAACCGGAGAATTCCTTTGTCTTTAGACACGTGTTCAGCTCATGGCACTCTGCCAGACCTCTGGTTGAAACAGCTCTCCTTCTCTCCTCCTTCACAGTATAAGCCTCAAACAAGGTTCCAAAGACTGTTGACATCTAGTGGAAGCCTTAGGAAGTGCAATATGACCCCATAGACACTGTATAAGATTTAGATGCACTATTGTAAAGTGGCTGTTCCACTGGATGTCATAAGGTGAATGCACCAATTTGTAAGTCGCTCTGGATAAGAGCGTCTGCTAAATGACTTAAATGTAATGTAAATGTATATTTGATAGGAAATGACTTGAAAAACTACAAACCTCAGATTTCCCACTTCCTGGTTGTATTTTTTCTCAGATTTTTGCCTGCCTTAAGAGTTATCTTATACTCACAGACATCATTCAAACAGTTTTAGAAACTTCAGAGTGTTTTCTATCCAAATATACAAATGTTATGCATATTCTAGCTTTTGGGCCTGAGTAGCAGGCAGTTTACTCTGGGCACCTTTTTATCCAAGCTACTCAATACTGCTCCCCAGTCCCAAATAAGTTAATGTCAGCATTGCCTTGTAACTAAAGTTGTATGCCTTGCATGTGAATCCATTATTTTTACAAGGTTATTAAATAATACTTGTTTTGACTGTCACTTCTCATGACAGTTCCTTGATCTTAGCCAGCTAAATGCATAATACTTGATTGCACATGGTTTTATTATAATGTTAAATGGAGTCAGAAATTCATTTTAATATACTGATCATATACATTTTATAGTCTTATCAAGGGTCTCATGTGATGTGTAAATAATATGCATATATATATTAAATATTACTTCTACTCTGTGAAAACCATAGAGATTCACTGAATAATTAAATCAAATCAAATGTTATTTGTCACATGCAAAGAATACAACAGGTAGACCTTACAGTGAAATGCTTACTTCCAAACCTTAACCAACAATGCAGTATTAAGAAATATAAGTGTTAAGTAGAAAATAGATGTAAATTAAAATAACAAATACCGTCATTTCTGGACTATTAAGCGCACCTGAATATAAGCCGCACCCACTGAATTTTTAAAAATATGTATTTTGTACATAAATAAGCCGCACATGTCTATAAGCCACAGGTGCCTACCGCTACATTGAAACAAATTAACTTTACACAGCCTTTAAACGAAACACGGCTTGTAACAAAAATAAATAGGCCTTTTAAACGAAACACTGCTTGTTACAGAAATTAATAGGCTTTTAAACGAAACACTGCGTGTAACAAAAATAAATAGGCTTTTAAACGAAACACGGCTTGTAACAAAAATAAATAGGCTTTTAAACGAAACACGGCTTGTAACAAAAATAAATAAGCTTTAACGAAACACGACTTGTAACAAAAACAAAATAAATGCAGTAAACAGTAGCCTACCAAGAAAGTAATTGGTCACTATCTTCCCCCTCCTGTGCACTGAAACCACTGAAGTCATCTCTTTCGGTGTCGGAGTTGAATAGCCTCAGAACCCATATTTATGATGTCGTGCGGGCCGATGGAATGCTCCGCTATCTTTGCATCAGTGAATTTGCGGAAGTTTGAAACTTTTTTCTCATAGTCGGGAGGGAGCTGCTGACACAGACTCGTCCGTACCCTGATGGACAGCCATCTACTTTTCTTCCCTCTGAAAGCTTTTGTTGTTTTTTAGCACTGAGTCAGTTCCTCACGCTGCTGTTTCCAACGTCTTATCATCGACTCATTAAGGCCAAGCTCTCGTGCAGCAGCTCTATTTCCTTTTCCAACAGCCAGATCGATCGCCTTCAACTTGAAAGCTGCATCATATACATTTCTCCGTGTCTTTGCCCTGTTGAGGGTGACAAAATGACTACCGTAATCAGAATGATGTTGAAAGTTTGAGCGCGCTCGATTTACGTCACATTATGTGACGGTGCTCAGTTTTTTGGCGGCATGAATCTTGTGAAAGCGGGAAAAATCCATAAATTAGCCGTGTCATTATATAAGCCGCGAGGTTCAAAGCGTGGGAAAAAAGTAGCGGCTTATAATCCCGAAATTACGGTAATTAAAGAGCAGCAGTAAAATAACAGTAGAGAGGCTATATACAGGGGGTACCGGTACAGAGTCAATGTGTGGGGCCACCGGTTAGTCGAGGTAATTGAGGTAATATGTACTTGTAGGTAGAGTTAAAGCGACTATGCATAGACAATAAACAGAGAGTAGCAGCAGTGTAAAAGTGGGGGGGGGACTACGCAAATAGTCTGGGTAGTCATTTGATTAGGTGTTCAGGAGTCTTATGGCTTGGGGGTAGAAGCTGTTAAGAAGCCTTTTGGACCTAGACTTGGCGCTCCTGTACCGCTTGCCGTGCGGTAACAAAGAGAACAGTCTATGACTAGAGTCTTTGAGTCTTTGACAATTTTTAAGGCCTCCTATGACACTGCCTGGTATAGAAGTCCTGGATGGCAGGAAGCTTGGCCCCAGTGATGTACTGGGCCGTACGCACTACCCTACGTAGTGCCTTGCGGTCAGAGGCCAAGGAGTTGCCATACCAGGCAGTGATGCAAACGGTCAGGATGCACTCGATGGTGCAGCTGTAGAACATTTTGAGGATCTGTGGACCCATGCCAAATCCTTTCAGTCCCCCGAGGGGGAATAGGCTTTGTCGTGCCCTCTTCACGACTGTCTTGGTGTGTTTGGACCATGATAGTTTGTTGGTGATGTGGACACCAAGGAACTTGAAGCTCTCAACCTGCTCCACTACAGCTCTGTCGATGAGAATGGGAACGTGCTCGGTCCTCCTTTTCCTGTAGTCCACAATCATCTCCTTTGTCTTGATCACGTTGAGGGAGAGTTTGTTATCCTTGCACCACATGGCCAGGTCTCTGACCACCCCCCTATAGGCTGTCTCATCGTTGTCGGTGATCGGGTCTACAACTGTTGTGTCGTCGGCAAACTTAATGATGGTCTTGGAGTCGTGCCTGGCCATGCAGTCATGGGTGAACAAGGAGTACAGGAGGGGACTGAGCACGCACCCCTGGGGGGCCCCTGTGTTGAGGATCAGTGTGGCAGATTTGTTGTTACCTACCCATACCATCTGGGGGGCAGCCCGTCAGAAAGTCCAGGATCCAGTTGCAGAGGGAGGTGTTTAGTCCCAGGGTCCTTAGCTTAGTGAGGAGCTTGGAGGGCACTATGGTGTTGAACACTGAGTTGTAGTCAATTAATATAATTCTCACATAGGTGTTCCATTTGTCCAGGTGGGAAAGGGCAGTGTTGAGTGCAATAGTGATTGCATCATCTGCGGATCTGTTGGGGAGGTATGCACATTGGAGTGGGTCAAGGGTTTCTGGGATAATGGTGTTGATGTGAGCCATGACAAGCCTTTCATAGCACTTCATGGCTGCAGACGTGAGTGCGGCGGGTCGGTAGTCATTTAGGCAGGTTACCTTAGTGTTCTTGGGTACAGCGACTCTGATGGTCTGCTTGAAACATGTTGGTATTACAGATTCAGACAGGGAGAGGTTGAAAATGTCAGTGAAGACACTTGCCAGTTGGTCACCGCATGACCGAAAAGAGCTAGTGAGACATCAACAGAGTGTCACGACTTCCGCCAAAGTCGGCTCCTCTTCTTGTTCAGGCGGTCTGGCGCGTCAACAACACACATGTAACACAAACAATCTTACACAAAGACATGATGGGGAACAGAGGAATAAATACATGTTGATTGATTGGGGAATGAAGACCAGGTGTGCAGGGAACAAGACAAAACAAATGGATACATGAAAAATGGAGGGGCAATGGCTAGAAAGCCGGTGACGTCGACCGCCGAACGCCGCCCGAACAAGGAGAGGAGCCGACTTCGGCGGAAGTCGTGACACTCTGTTGATGTCTCAGTCAAAACCAATGAAACTCCTTGCTGTGAAACCTCTGTTGATGTCGCAGTCAAAACCAATGAAACTCTTAGCTGTGAAACCTCTGTTGATGTCTCAGTCAAAACCAATGAAACTCTTAGCTGTGAAACCTCTGTTGATGTCTCAGTCAAAACCAATGAAACTCTTAGCTGTGAAACCTTGTTGATGTCTCAGTCAAAACCAATTAAACTCTTAGCTGTGAAACCTTGTTGATGTCTCAGTCAAAACCAATTAAACTCCTCGCTGTGAAACCTCTGTTGATGTCTCAGTCAAAACCAATTAAACTCCTAGTTGTGAAACCTCTGTTGATGACTCAGTCAAAACCAATTAAACTCCTAGTTGTGAAACCTCTGTTGATGACTCAGTCAAAACCAATGAAACTGCTAGCTGTGAAACCTCTGTTGATGTCTCAGTCAAAACCAATGAAACTGCTAGCTGTGAAACCTCTGTTGATGTCTCAGTCAAAACCAATGAAACTCCTAGCTGTGAAACCTCTGTTGATGACTCAGTCAAAACCAATGAAACTCCTAGCTGTGAAACCTCTGTTGATGTCTCAGCCAAAACCAATGAAACTGCTAGCTGTACTATTTACTCCAGCCGTCAAACAGACGTGTTGGTTGTGTTTGTCTGTCACCTTCACCCTCTGCGTTTCTAACACTGTGAGGATAAACTCTAACTACTCAAATTTAGCTACACACTGTTTATGTACTGTCTGGGAGCTTGAGTTTACTCACGCACACATGCAAATATGAATGTGCAGACAAACACACACACACACATTTTGTCCTAGTAATAGTGGAGAAATTGGGGGGGTGCACGTCACCTCCACACTCTCCTGTATGTCTCCCCAAACCATGGCATCAGCCACAGAGCAGAACAGTAGACCATTCCCATAGAAAGCCTAATTTCTATAAATAAGTCACTGGCCTGAATGCATAAACATGTGTGATTGGTGTTCCTTACATCCAGTGCTGTGTGTGTGGTAAGGTTATCCGGTGGAGAGTATAAGAATGCTAATGTAAGGCAACTGCATTAGCAGCATATGCTATGCAGATTGGAGGTTTCCTTATTCGATCCGTAAGCACTCAGACCCACAGTAGTTTTACTCTGACGTCCACTGGATGATTGACAGGCGGATTGTGAAATGATGGATGTAAGGTTTGAAACAGAAATGTCATTGTGAACAAACATGTATGACAATAGAAATGTGTAGATATAATTGTAAGTCATTTTGATCTATGAAAAATTAAGTGAATACATTTCTCATTCTTGGACTCCAGTTGAAGGCATTCATATTTTAAGTATCTGTGAATGATCTCTCCTCTTCTGTCAATTACCCCTGTGAGACCTCATCATTTGTGTGACATCACACCCTCTCAGATGAGATCGATTAGATTCTGTTTGATCTTCTGGTTCTCCTGGGAGAGAGTAGATCCCAAAGAGCTGACCTCAAAGTCCTGCGACCTGAGGCTTCAAACGGTGGTGTGTGATCACTACGAGACAGCCAGGCACCTTATTGACGGACACCTAGGATAACCTTTAAGCTTTGTACATTCTGAGAACCATACCTACATTATTACTCATACATTACCATCACTTCTGATTTCTAGGAAAATAAACACATTTCCAGGATGCCCAGTAGCTAAAGACTTTGTTGTGTTAATTCACAGCGTTAAGGACATGTCTATGGTCATCTAGTAACTCTCATCTGAGAATGGCCTATGGCTGCTTGTTCAAATCAGAATAGTGATGCAGCCTCTCAACATGGTCTGTGTGGTTATTTTAGAACTGAATGAAAAAATGACTAATATAGTTGAGATCTCTGCTTCTTACAGTTACATTTGCTAGTTTGCTTGTCTGTCCTCCACATGAAATTCCAGTGAACATCTGGAGTCTGGACCAGTTTACTTCCAACAGCACCAGGGACAGGTGGTGGAAAAAGTACCCAATTGTCATTCTTGAGTAAAAGTAAAGATACCTTAACAGAAAATGTGAAAGTCACCCAGTAAAATACTACTTGAGTAAAAGTATAAATAATTTCAAATTCCTTATATTAAGCAAACCAAATGGCACAATTTTCTTGTTTGTTTTATATATGGACAGCCATGGGCACACTCCAACACTCAGACATAATTTACAAACTAAGCATTTGTGTTTAGTGAGCCCACCAGATCAGAGGCAGTATGGATGACTAGGTATGTTCTCTTGATAAGTGCATGAATTGGACCACTGTCCTGTCCTGCTGAGCATTCAAAATGTAACCTGTACTTTTGGGTGTCAAGGAAAATGTACAGTATGGAGTAAAAAGTACATTATTTTCATGAGGAATGTAGTGAAGTAAAAGTCAACAAAAAATATGAATAGTAAAGTAAAGTACAGACACACCAGTATTTTTCCTTAAGTACTTTACACCGCTTCCAGGGACCAACAGTAACTCTGGAGAACTGGGCTTTACCTGCCTATCAGAGGGGTCAAAGGTCAGATCTTGTCTCCCAGAACCCCTTGCAGCATCAGAGCATCAAAGCAGAGCCTGAATCTCCTCATTAAGAGTGATCCTGTGATCACAGCCCACCACCCTGAACCACCCTGCTCCAGCTTTCCCAGGGTATTACCGTACAAGAGAGGAACGAGAGAAGAACAGTTAAGCTCTTTGCAAAAGTTGTTAACTGTTGCAGTGTGATTCGAACAATAATACAATCTAGTGGTTGTAGTAGTTTAGAATATCTGAAAAGTACTGTTATAATATTATGATGTAATACATGTCAAAACAAATACTGAATCATGTACATCCTATTCACACTAATATTGCTGTATCACCTCATCTCTCATCAGAATGTCCCTTATCCCACCCTACTTTATCTATTATAATAAAGAGAATGACTGTGTTATCCTCCTCCTCCTCTTCTACCTCATTCCAATAGCGCTGTCTTCTTTCATCAAACTGTAACCTCTCTCCCTTTCTCATATTAAACCTAATCTGGGTTTGTGGAGTATATTATGCCTCTCTATCCATACTGAACGCACAATATTTCACGCTACGCCAACTTCATATAAGACCTTGCAACCGAGGACACATTTTCCTTCCATTGTATCTAGGTTCTCCTTTTAGCATGACAGAGAAAAGGAAAATGACAGAAAGAAACAAGGAATATTAGAGGAATTAAATAAATAAATAAAAGGTTAGTGTAACGATCTTCTGAAGAAGTGAAGAAGTGGACCAAGATGTAGGTTAATCATATTCTTTAATGATAACCAGAAAAACAAGAAAGAGAAAAACAATTAAACGTACAGCCCTGTAGGGCTCAACAGCAACAATACAAGGACAAGATCCCACAACATAGGTGGGAAAAAAGGCTACATAAGTATGATTCAGAATCAGAGACCACGATAGACAGCTGCCTCTGATTGGGAACCACACTCGGCCAAACCCAAAGAAATACAAAACATAGAATGCCCACCCAAATCACACCCTGACCAAACCAAATAGAGACATAAAAAGTCTCTCTAAGGTCAGGGCGTGACAGTTAGACAGAAGACAAACACGTAGGGAGACACAAAGGAACCAAATTAATGCAATCTTTGTTTCTAAGAAGAAGAGAAGAAAACACACAGCAAAACATTTATATTCAAAGAGAGCCTAATGTCAATGAATAAGAAACATGATCAAATATTAAGGAGCATCACTTCACAGCCTTGCCATGTATTCTGATGAGAAGGCACATTCAGTTTGTGAGAGGAGACCTATCGGCACTTCTGTTACTGAATTTAGTTCAAGCAGAACATTCATTCTAGGGGATAATTCAGAATTCATAACAACTACAAGAGACCCCTCCCCTCTTTTCTCTCTAACACACACACGCACGCACGCACGCACGCACGCACGCACGCACGCACGCACGCACGCACGCACACACACACACACACACACACACACACACACACACACACACACACACACACACACACACACATGCACATATACACACACTTACCCCTTATTGTTTGTTTCCATCCCCTTCATCTTTGCCCTGTAGTCTACCTCTCTCTCTCCCTCTCCAAACCTGATGGTTACTCCATCCCATACTTGTCACCTATATGTCTTTCCCACAGCTTAATTCCTTCGTTCTGCCTCGCTCATAATCCCTTGCTTATGTACCCCTGTCATTCCGCTGCCTCTCTCTCTCTCTCTCTCTCTCTCTCTCTCTCTCTCTCTCTCTCTCTCTCTCTCTCTCTCTCTCTCTCTCTCTCTTTCCTCCTTGGCCAGGTATCTCTCTGTTGTGTTCCTCCATGGCCCAGTATCTCTCTCTTGTGTTCCCCTTTGGCCCGGTATCTCTCTCTTGTGTTCCTCCATGGCCATGTATCTCTCTCTTGTGTTCCTCCATGGCCCGGTATCGCTCTCTTGTGTTCCTCTTTGGCCCGGTATCTCTCTCTTGTGTTTCTCCTTGGCCAGGTATCTCTCTCTTGTGTTCTTTCTTGGCCTGGTATCTCTCTCTTGTGTTCCTCCTTGGTCCAGTATCTCTCTCTTGTGTTCCTCCTTGGCCAGGTATCGCTCTCTTGTGTTCCTCCTTGGTCAAGTATCTCTCTCTTGTGTTCCTCTTTGGCCCGTTATCTCTCTCTTGTGTTCCTCCATGGCCCGGTATCTCTCTCTTGTGTTCCTCCTTGGCCAGGTATCTCTCTCTTGTGTTCCTCCTTGGCCAGGTATCGCTCTCTTGTGTTCCTCCTTGGTCTAGTATCTCTCTCTTGTGTTCCTCTTTGGCCCGTTATCTCTCTCTTGTGTTCCTCCATGGCCCGGTATCTCTCTCTTGTGTTCCTCCTTGGCCAGGTATCTCTCTCTTGTGTTCCTCCTTGGCCAGGTATCTCTCTTTTGTGTTCCTCCATGGCCCGGTATCGCTCTCTTGTGTTCCTCCTTGGCCCAGTATCTCTCTCTAGTTCAAGTCTCCAGTCCCTATTTTCTTCTCCTTTTGTGCCTCTCTCTCTCATGCAGTACTTACTATACACCCCCTGTTGTCCCCTATTCCCTCCTCTCTCTCTTTCTATTTCTCTCTCTCTCTGATCCAGAAAGACCATGTAAAGGAAGAGGTGAACAGACACACAGTCAGTGATTTAAAAAAAAAGTATTTAACCAGGTATGGCCAGTTGAGAACAAGTTCTCATTTACAACTGTGACCTGGCCAAGACAAAGCAAAGCAGTGCAACAAAAACAACAACACAGAGTTACACATGGGATAAACAAACGTACAGACAATAACATAATAGAAAAATCTATATACAGTGTGCGCAAATGCAGAAAGATTAGGGAGGTAAGGCAATAAATAGGCCAATAGTGGCGAAATAATTGGAGTGATAGATGTGCAGATTATGCTGTGCAAGTAGAGATACTGGGGTGCAAAAGAGAAAAAATAAATAACAATATAGGGATGAGGTGGGCTATTTACAGATGTGCTGTGTATAGGTGCAGTGATCGGTAAGCTGCTCTGACAGCTGATGCTTAAAGTTTGTGAGGGAGATGAGTCTCCAGCTTCAGTGATTTTTGCAATTCGTTCCAGTCATTGGCAGCAGAGACCTGGAAGGTAAGGTGGCCAGAGAAGGAGTTGGCTTTGGGGATGACCAGTGAATATATACATGCTGGAGCACGTGCAAAGGGTGGGTGTTGCTATGGTGACCAGTGAGCTGAGATAAGGTAAGGCTTTACCTAGCAAAGACTTATAGATGACCTGGAGCCAGTGGGTTTGGCGACGATTATGAAGCGAGGGCCAGCCAACGAGAGCATACAGGTCGCAGTGGTAGCTGGTATATGGGGCTTTGGTGACTAAACAGAGAGTTTACAGTCCAACCAGACACCTTGTTGGAGGCTATTTTGTAAATGACATCACCAAAGTCAAGGATTGGCAGGATAGTCAGTTTTACGAGGGTATGTTTAGCAGCATGAGTGAAGGAGGCTGTTTTGCGAAATAGGAAGCTGATTCTAGATTTAATTTTGGATTGGAGATGCTTAATGTGAGTCTGGATGGAGAGTTTACAGTCCAACCAGACACCTTGGTATTTGTAGTTGTCCACATATTCTAAGTCAGAACCGTCCACAGTAGTGATGCTAGTCGGACGGGCGGATGCGGGTAGCGATCGGTTGAAGAGCAGGCATTTAGTTTTACTAGCATTTAAGAGCAGTTGGAGGCCACGGAAGGAGAGTTATATGGCATGGAGGTTTGTTAACACAGTGTCCAAAGAAGTGCCAGAAGTATACAGAATGGTGTCGTCTGCATAGAGGTGAATCAGAGAATCACCAGCAGCAAGAGCAACATCATTGATGTATACAGAGAAAAGAGTCAGCCCGAGAATTGAACCCTGTGGCACCCCCATAGAGACTGCCAGAGGTCCGGACAACAGGCCCTCCGATTTGACACACTGAACTCTGTCTGAGAAGTAGTTGGTGAACCAGGCGAGGCCAAAATACCAGCAACAGTGTGTGAAAACCTTGTGAAGACTTACAGAAAACGTTTGACCTCTGTCATTGCCAACAAAGGGTATATAACAAAGTATTGAGATAAACTTTTGTTATTGACCAAATACTTATTTTCCACCATAATTTGCTAATAAATTCACAAAAAATCCTACAATGTGATTTTCTGGATTTTTTCTCTCTCATTTTGTCTGTCATAGTTGAAGTGTACCTATGATGAAAATTACAGGCCTCTCTCATCTTTTTAAGTGAGAGAACTTGCACAATTGGTGGCTGACTAAATACTTTTTTGCCCCACTGTATTTAAATTGATTGTCCCCCATTTATCTTCAGAGTTCGTAATGTTAGGTGACCTAAACTGGGATATGCTTAACACCCAGGCCATCCTACAAGCTGTGCTAGATGCCCTCAATCTCACTATAACAAGTGACAACAGTGAGAGACTTGTTTCTGGAAAGGTGGATTTTTAAAAGTAGAAGCTCGAACTGTTTGGGCACAGACCTGGATAGTATGACAGAACTCTAAGGTATATTGCAATTCCGCCCTCTTTAGCAGTTCTGTCTTGACCAAAAATGTTATAGTTGGGGATGGAACATTTCTGAATTTTTGGTGGCCTTCCTAAGCCAGGATTCAGACACGGTTAGGACATCCGGGTTGGCGGAGCATGCTAAAGCAGTGAATAAAACAAACTTAGGGAGGAGGCTTCTGATGTTAACATGCATGAAACCAAGGCTTTTACGGTTACAGAAGTCAACAAATGATAGCGCCTGGGGAATAGGTGTGATGCTGGGGGCTACAGGGGTTAAACTCTACATCACCAGAGGAACAGAGGAGAAGTAGGATAAGGGTACGGCTAAAGGCTAAAAGAACTGGTCGTCTAGTTTGTTGGGAACAGATTCTGGGCATAATGTACAGACAAGGGTATGGTACAGTGGAGGTTAACCTGGGTGTTGAGTGACAATGAGAGATTTCATCTCTGGTGGCACCATTTAAGGGTCCAGGCCAATTGGCAAAAGAGGTATTGTATGCCTAGAATTAGCTGGTATATGGACCTAGCTCAAGGCTAGCTCAAGGCTAACTGGTGCTTGCTTCGGGACAGAGGCATTAGCTAACAGTAGCCACTCGGTAGCAGCTAGCTAGCTGCGATGATCTGGTGTAATGAGCGGCAGGAATTTGTGGTAGAGAGAAGCAGTCCGAAATGCTCTGGGTTGATATCACGCTGTGCAGACTGGCATGTATTGTCCGAGCTAAAGCTGGCGGTGTCCGATCTAAAGGTGAAGTCTGCTAGCCGTGGCTAACAAAGACTAGTAGCTAGTTAGCTGGCTAGCTCCTGGCGGAGGTTCCAGTTATAAGGACTAAAAATAGTAGATCCGTACCACATTGGGTGAGGCGGGTTGCAGGAAAGTATAATTAGTACGTAGATAGAAAGTGAGATTAAAATGTATATGAGAAAAAAAGAAAGAAACGGCTATTTACAGGGGATAAGACAAAGACAAACACAACACACGTCCGACTGCTACGCCATCTTGGTCACTGATCTGCTTTGGTGGAAGGCAAAGTGTTGAGAAAAGGGGAGAATGGTGGAAGAGAAAGTGTTGAGAAATGAGAGAAAAGGGGAGGATGGTGGAAGAGAAAGTGTTGAGAAATGAGAGAAAAAGGGAGGATGGTGGAAGAGAAAGTGTTGAGAAATGAGAGAAAAAGGGAGGATGGTGGAAGAGAAAGTGTTGAGAAATGAGAGAAAAAGGGAGGATGGTGGAAGAGAAAGTGTTGAGAAATGAGAGAAAAAGGGAGGATGGTGAAAGGCAAAGTAAAGGAGCGGAAATAAGAGTATAGTCAAGGTAGAAGGAGAGCAAAAGAAACCTAATCAATCTATCTGTATATTTTCATACAATTTAGGTTTTCTATAATTCACACTGGGAAAAGCTGTTAGAATTTGAGCTGGCGTTAGTGTGTGTGCAGATATGCCTTGCAGGCTCTTGTCATTGGATTCCAGCTGCTGTGGTTTAGGCCGACAGAGTGAGTGTATCGCTCAGCACAGGTTGAGATTTGTAACAAACCAAACCCATGGAAGACCCAAGAGTTGGACTTCTGGACTTAATCTGGCAGACACACACACACGTTTATCTGTGTTCACCATGTATGGGCCGTCTGAGAGGGAGAGCAGAACTGAAAGAGAATGAGGACGAATGAGAAGCAGACAGATAACCAAAGTATATGCAACTAAACAATTGGAGGGAGTAAACAGATGTCTGTTTGACTTAGAACTACATACATTTAGATAGAGAGCATATCAAACACACACCGTGTTAGTCAGAAAAACTATTTGTGACAGAAAGTAAAGTGCATCTCAGTTTCACGCCCCTCCCTCCTTCTCAGGGGATGATGTGAGCAGCAGCTGGATAGGATTGGACCCCCCTCTCTCTCCCTCCCTCCCTTTCTATCTCTCTTTCTATCTCTCTCTACTCTCCCTCTCTATTTCCCTCTGTGTGGTACTCGCTGAGTGCAGGAGAGGAGGGGATTTCATTTGGCTCCTGAACGGTTGCGTTTTCACAGAGCGAGTCGCATTCAACAGCAAACACTCGCACATCACACTTTCTCACTTACAGGGGCAGGATTGTCAGCGAGCGCAGCGCGGTACCCTGTGGGATTTCTACCAGTAGTGGACTGGTCTGGTCTGGACCTCCAAGCTATTCGCAAACACTGTGCTGGGAGGATGAACAGGGAAACACTGCTTTAACGAGAGCAGAGAGGAGAGGTCACCAGTGGTGAACAAAGCTACTACAAAACTATTTGGAGAATGGAAAACACATAAGGAAAAGTATAAACTCTTGTAGACTATGAAGGAAAATGCTGTGTAAAGTTTGTGGACAATTTGTAAATGGAATATGCCCTGAAATATTGAAACTGCTGATTTCTCTAAAGGCAATTTCAAAGGACAAAGGTAAGACAAATCAATTGTGATGTTTCAGAGGATTTTAGTCCAGAGCATCAGATATTTGAGCTATTTTGGACTGTTTTGAGCGGCTGGCGTGCACTACATTTACCAAAACAAACATTTATAACCTGCAAACCAAACCAACTCTGTCTGTTTCCATGATTCATCAGTCACATTTGTGATTGATTGAACTATGTGAGTGAACAACTCCATACAAATCAATTCTGTTGAAAAACTATGTAACGTCAATTAGGATTAGTTTGTGTGTGCTTGAGAGACATTAGATCGTTTCTTCCCAACCTTGTTGGTCTGTCTCAGACTCCAAGCCTTTGACCTCTGGTCTGGCCCGCTATAGAGGACGGTTCTAAAGCCTCAGCACGGCCCGGAGGATGAGGATGCGTTGTACCATGGCGGCCTGCCCCCTATCCTGCCTCCTCCTCTCCTTCCTCCTGACGAGGTCCAGCCTGGCCCAGGACCTCACTGGCTCCACCACCATTGACACGGACACCATCCAAACCCAGACAGCCAATCAGACAGCTCCGATGACCCCCACCACAGCGGAGCCCGTCACCATGCTAGTAACCACAGAGTTCGGTGGCGTGTCGACGCCTAGTGGTGACATTGCGGACGATGAGGACGTCATCCCGACCAAAGGCACCCTTTGCCAAGGTTACTACGACGTGATGGGCCAGTGGGACCCACCTTTCAACTGCAACATGGGCGTTTTCCTGTACTGCTGCGGCACCTGCTTCTACCGCTTCTGCTGCCAGTTCAGAGGGCAGCGCCTCGACCAGAGCATCTGTTCAAACTATGACACGCCCATCTGGGCCAACACGGGCAAGCCCATCACCACGGTGACCGAGGACCACAGTGACCAGGAGAGGGATCGAACCCACATGATCGTCTATATCATCTGTGGGGGGGTGGCCATCATGGTGCTGATGGGCATCTTCACCAAGCTGGGCCTGGAGAAGATCAGGGGATCAGCAGGGGCACAGAACGACGTCAGCAACGCCAGGTGAGGGAGGGAGGGAGGGAGGTTATTTTGCTGCAACCATGAAATGAATCAGGCAAATTCTTTTGGCAACTTTTATTAATGTACCCACTGATTAGATTTGTGTATTTCATCAAAATTTCACAAACTTGTTCAGGGACCTATCGGATCACTCTAGCCAGTGGTCTATTTACATTGATAAACTGTCATGTTGAATATTGAAGGTAACTGCAGGGTGATGTTGTGTTTAACAACAATCTATAGGGAATATGACCTGTTCCAGAAGTTGAGATGGAGAGAGAGAGAGCGAGGAGAAGAAAGGCACAAAGGAAGAGAAACAAAGCGAGGGAGGAGATCACAATATGACCAGAGGTAATGCTATAGATATCAAGCAAATACTTATCAAAACTACATGTAAGTTTATTCTATACTGCAAATGGATACAATTACTCAAAATAATGTATCATATTCCCTAATAGCTACAGTATGTACACCACATGACATCCCAGTCAGCCCTCATCTCCCTGTAAAGTGTTTCAGCCAGCGTTGGTCAGGTTAAATATCTGGTTCAGGGTTGGAGCGGAGACCCAAGGACATCATTACTGAAACACTGCTACGCTACACAGGCTTACCTCTCCCTCCTTTTATCAGTTCTCCTGTTCTCTTTTATCCCCCTCATCTCTCTTTCTATTCTATTACACTCCTCCTCCACCTCTTCTCCTCCACCTCTTCTCCTCCTCTCTTCTGGGGGCCCTTGGTTTTGTTTTTGGTCATCAACGGAAGCAGGGCGGCACGGGATAAGAGATTTCACCCAATCAGAATCTCTCTCTCTTTCTCACGCTTCTCTCCCTTTCCAACTCTCTTTCTTTGTCTTCTCTTCCCCCTTTCTTCCTCTCTCTCTCCTCTGTCATTTTCTATCTCACTCTCTCCTCCACTCCCCCTCTCTCTCCCTTCTCCATTCTACCTCTTTACAGTAATGTCCCTATTAGCCGGCAGTTAATAACTCCACACTGGTTTCATATAACTCCACCTGGCCAATATTGAGATATGGAAAAGCCCAAGAGAAGTATAAATTGTATATTTTTCTCTGAAATCACATATTTATTGCATAGGGAGAGAACAGCGGCTCTCACAGTACAAGGCCATCAATGTCTCCAGCTTTGAGAAACATTTGCAGGATTACATTTTTTTTGTTTTTAGATGTTCACACCTCTCCGAAATAGAACACTCCCCCAAAAACATACACTCCTTGCCTGATTAAGACTTCATACCAGATGAACTGTCCTGGCCAGATTAGACTCACACAGATTAAATAAATGGCTCTCAGATTACTGGAATACTGTCTCTACTCCTCTGCTGCCCAGCTGGTCTTGCCATGTTCATGCTACACTCTTAGAAAAAAGGGTTCCAAAAGAGTTCTTCAGCGGTCCCCATAGGATATCTCTTTTTGGTTCTAGGTAGAACCCTTTTGAGTTAAATGTAGAACCCTCTGTGGAAAGGGTTTAACATGTAACCAAAAGGGCTCTACCTGGAACGGGTTCTTCAAAGTGTTATCCTAATAGGGTTGGTCAAGTAACATTTTAGGTTCTAGATAGCACCTTTTTTTGAGTGAATAGAGACAAACTAATTTCTACACAGAGTGAATAGAGACCAACTAATTTCTACACAGAGTGTATAGAGACCAACTCATTTCTACCCAGAGTGAATAGAGACCAACTAATTTCTACACAGAGTGAATAGAGACCAACTAATTTCTAAACAGAGTGAATAGAGACCGACTCATTTCTACACAGAGTGTTTAGAGACCAACTAATTTCTACACAGAGTGAATAGAGACCGACTCATTTCTACACAGAGTGTTTAGAGACCAACTAATTTCTACACAGAGTGTACAGAGACCAACTCATTTCTACACAGAGTGAATAGAGACCGACTAATTTCTACACAGAGTGTATGGAGACCAACTCATTTCTACACAGAGTGTACAGAGACCAACTCATTTCTACACAGAGTGAATAGAGACCGACTCATTTCTACACAGAGTGAATAGAGATCAACTCATTTCTACACTGAGTGTACAGAGACCAACTCATTTCTACACAGAGTGAATAGAGACCGACTAATTTCTACACAGAGTGAAAAGAGACCAACTAATTTCTACACAGAGTGAATAGAGACCGACTCATTTCTACACAGAGTGAAAAGAGACCAACTAATTTCTACACAGAGTGAATAGAGACCGACTCATTTCTACACAGAGTGAATAGAGACCGACTCATTTCCACACAGAGTGAAAAGAGACCAACTAATTTCTACACAGAGTGAATAGAGACCGACTCATTTCTACACAGAGTGAAAAGAGACCAACTAATTTCTACACAGAGTGAATAGAGACCGACTCATTTCTACACAGAGTGAATAGAGACCGACTCATTTCTACACAGAGTGAACAGAGACCGACTCATTTCTACACAGAGTGAATAGAGACCGACTCATTTCTACACAGAGTGTATTGAGACCAACTCATTTCCACAAACTGTATAAAGGCCAACTAATTTCTACACAGAGTGAATAGAGACCGACACATTTCTACACAGAGTGTATTGAGACCAACTCATTTCCACAAACTGTATAAAGATCAACTCATTTCTACATGTGTATAGAAACCAACTCATTTTTACACAGTGTATAGAAACCAACTAATTTTTACACAGTGTATAGAAACCAACTCATTTCTACATGTGTATAGAGACCAACTAATTTTTACACAGTGTATAGAAACCAACTAATTTTTACACAGTGTATAGAAACCAACTCATTTCTACATGTGTACAGAAACCAACTCATGTCTACATGTGTATAGAAACCAACTCATGTCTACATGTGTATAGAAACCAACTAATTTCTACATGTGTATAGAAACCAACTCATTTTTACACAGTGTATAGAAACCAACTCATTTCTACATGTGTACAGAAACCAACTCATGTCTACATGTGTACAGAAACCAACTCATGTCTACATGTGTATAGAAACCAACTCATTTTTACACAGTGTATAGAAACCAACTAATTTTTACACAGTGTATAGAAACCAACTCATTTCTACATGTGTATAGAAACCAACTCAATTTTTGTATAGAGACAACAGTGTATAGAAAACTCATTTCTACACAGTGTATAGAAAACAAATAATTTTTACACAGTGTATAGAAACCAACTCATTTCTACATGTGTATAGAAACCAACTCATTTCTACATGTGTATAGAGACCAACTCATTTCTACATGTGTATAGAGACCAACTCATTTCTACACAGTGTATAGAAAACAAATAATTTTTACACAGTGTATAGAAACCAACTAATTTCTACATGTGTATAGAAACCAACTCATTTTTACACAGTGTATAGAAACCAACTCATTTCTACATGTGTACAGAAACCAACTCATGTCTACATGTGTACAGAAACCAACTCATGTCTACATGTGTATAGAAACCAACTCATTTCTACATGTGTATAGAGACTAACTCATTTCTACACAGCTGATTTTGTCCATCGCTCATCTTTTCTTTCACCCTCTTTGACAACACACCCTGCAGTGCTGCTCTATAGGGCGCTTATTAGAACAGCATGCAGTATCTGCTCTCAAATCTGACAGTCAGTTTCTACCAGGACAGGTGTTACTTCCATACTGCCCTCAATCCCCCCCTAAAATTTCACAGCAGTTAGTACATTACAATTATCAGTGTACATAGGACAGAATGTACCACTCTCCATGTCACTCTACCCATTGATGCATGTCTAATCTAATGGAGGACATCGACCGGAAGGGACATTGCATAGAACTTAAACAAACAACAATAACCGTTATCCCAAAAGGCATCATTCCACATTCTGAATAGTGATTTATAGTTAAATTAACAACAAGAATGAGGATTTTGACTTTTAGGCTGGTAGTGCATGGTTCAGACCACAACAGTCAGAGGACATGGGCCCAGGCATGATAGCATGGGATACAGTATCCACAAAAGGTGAGGATTAACATGGGGAAGAGAAGACTGGGTGGTCTAAGGATCTGATCTGATCGAGCGTGTGTGCGTGCGTGCGCGTGTGTGAGAGAGATACGGCCATCCTTGGGACCTTAAGATATCATGTTCTATAACATGGGACTAAGATGGCTCCTATAAAGGGCTTGACCTTACTTAAAAACCGCTATGCCCTTCAATAAGGCAAATGAACAAAACAAAAACTTGATTGCTTTACCAATTCTCCCTCTACCACTACTTTCTTCTTTGATGAGCTATGCCTTTTACTTCGCCTGTCCTTCGCTGCTGGGGTTCAATGTCTTTCAGTATTAGGAAAAAACATTAAAAGCTGTGTCATCTTCAACCTGAGAAGCAACCCAAAGAAAGACACAGACAGACAGAGAGTTGGGCACACCCCTTCTTCCATCCCTCCATCGCTCAGATTTCCTCCATGGCTGGTTTACATTACATGCTCCCTGATTTCGTACACTCCCTTCCTCCTAGTCCACCTGCGATGGCAATTTCGTGACATTTACCTTCTCCTGACCTCTTCCTCCCGCTGCCTCCCCCACAGCTGTGCTGTGCCTGGAAGAGACACACAAGGGTCACTGCTCATTGACTCAACTCCAAGGGTTTAATTCTCACATCATCCTTTTTTCTAAATACCACAAAATGGCACTGAAATGGATATAAGGCCAAGCCAGAACGTATATGTCAAGTTCTGAGGGAAACCAACATCAGGGGCCTCAAGAAAGAGAGGAAGTGTTGAGGTAGTAATGAATCATCTTTGCCCAGACCTACAGCTCGCTATAGTCTATACTGTAGGGTGACCAATAATCCTGTGTTTGACTGTCCATAGAGGACAGGTTAGGGGCCTGCATGCCACTGCGTGTGTTGTGCCAAATTCCAAATCAATCTCTAACCTCTAACCCCTGAGCACTTGTTTAGATCTGAAAGGATTGGATAGATAATGCATGTCTCCTTGAATCCTGTGAGGTTCTGAATGTCACTGGATGTGTTAGGATCAATTCCATATAGAACCCTAGCCTGCATTCTGAGCGCTTAGATCTGCATACCATTAGGCAATACCATTGGGCAGCATTTCCAATACCATGTTACCAATGGTAAAACCAATCCATTATATTTTAATGAATAGTGTAGAGAATTGGTTATTGGTGTTCCCAATGTATCTCTGAACTGGTCTGCATGTTCCCATAGGCCCCTGGAGTGACACTGGGTGTATGTGAGCAGATTTGGGGAGCTGTTGGTGATGTCCCTGCTTGAGTGAGTGAGTTTTAACTGCACCGTTGACAGAAAGATGGAGATTGAGAAATGAGAAGAGAGCTGGTGGAAAAGAGATGGCGGGAAAGGGAGAAATGGATGAAGGGAGGGTTAGAGAAAGGGAGAGAGAGAGAAATGGATGAAGGGAGGGTTAGAGAAAGGGAGAGAGGGAGAAATGGATGAAGGGAGGGTTAGAGAAAGGGAGAGAGGGAGAAATGGATGAAGGGAGGGTTAGAGAAAGGGAGAGAGAGAGAAATGGATGAAGGGAGGGTTAGAGAAAGGGAGAGAGGGAGAAATGGATGAAGGGAGGGTTAGAGAAAGGGAGAGAGGGAGAAATGGATGAAGGGAGGGTTAGAGAAAGGGAGAGAGGGAGAAATGGATGAAGGGAGGGTTAGAGAAAGGGAGAGAGAGAAATGGATGAAGGGAGGGTTAGAGAAAGGGAGAGAGGGAGAAATGGATGAAGGGAGGGTTAGAGAAAGGGAGAGAGGGAGAAATGGATGAAGGGAGGGTTAGAGAAAGGGAGAGAGGGAGAAATGGATGAAGGGAGGGTTAGAGAAAGGGAGAGAGAGAGAAATGGATCACAAACCAAATGGGGTCTGACACGGACAGAGAGGTGTAGCACTGTTTTGGGAAAAGGTCAGATGTGAGGTGACACACACACATACAATACATCAATCCATCACAAGTCATCCAGGCTTCATCTGTTTGTTGTAATCTCCTCCCTGTCGATGGTTCTCTCGTCACTCAGTGCTCATCACAATAACAACAAAGCCGATTCTAACAATCCAATTCACATTATTCACACCGAATCCAGTCTGGGGTAGAAACCGAAAGGGCTCCGTTAAAGTTTATGGTAATAGTGACTAAACGTTTCTCAAGTAAGACCTTTGAATTGAGCTGTAGTGTTAAGATTTCCGCTTACTGGAACTAAGGTGCCTGTCCCAAGCCATAAAAAACATCCCCAGACCACTATGCACTATGCATTCAGGCAGGTAGCGTTCTCCATTCGCCTAACCCAGATTCGTCCGTCGGACTGCCAGATGGTGAAGCGTGATTCATCACTCCAGAGAAAGCGTTTCCACTGCTCCAGGGTTCAATGGTGGCAAGCTTTACACCACTCCAGCCGACGCTTGGCATTGCACATGCTGATCTTAGGCTTGTGTGCAGCTGCTCGGCCATGAAAACCTTTGAATTACCAGATATGTTCATTCTGAAAATGGTTCATAAAGTCAAGGAGAAAAAATGATAGCGGATAAAACAAGGACATCTCTGCTTTAGAAACTGCCCTCAGAGTTAATAAAGGATAAAGTACATTAGTTTTAGAGGGCTAGATTTCCCAATCATCAGAGTGGGGACTGTACAGTACATCGATTCTGAGCTGGGCTGGATCAGAGGGCAACATTTCCCAATCATCAGAGTGGGGACTGTACAGTACATCGATTCTGAGCTGGGCTGGAAACAGTGGTGGTGAGTGATGAACACTAGGACTGAGTGTTGCTAATTAGCTATCTGCCTCCCTGGTATGGGAGGAGGGATAATTGATTGCTACACAGCATTAGAAGATGCGTGTCTCACTCTCCTTGTTATTCGATACGATGTGCTTTCACCAAAAAGGATTAGCGATCATATAACGAACGCTCCGACGCAGGAAGTCTTATATAAGTGGCTATAGATACAGAGACTGTGTCCCAAATGACACCCTATTCCCTATACGGTGCACTAATTCTGACCACAGGCTCTGGTCAAAAGTAATGTACTATATAGGAAATAGGGTGCCATTTGGCATGCACACAGAGACTGTACTGTATGTAGGCAAGGCTAAATGTCCTCAGTGATGCTCAATGCTTTTACCTTCCCTGCTGTCCAGGAGAAAGACGAGATGTAAGCCTATTGTTGCTCATTGACAGCAAGATGGTTGTGTCTTCCAAAACTGACTGACTCTTGAGATGTTATCATGAAGTTACTGGATTTATTGATTTGATGATAGACAAACATAGTGTTGTTTACATGTTGCAGTCATAAATGAATGGGCAGCAATGATGAACATCCCTTGTTTAAATGTAGTCCCAATTTCTTTACAGTATATCCCGTACTGATGGCCTATATCTACTTTATTGTAGTCATTTAATCCTAATTTACATCAAACACACGTTAGGCTAGTCATGTAAATTTAGGGTAAAACTTCCTCACTTAAGCTAACATCTCTCAATTAAATATTTTATTTTTACCACATATATGGAGCCTGTGATGGAAGTTAAACTTAGCCTCTATAAATGCACTAAATGCCCAGAGATAAAAGCAGTTTTGCTGTAGATTAAAAATCCAAATCAGCAAGTGGTTCAGTAGCGAGCCAAACGAAAAGAGAACCAAACCCTAGGCAGTCTCAGCTAGTGAGTCACAGACAACATGAGGTAGAGAGAGAGAGCGAGAGAGAGAGACAGTAATGTAGGTTTAGAAAGAGAAAGAAAGTAAAAGAGAGAAAGAGACAGATTCAGAGACTGACATGACAAAAGACTGAGAATGAGAGAGATTGAGAGAGAAATAGAGAGAAAGGAATATTTAGAGATTTAGGTGGCTTGAAAGAAGATACCTTTATTGGCTCAGTAGTTAAATGATTTGAGCACAATCTTTACTTAATTTTATTGGTACTAAGCCCCATGTCTTCCTCCACTGCACACATAGAACCCCCGACGCCCCATATGTCTGCAAAGTCCCCCCGATGCCACACACATTTGAGAAGTCCCCCTGAGTCCCCCTGACGCCCCTCACATCTGCAAAGTCCTCCTGACACTCCACATGTCTGCAAAGTCCAGCTGACGCACGCAAAGTCCCCCTGACACCACAGACGTCTGCAAAGTCCCCCTGACGCCCCACACGTCTGCAAAGTCCCCCTGACACCCCAGACGTCTGCAAAGTCCCCCTGATGCCCCACACGTCTGCAAAGTCCCCCTGACGCCCCACACGTCTGCAAAGTCCCCCTGACGCCCCACACGTCTGCAAAGTCCCCCTGACGCCCCACACGTCTGCAAAGTCCCCCTGATGCCCCACACATCTGCAAAGTCCCCCTGACGCCCCACACGTCTGCAAAGTCCCCCTGATGCCCCACACGTCTGCAAAGTCCCCCTGACGCCCCACACGTCTGCAAAGTCCCCCTGACGCCCCACACATCTGCAAAGTCCCCCTGATGCCCCACACATCTGCAAAGTCCCCCTGACGCCCCACACGTCTGCAAAGTCCCCCTGATGCCCCACACGTCTGCAAAGTCCCCCTGACGCCCCACACGTCTGCAAAGTCCCCCTGACGCCCCACACGTCTGCAAAGTCCCCCTGACGCCCCACACGTCTGCAAAGTCCCCCTGACGCCCCACACGTCTGCAAAGTCCCCCTGACGCCCCACACGTCTGCAAAGTCCCCCTGACGCCCCACACATCTGCAAAGTCACCATTTAAAAGTAACTATTTTCTACATTGTAGAATAATAGTGAAGACATCAAAACTATGAAATAACACATGGAATCATGTAGTAATCAAAAGAATGTTCAACAAATCAAACCATATTTTACATTTGAGATTCGTCAAGTAGCCACCCTTTGCCTTGATGACAGCTTTGCACACTCTTTGCCACAGCACTGAAGGAAGTGATTGAAAAAACTTCTTCTACTTTCCCCAATGCACAAGTGGTTATCTCCACCTTGCTACCACGAAAAGTGTTCCACCCTGCTACCAAACAGCAGGTAAACGCAAGTATTTCCTGTGACTGTGCCTCAAAACAAAATATTTTCCTGGCCCACCAGTCCACCCTGGACTTGAACAACCTTTATGACCAGGTCCACCTATACAAGGCAGCAGTGCCCACCTTCGCCCGGACTCTAAAGGACATCGCTCTCAAACGCAGCCCCAACACTTTACACAGGAGCAACAGATCAATAGTCACCCCGCCCAGACCAGCGAGACACTCTCCCAGACCTGTGAGACCCCCCCACTGGACCTACACATAGAGGACCCACGCAACCAGACCACAACACCACCAGCCACATCAACACCCCCCCAAGTCAATCAAGCCCACACCCCATTTAGGCCCTCTCAGATCGGACCTATGCCCCTCCGGCCCACCCCATGCACCCCACCCCCGCAAAGAGGGCCTCAACATGGAAGTCACACATACGCCCAGGCCGTGGGCGGGCAAACACGCCCAACCCCCACTCTTACACTAGCCCAAGCCAACGGCATGTACCAGATGCTCAGCAGGCTCTGCTCACACTTACTGGCCTAAGGCCAAACCCCACGACCAACAGCATTGGACACTTTATGGAACACAAAGCCTTCAATATCTCATCTTGGAATATCCAAGGCCTGAGGTCATCTGCCTTTGGAAACCTGGTATAGAGGAGATGGGCCCACTGGTTGCCCTCTAGGTTACAGAGAGCTGGTAGTCCCATCCACCAAACTACCAGGTGTAAAACAGGGAAGGGACTCAGGGAGTATGCTAATTTGGTATAGATCAGACCCAAATCACTCCATTAAATTAATCAAAACAGGAACATTTTACATTTGGCTAGAAATTCAAAAGGAAATGATCGTAACAGAGAAAAATGTCCTCCTGTGTGCTACCTATATCCCGCCACTAGAATCCCCATACTTTAAAGGAGAACCCTTTTTGGTTGCAGGGAGAAGAATCATTTTGGGTTCCATGTCGAACCCTTTCTAGAGAGGCTGAAGAACCCTTTTTTAAAGATTGTACATATCTCTCTCCATACGATACATCTCCCTCAGCTGATCCCCATTCTGCTCTGCTCAGCTAGGGAGGGCAATTTACACCCTAGCACCCTCCCAACATTTAGACACATTCCTGGCACACAATGTACCGTACAGTGAACCACACTATTTGTTCAGGAAAGCCCTCCCAGGAGAGGACAGCCCTGGCCCCCCACACCTCCTGAGGCCTGGGTCCCTAACACACACACACACACACACACACACACACACACACACACACACACACACACACACACACACACACACACACACACACACACAACACACACACACACACACACACACACACACACACACACACACACACACACACACACACACACACACACACACACACACACACACACGCACACACGCACGCACGCACACACGAACACACACACACGCACGCACACACACACACACACACACACACACGCACGCACGCACGCACACACACACACACACACACACACACACACACAGACACACACACACACACACACGCACACACAACACACACACACACACACACACACACACACACACACACACACACACACACACACACACACACACACACACACACACACACACATACACATACACACACACAGATGATGTCTGTCACTACAGCAGTGTGTTCCCTTACACACAGCTCAATGACGTGACAGTGTGTTTGGGGGTATTTGTGACTGTGACAGTGTGTGTCTGATAAGATTACACGCAATTAAAATGGCCCATTTTCAGTGTTACTCTCACTCTTTCTCTCTGCAGATTATGTTGTCACACACTCAGCCCAATTCTCTGGCTCCCATCACTTTCTACCATGTTCCCCTGCAGTGTTGCTGCCCTTATTTTTTGCTTTGACTAAGCCTACAGCCACGCACAGTGGCTAACGATGGGGCGCTATGGGAAGTTATTGGCCCAGGAGTTTAGGTGTAGTGCTTGGGTCGATTGCCTGTAACCGCAGAATTGCTGTTTCAATCCCTGCTCCTCCTTAAATCCCCATACATGTAGAGAGTCATTCTAAATGCCTGAAGTCTAACTGTAATGTTTGTTTGTCCGTCTACAGGACCATAACAGAGCTTATGAAGCAACCCGGAGGAGAGGTGGGCTCAGTGGAAAGTACAATCACCAACCCCCCTATCGGAACCAACGGCATCTCAGCTAGGATGCTACGCAGCCGCAGTGGTAAGCACAGCTACTCAGCACACAGACACATGCTAACACACTCCCTATGAATCAACGAAGTTGAGGGTTTCTCTTTGTTCCTCTGTGAAGAAAAACAAACCCAGCCAGAGCCCATTTTGCCATTGCTTTTTTAACCAGAGGCCCCTCTCTGTCATTGGAGGACGGGAGCTGGTTTCTCAAACTGTACTTTGGCCTGACAGGAACACCCAACAGCCCCTTCTCTTCTCTAGCATAACTAAAGTAGCCAGACCAAACACTGCAGTTTCAGTGCAGAGTTACACCATTAGTGTGTGGTTACAGGATGAGGCTTTATGGTGTACTTACAACCCTACACTCAAACGCTGTATGACCATTTGAGGAATTCAGAACAACTCAGTCCATCGCATTACAGGATGATGAAATTATTCTCTAAGTGTATGACACGAGGTACAGCAACAGACACAACATGATTTCTGGAGCCCTCGTCTTTCAATGACCAGAGAAGTTGCATGCATTTGTACTCGTGCTTACATTTACATTTACATTTAAGTCATTTAGCAGACGCTCTTATCCAGAGCGACTTACAAATTGGTGCATTCACCTTATGACATCCAGTGGAACAGCCACTTTACAATAGTGCATCTAAATCTTTTAGGGGGGGGGGGGTGAGAAGGATTACTTATCCTATCCTAGGTATTCCTTAAAGAGGTGGGGTTTCAGGTGTCTCCGGAAGGTGGTGATTGACTCCGCTGTCCTGGCATCGTGAGGGAGTTTGTTCCACCATTGGGGGGCCAGAGCAGCGAACAGTTTTGACTGGGCTGAGCGGGAACTGTACTTCCTCAGTGGTAGGGAGGCGAGCAGGCCAGAGGTGGATGAACGCAGTGCCCTTGTTTGGGTGTAGGGCCTGATCAGAGCCTGGAGGTACTGAGGTGCCGTTCCCCTCACAGCTCCGTAGGCAAGCACCATGGTCTTGTAGCGGATGCGAGCTTCAACTGGAAGCCAGTGGAGAGAGCGGAGGAGCGGGGTGACGTGAGAGAACTTGGGAAGGTTGAACACCAGACGGGCTGCGGCGTTCTGGATGAGTTGTAGGGGTTTAATGGCACACGCAGGGAGCCCAGCCAACAGCGAGTTGCAGTAATCCAGACGGGAGATGACAAGTGCCTGGATTAGGACCTGCGCCGCTTCCTGTGTGAGGCAGGGTCGTACTCTGCGGATGTTGTAGAGCATGAACCTACAGGAACGGGCCACCGCCTTGATGTTAGTTGAGAACGACAGGGTGTTGTCCAGGATCACGCCAAGGTTCTTAGCGCTCTGGGAGGAGGACACAATGGAGTTGTCAACCGTGATGGCGAGATCATGGAACGGGCAGTCCTTCCCCGGGAGGAAGAGCAGCTCCGTCTTGCCGAGGTTCAGCTTGAGGTGGTGATCCGTCATCCACACTGATATGTCTGCCAGACATGCAGAGATGCGATTCGCCACCTGGTCATCAGAAGGGGGAAAGGAGAAGATTAATTGTGTGTTGTCTGCATAGCAATGATAGGAGAGACCATGTGAGGTTATGACAGAGCCAAGTGACTTGGTGTATAGCGAGAATAGGAGAGGGCCTAGAACAGAGCCCTGGGGGACACCAGTGGTGAGAGCGCGTGGTGACGAGACAGATTCTCGCCACGCCACCTGGTAGGAGCGACCTGTCAGGTAGGACGCAATCCAAGCGTGGGCCGCGCCGGAGATGCCCAACTCGGAGAGGGTGGAGAGGAGGATCTGATGGTTCACAGTATCGAAGGCAGCCGATAGGTCTAGAAGGATGAGAGCAGAGGAGAGAGAGTTAGCTTTAGCAGTGCGGAGCGCCTCCGTGATGCAGAGAAGAGCAGTCTCAGTTGAATGACTAGTCTTGAAACCTGACTGATTTGGATCAAGAAGGTCATTCTGAGAGAGATAGCGGTAGAGCTGGCCAAGGACGGCACGTTCAAGAGTTTTGGAGAGAAAAGAAAGAAGGGATACTGGTCTGTAGTTGTTGACATCGGAGGGATCGAGTGTAGGTTTTTTCAGAAGGGGTGCAACTCTCGCTCTCTTGAGGACGGAAGGGACGTAGCCAGCGGTCAGGGATGAGTTGATGAGCGAGGTGAGGTAAGGGAGAAGGTCTCTGCTTCACTAGCATCCAGCTGGGTATACATCACAATATGCATGTAAACTCAGCAAAAAAAGAAATGTCCCTTTTTCAGGACCCTGTCTTTCAAAGATAATTCGTAAAAATCCAAAACACTTCACAGATCTTCATTGTAAAGGGTTTAAACACTGTTTCCCATGCTTGTTCAATGAACCATAAACAATTAATGAACATGCACCTGTGGAACGGTTGTTAAGACACTAACAGCTTACAGACGGTAGGCAATTAAGGCCCCAGTTATGAAAACGAAGGACACTAAAGAGGCCTTTCTACTGACTGCCTTTCTAAAAACACCAAAAGAAAGATGCCCAGGGTCCCTGCTCATCTGTGTGAACATGCCTTAGGCATGCTGCAAGGAGGCATGAGGACTGCAGATGTGGCCAGGGCAATAAATTGAAATGTCCGTACAATGAGACGCCTAAGACAGTGCTACAGGGAGACAGGACGGACAGCTGATCATCCTCGCAGTGGCAGACCACATATAACAACACCTGCACAGGATTGGTACATCCAAACATCACACTTGCGGGACAGGTACAGGATGGCAACAACAACTGCACCAGGAACGCACAATCCCTCCATCAGTGCTCAGACTATCCGCAATAGGCTGAAAGAGGCTGGACTGAGGGCTTGTTGGACTGTTGTAAGGCAAGTCCTCACCAGACATCATGGGCAATAACGTCACCTATGGGCACAAACTCACCATCGCTGGACCAGGCAGGACTGGCAAAAAGTGCTCTTCACTGACGAGTGGCAGTTTTGTCTCACCAGGGGTGATGGTCGGATTCGCATTTATCGTCGAAGGAATGAGAGTTACACCGAGGCCTGTACTCTGGAGCGGGATCGATTTGGAGGTGGAGGGTCCGTCATGGTCTGGGGCGGTGTGTCACAGTATCATCGGACTAAGCTTGTTGTCATTGCAGGCAATCTCAACGCTGTGCGTTACAGGAAAGACATCCTCCTCCCTCATGTGGTACCCTTCCTGCAGGCTCATCCTGACATGACCCTCCAGCATGACAATGCCACCAGCCATTCTGCTCGTTGTGTGCGTGGTTTCCTGCAAGACAGGAATGTCAGTGTTCTGCCATGGCCAGCGAAGAACCCGGATCTCAATCCCATTGAGAGCGTCTGGGACCGGTTGGATCGAAGGGTGAGGGCTAGGGCCATTTCCCTCCAGAAATATTCCGGGAACTTGCAGGTGCCTTGGTGGAAGAGAGGGGTAACCTCTCACAGCAAGAATGGGCAAATCTGATGCAGTCCATGAGGAGGAGATGCACTGCAGTACTTAATGCAGCTGAGGGCCACACCAGATATTGACTGTTACTTTTGACCCTCCCTTTGTTCAGGGACAAATTATTCCATTTCTGTTTGTCACGTCTGTGGAACTTGTTTAATTTATGTCTCAGTTGTTGAATCTTGTTATGTTCAGACAAATATTTACACATGTTAAGTTTGTTGAAAATTAACACAGTTGACAGTGAGGGGATATTTCTTTTTTGCTGAGTTTATGTGTGTGTGTAGCTTCCATAGCATAACAATTACTCATTCTAATTCTATGGTGTGTACACTGTGCTGATCGTGGCGTCAAGTTAACACAAAGCATGCCTTAGTGGTTGATAACATTAGTGAGACATTGATTTGGAGAATTCCTTGTCTGGTAGTGGGAACAACAGATACTACACACACCAAGAAGATAAGGAGCTAGGGAAAGAGAAGGAAACCAAGGGCTTCTATAAGTAGACCACGTGCACGGTACACATGGTAAACATCAATAGCAAAACTAGCAGCAATCACCAGCCTGGTCTCATAGAATAGATGTAACATAGTACATGTAAATCTGTGACACTCACATTTGTATGATACGTTATGTTTGGTATGGTTACATAAGACAGAAGGTTACTTAAGCCAAAAATGAAAGGAGGGAGGTTGGTCGAGGAGGTTGGGTGGGCGTATAAAGCGAATGTCTTGCAACCCAAATGTTGTGTGTTTCGAATCACATCACACACAACTTCTGCATTTTAGCTAATTAGCAACTATTTACTACTTTTTTTGGTACTTTGCAACTACTTAGCATGTTTGCTAACCCTTCCCCTAACCCAAACCTTAACCCTAACCCCTAACCTTAACCCGTATCTTAACCCCTAACCCTAATCTTAACCTGTACCTTAACCCCTAACCTTAACCCATACCTTAACCCTAACCTTAACCGTAATCCCTGACCCCAAGCTTAGCTAAAGTTAGCCACTTAGCTAACATATCATACGTGTTGTAATTTGTAACATATTGTATGAAAATGTATGATGAACATCCACAAATTAATACATACCATATGAAATGTAACATATCATCCTCAATAGAGCTAAAAATATTTACATGTACTATGTTACGTCTAACCCTGAGTCAATGTTGGCCAGCCCACCTGCACATCCATCCACAAGTGGCATGTGCCAATTCTATACATCCAGATCCAGCTGTGTGTTTGTGTGTGTGTGAGGGGTGGAGGGGAGTGTTTGCTCTAAGAGGGCACCTACCTCTTCCCTTACCCCTCCAGCTGACTGTGCATCCATAGAATCAGATTAGATTAGAGAGAACACACACATCACACATCACCCAAAACCCCTTGTGGATATCAGACTATCTATAGAGTTCTCTGTAAACCCGCTCTAAACACAACACACACCAAACAAAACACACACATTACACACAATAAAACACACACAAACAAACACACATCAAGGATCTTCATTACTGTGTGTTGTGTGTTGAGGCATTGGCTGTAGCAGTAGAGATTGGACTTGGATCATTTGTGCAAATGCAGCTCAGAGGATTACACACACACACACACAGCGCTCCACCAGTCTTGAGGATTTGGGCCGTCAGTGATGTAGGATTTGCGGTAAGAACCGTAGACCCCGCCATGCTCACCAATCCCTCTTTCTAAAGGATTTCAGTTTGACACAGTGGCGCATCTGGTTTACAGTTCTGTCACTACTCTACTCTCAAACTGTCTCAGAGATATGGGATTGAAACAGTTGTCAGGCAACTTTAAAAGGTCTGGCTCTGAAGGTGTTGTTAAAACACTGTGGTTTCAATAACCTCTGTCCCCTCAATTGACTGTTGAGGATCATCCATCTCTGTTTCTCACTTAGATGAGTGGGACATTACAGCACATTATGTTTCCAAACAGTATTGGCTTTACCATTGGGGAGGGAAAGAGAAGATTTGGAAAAATACATATATGGTTTGGAAAAAGAAAGAGATGCTAAGGACTAATGCAGCCATTTTTATCCCAATATCAAATAATTTCTTAATAACAATTATGTACCTTACTGTGATTGTGCGCATGTTGCGCATGTGGATTTTGTCTAGACAAGTTCCACCAGACAAGTTCATAAAATACCAAAACCAACTGTGAACCAACTATATTAATTTGAGGACAGGTCAAAACACGTACAGTATGAAACATTCATGGACATTTAGCTAGCTAGCGTGCTGTTGCTAGCTAGTTTGTCCTGGGATATAAACATTGGGTTATTTTACCTGAAATGCATATGGTCCTATTTTTAGGTGGATCTTTTGGACCCATTTTGAGACACACAAAATAGTATGTTCTCTACTCAGACAATTAATCCACAAAAAAAGGGGAATCCTAGATGTTTTTTAGTTAGTTTTCTTTGATAAATCTCTCCTCGTTCATGCTTTTTCTTCCGTGGATTTTTTTGGCAGTTGGCAACCAACTTTAAGGTGCATTACCGCAACCAACTGGACTGCAGTGTGGACCTCGTTCATCTTTCAATCACCCACATGGGTATATGCTTGTAAAAAAACAATGAGTAGATGGGAGAAGGGGGATTTGTGGCGTGTAAAGCTTTAAAATAGAACAAAGTCCTATTTTAACACCTGGCTACACAGATGCTGTTGACTCGCGTGAGCGGTTTGGATGAAATGATTGAATGACATGGAAGTGTACATTTATTTTACCAGGCTCGCACCGTGGGTGGTCTGGTCAGCATGTGAGTGGGGAGGGGAAAACTGAAAAATAGATGTTATTGTCAGAGAGGTTTGGAACTCTCTTTCTTATTGGTCTATTAAAAAAATGATGTCACCAGGCAGGCCAAAACTCCATCTGACCAAAACAGGCAGAAATTTCAGATAGTCTTTTCAAACAGCTCTTACACTAAAAGGGCATTATCATAATTTTCCCAGTTTTACAGTATTATTCCAACTTCATAGCGTTTAAATATATAAAACACAGGACAATCCCGTTTTGGACTGCACTGGACCTTTAATGTAAGAAAGAGATTGCCAAGAGAAAGAAAAGTACACAACTCCCAATGACCTAGTTATCAAACAATAGGGAACCACCAAGGAATCAGCATCACAACACTCACCTCACTCAATAACTCTTTCTTTCTCTCTTCCATCCATCTTTCTCTGTCTTCTTCTATTCTGTCCATCTTTCTCAATTCAATTCAATTCAAGGGGCTTTATTGGCATGGGAAACATGTGTTAACATTGCCAAAGCAAGCGAGGTAGATAATATACAAAAGTGAAATAAACAATCAAAATCAACAGTAAACATTACACATACAGAAGTTTCAAAACAATGAAGACATTACAAATGTCATATTATATATATATATATATATATATATATATATATATATATATATATATATATATATATATAGTGTTGTAACAATGTACAAATGGTTAAAGTACACAAGGGAAAATAAATAATCATAAATATGGGTTGTATTTACAATGGTGTTTGTTCTTCACTGGTCACCCTTTTCTTGTGGCAACAGGTCACAAATCTTGCTGCTGTGATGGCACACTGTGGAGTTTCACCCAATAGATATGGGAGTTTATCAAAAATTATTGGTGGATCTGTGTAATCTGAGGGAAATATGTCTCTCTAATATGGTCACACATTGGGCAGGAGGTTAGGAAGTGCAGCTCAGTTTCCACCTCATTTTGTGAGCAGTGAGCACATAGCCTATCTTCTCTTGAGAGCCATGTCTGCCTACGGCAGGCCTTTCTCAATTGCAAGGCTATGCTCACTGAGTCTGTACATAGTCAAAGCTTTTCTTAAGTTTGGATCAGTCACAGTGGTCAGGTTTTCTGCCACTGTGTACTCTCTGTTTAGGGCCAAATAGCATTCTAGTTTCTTATAAATTACTAATCTTACCAGGGAAGGATTGGTAGCCCCCCTCTTTCCAGCCCTGAGTGAAGCACTCCAGTTAAATATATAGAAACCAGTCTCTCACCGGAACTGACCAAGTCTGACTCTTTAAGCACAGGTTGATAATAGGGAGAAACAGGGATATTTATACAGGGTGGTAATAGGGAGAAACAGGGATCTTTATACAGTGTGGTAATAGGGAGAAACAGGCATCTTTATACAGGTTGGTAATAGGAGAAACAGGAATCTTTATACAGTGTGGTAATAGGGAGAAACAGGAATCTTTATACAGGGTGGTAATAGGGAGAAACAGGGATCTTTATACAGAGTGGTAATAGGATGTAACAGGGTCTTAATACAGGGTGGTAATAGGGGGTAACAGAGTCTTCATACAGGGTGGTAATAGGGGGTAACAGGGTCTTAATACAGAGTGGTAATAGGGTGTAACAGGGTCTTAATACAGGGTGGTAATACGGGGTAACAGGGTCTTAATACAGGGTGGTAATAGGGGGTAACAGGGTCTTAAAACAGGGTGGTAATAGGGGGTAACAGGGTCTTAATACAGGGTGGTAATAGGGGGTAACAGGGTCTTAATACAGGGTGGTAATAGGGGGTAACAGGGTCTTCATACAGGGTGGTAATAGGGGGTAACAGGGTCTTAAAACAGGGTGGTAATAGGGTGTAACAGGGTCTTAATACAGGGTGGTAATAGAGGGTAACAGGGTCTTAATACAGGGTGGTAATAGGGGGTAACAGGGTCTTAATACAGGGTGGTAATAGGGGGTAACAGGGTCTTCATACAGGGTGGTAATAAGGGGTAACAGGGTCTTAAAACAGGGTGGTAATAGGGTGTAACAGGGTCTTAATACAGGGTGGTAATAGAGGGTAACAGGGTCTTAATACAGGATGGTAATAGGGGGTAACGGGGTCTTAATACAGGGTGGTAATAGAGGGTAACAGGGTCTTAATATAGGATGGTAATAGGGGGTAACAGGGTCTTAATATAGGATGGTAATAGGGGGTAACAGGGTCTTAATACAGGGTGGTAATAGGGGGTGGTATTAGGGGAGAACAAGGTTTATGTGTGTGTCTGTATGTCTGCCACACTAGCAAAGCTCAAATGGCAAACGTGAGACTACACTGATCTCACAGCACTCTTTATCACTCTCCCTAAGGCGCAAAATAATCCTTAATGTACCATTACAAACATCCACACAAACACACACACACGCTTGCTTGTCTCAGCGGTCTCTTAGTGTTTCACGGCTATGAACACACACAATAGCTGTGTCTTGGGAGCAGGTTGTACTAAGGCACTGTGGGTAAGTGTGTTCAGAATGACGCACAAACACATCTTCTGGCCTCTCGTGTAATATCCACGGCATTACTTGTACTGCTGCTTGACTCCCTTCCCTTTGTCCCTCAGATAACTGCATCACTTCTCAACAACCCTCCGTAGCTCAGAGAGAGTATCCCAGGACCAAGTGGAACAGACAGCGAAGGACACATACTTTGGGGCAAAAAAGTATTTAGTCAGCCACCAATTGTGCAAGTTCTCCCCCTTAAAAAGATGAGAGAGGCCTGTAATTTTCATCATAGATACACACTTCAACTATGACAGACAAAATGAGAGAGAAAATCACATTGTAGGATTTTTAATGAATTTATTTGCAAATTATGGTGGAAAATAAGTATTTGGTCACCTACAAACAAGCAAGATTTCTGGCTCTCACAGACCTGTAACTTCTTCTTCAAGAGGTTCCTCTGTCCTCCACTCATTACCTGTATTAATGGCACCTGTTTGAACTTGTTATCAGTATAAAAGACACCTGTCCACAACCTCAAACTCCACTATGGCCAAGACCAAAGAGTTGTCAAAGGACATCAGAAACCAAATTGTAGACCTGCACCAGGCTGGGAAGACTGAATCTGCAATAGTTAAGCAGCTTGGTTTGAAGAAATCAACGGTGGGAGCAATTATTAGGAAATGGAAGACATACAAGACCACTGATCATCTGCCTCGATCTGGGGCTCCACGCAAGATCTCACCCCGTGGGGTCAAAATTATCACAAGAACGGTGAGCAAAAATCCCAGAACCACATGGGGGGACCTAGTGAATGACCTGCAGAGAGCTGGGACCAAAGTAACAAAGCCTACCATCAGTAACAAGGGAGAATGTCATATGGTCAGATGAAACCAAAATATAACTTTTTGGTAAAAACTCAACTCGTCGTGTTTGGAGGACAAAGAATGCTGAGTTGCATTTTCTCATTTTTTCTGTCATAGTTGAAGTGTACCTATGATGAAAATTACAGGCCTCTCTCATCTTTTTAAGTGGGAGAACTTGCACAATTGGTGGCTGACTAAATACTTTTTTGCCCCACATATGATCACTTCACATGTTGCTATCATACACAGCCTGGTCTGCAATGTACAGTACACCACCCAGCCAGCCCAGCCTGGGAAGACATTACATGATATAACCATAATGGGCCTCACCTTCCCTCTTGTTCTCCTACTTGGTTAAAATTTAATGGAGATGTGCCAAACAACTCCAACTCCCAGCTTCACCGTTGTTAGATCACACACCTTTCATTTGATGTTGGCTTACACACATATAGTTCAATCACACACACACACACAACCAAGGTCGCAAACACACACACACCAGCAAGGTCGCAAACACACACAAGCAAGGACGCAAACACACACACACCAGCAAGGACACGTTGAGAGGTGTGTGTGTGTGTGTGTGTGTGTGTGTGTGTGTGTGTGTGTGTGTGTGTGTGTGTGTGTGTGTGTGTGTGTGTGTGTGTGTGTGTGTGTGTGTGTGTGTGTGTGTGTGTGTGTGTGTGTGTGTGTGTGTGTGTGTGTGTGTGTGTGTGTGTGTGTGTGTGTGTGTGTGTGTGTGTGTGTGTGTGTGTGTGTGTGTGCGTGCGTGTGTGCGTGCGTGTGTGTGTGTGTGTGTGTGTGTGCGTGCGTGTGTGTGTGTGTGTGTGTGTGTGTGTGTGTGTGTGTGTGTGTGTGTGTGTGTGTGTGTGTGTGTGTGTGTGTGTGTGTGTGTGTGTGCGTGCGTGCGTGCGTGCGTGTGTGTGTGTGTGTGTGTGTGTGTGTGTGTGTGTGTGTGTGTGTGTGTGTGTGTGTGTGTGTGTGTGTGTGTGTGTGTGTGTGTGTGTGTGTGTGTGTGTGTGTGTGTGCGTGTGTGTGTGTGCGTGTGTGCGTGTGTGTGTGTGTGTGTGCGTGTGTGTGTGTGTGTGTGTGTGTGTGTGTGTGTGTGTGTGTGTGTGCGTGTGTGCGTGCGTGCGTGTGTGTGTGTGTGTGTGTGTGTGTGGAAGAAAATGAGCCCCGATAATCAGAGTAGTTAAACAAAAGCTTAAGGTCATCAAAGGCAGAGAGGCTCCGATGAGTCTCCTGAACTGGTAGAAAGTAAATAACTCAGGCCCTGACATCAGAGAGTCGGTCGATTCCGCCTGCACTGAAGGATGAGTGTCAGGACCTCACTGGGCTCTCCATTACCATAACTAACTAGCCCCCACCAAACAGCCCATGAAGCCCCCCGCGACTGAGCCCTCTGCCCCCTCAGTGCCAGCCAGCATGGTTTCCACCAAGTCTCTATCTGGGAGGCCTGGGGATTATTCCACAAACCCACAAACATTATTATGACAATGACAGAGCAGTTCCAGTAATACGCTGGTTACAGAAGGATACTGAACAGATAAAAAAATGATGAAAACTGATACAAACACTATGATGATAATCACATTTGTACTATAAATCACAGTGTGTTCAGTCTTCCTGTTTGTCTAGTTCCAGTTAGTTTGAAGCTGGTTGTATGTTCTTCTATCTGCTCAAAGTCATCAGATACCATATGAGTACTACAGTATGTTATATCCCTTTTTATACCCTTCTCACATTCTCATGTGTAATGAACATCCAGTATGCCCTCCTGAGAGGTCAGAGATGCTGTGACAGCAGATTGCCCCTGTATGTCCCCGATGTAGAGCATTGTCTGACATCAGAAAGTCGGTCGATTCCGCCTGCACTGAAGGATGAGCGTCATGTAGGAGTGACGCCATCTAATGTAAGACAATGGGCGTAGAGTAGAAATCTACCGTAGAAGAACATGAGAGCCATCTCCGCAGCTAATCAGCTTACTGTATAAAACTGCACAGGAATGATGGGTTTTAGACAACCTCTCTCTGTGTGTGTGTGTGTGTGTGTGTGTGTGTGTGTGTGTGTGTGTGTGTGTGTGTGTGTGTGTGTGTGTGTGTGTGTGTGTGTGTGTGTGTGTGTGTGTGTGTGTGTGTGTGTGTGTGTGTGTGTGTGTGTGTTAGGGCTCAGACTAACGTCCTCCCTTCATACTTCAGCTAAATCTCCTAATTTATTCCACAAACACACATCTCCCCTCCCTCCCTCCCTCCCTCACTGCATCATCTCTCTCACATCCTTATCTAGTTTCTGTATTCTCTCTCCAAATCCTGCTCTCTCTCCCTTCCCTTGTCCCACTCTACTTCTCTCTCCCTCTAATTCTCTCCCTTCCTGGCGGGTAGGAGCATTGGGCCGGTAACCGAAAGGTTGCTGGATTGAATCCCCGAGCCGACAAGGTAAAACATCTGTTGTTCTGTCCCTGAGTAAGGCAGTTAACCTCAAACAACAACTGTTCCCCGGGCACCGATGATGTAGATGTCGATTAAAGCAGCCCCCCACACCTCACTGATTCAGAGCGGTTGGGTTAAATGCAGTATCCCTCTTTCTATCTCTCCACCCCTCTCTATTTCTGTAGTAGTGGGTGTGTTTGAAGGACTGGCTCTGATGAAAACCTGCCAGGCTGTTTGAAACTACACACCTGTCCATGACACCAGTCAAACACACCTGTCCATAACACCAGTCAAACACACCTGTCCATGACACCAGTCAAACACACCTGTCCATAACACCAGTCAAACACACCTGTCCATGACACCAGTCAAACACACCTGTCCATGACACCAATCAAACACACCTGTCCATAACACCAGTTAAAGACACCTGTCCATAACACCAGTCAAACACACCTGTCCATGACACCAGTCAAACACACCTGTCCATGACACCAATCAAACACACCTGTCCATAACACCAGTTAAAGACACCTGTCCATGACACCAGTCAAACACACCTGTCCATGACACCAATCAAACACACCTGTCCATGACACCAATCAAACACACCTATTCATCACACCAGTTAAACACACCTGTCTATGACACCAGTCAATCCACCTGTCCATGACACCAATCAAACACACCTGTCAATGACACCAGTCAAACACACCTGTCCATAACACCAGTTAAAGACACCTGTCCATGACACCAGTTAAAGACACCTGTCCATGACACCAATCAAACACACCTGTCCATGACACCAGTCAAACACACCTGTCCATGACACCAATCAAACACACTTGTCCATGACACCAGTCAAACACACCTGTCCATGACACCAATCAAACACACCTGTCCATAACACCAGTTAAAGACACCTGTCCATGACACCAGTCAAACACACCTGTCCATGACACCAATCAAACACACCTGTCCATGACACCAATCAAACACACCTATCCATCACACCAGTTAAACACACCTATCCATCACACCAGTTAAACACACCTGTCCATGACACCAGTCAAACCACCTGTCCATGACACCAATCAAACACACCTGTCCATGACATCAGTCAAACACACCTGTCCATGACACCAGTCAAACACACCTGTCCATGACACCAGTCAAACACACCTTTTATCATTCTGTATACACGCACACAACTGAGCATGCACACACACACATGAATTAATTCTCACACACAGAGACACTCATACTCTCACTCACACACACACACAGTCTTGTACAGCTAACCTTGTGGGGACACACAATTCAGTCCCATTCAAAATCCTATTTTCCCTAACCCTAACCCTGAACCTAACTCTAACACTAACCTTAACCCCATAACCTAACCTTAACCCTAGCTCCTAACTCAAAACCTAAATCTAATTCTAACCCTAACACTAATTCTAACCTTAACCCTAAACCCCCTAGAAACTAACAAAATGTCCCCAGTTGGTCAAATTTTTGTTTGTTTGCTATTCTTGTGGGGATTTTTGGTCCCCACAAGTATAGTTCAACATTTCCACACACACACAGAGACAACCATACTCTCTCTCTCTCTCTCACACACACACACACACACACACACACACACACACACACACACACACACACACACACACACACACACACACACACACACACACACACACACACACACACACACACACACACGCACACTCTTCCGGCGCTGAGAGAGATGGCCGCCTCGCTTCGCGTTCTTATTCCTATACACCTGTGTGTAAAAGGTAGTTGTTGTGAAATTGTTAGATTACTTAGATTTCACTGTTAGATATTACTGATAGAAGCACAAGCATTTTGCTACACTCGCATTAACATCTGCTAACCATGTGTATGTGACCAATAAAATAAAATTTGATTTGATTTGACATTCAAACTCACACACACATTCTCTCTCTCACACACACACACACACACACACACACACACACACACACACACACACACACACACACACACACACACACACACACACACACACACACACACACACACACACACACAGACACACACACACATTCACCAATACAATTTGATTTGATTTGACATTCAAACTCACACACACACACACTCATTCATTCATTCATTCTCACACACACACACACACACACACACACACACACACACACACACACACACACACACACACACACACACACACACACACACACACACACACACACACACACACACACACACACACACACACACACACATACATACATACACAGCAAATACACAGCAAATGACTTCAGGGAAAAGAGGATGCACACTTAATCTGAATCAATCAACAGATCAATCAACATTTAGAGGTCACAGACATATACCAATAACATACTGCAATGTCATGCCATGACACTGTTGAAAAACGTGGGGATTTCTATGGGAATATTCATTCTGATTCTGCCTATGTGTTCATATAGGTTACCAATTGACCCCAGTTGTATTGCCACTGACCATGCAGGGTATGAGCAGAATCTGCCCCTATGCAACTCCAGTGTCCCAATTTCCTTGTGGCCCCTGACAGCATGATAGAGGCTGGGCCAGCAGCACTCATTGACGCAATTAGTGACAGTTTTTTTTTACCTAGTTTGTTTGTTCCATTGTTAATTAACTACACCTCATGTAACACTAGAGGCCACCTTCTCATTCTGTCAAAACAGCCCTTTGCAAAAGACATATCTAGACTGGAAAAGAAGGCTTCTCAATCCCAGTCACAAATGTTAGGAGCATTTAAACAGTTCTCTGCCCGTACAATTGAGAAATAAAGTGATCTTAATCTTATTATTCGCTTTTCTCTCTCTATTTCTCCCTACAGAGCACTACCACCTGAACAATTCAGCCTTCTATCCAGGAATGCCTCACCCCCACAGCAACCTCAGTGGACTGGGCCTCAACAAGTACACCTCCCTCAGGGCTGTGGGTAAGGCCACACACACAAAGACATGCACAAACATATGGACACACTAACGTGCACACACAAACATCCAATGTACATTCCAGGACAAGCTGATCATAATCCAGACTGGTACCGTAACCTTTCAAACCAGCCCAGGGTTTTCCAGCTGGCATCTGAGGCGAATTGAGTTCCCCTCATGGCAGAGAGATATCATGAATGAAAGCAGATAAACTACACGCAATACAGTCTCAGGCCTTTACTAGAAAGATGAGGTCCAAGCCATATACAGGTCATACAGTCTCAGGCCTTTACTAGAAAGATGAGGTCCAAGCCATATACAGGTAATACAGTCTCAGGCCTTTACTAGAATGATGAGTTCCAAGCCATATACAGGTCATACAGTCTCAGGCCTTTACTAGAAAGATGAGGTCCAAGCCATATACAGGTCATACAGTCTCAGGCCTTTACTAGAAAGATGAGGTCCAAGCCATATACAGGTAATACAGTCTCAGGCCTTTACTAGAAAGATGAGTTCCAAGCCATATACAGGTCATACAGTCTCAGGCCTTTACTAGAAAGATGAGGTCCAAGCCATATACAGGTAATACAGTCTCAGGCCTTTACTAGAAAGATGAGTTCCAAGCCATATACAGGTAATACAGTCTCAGGCCTTTACTAGAAAGATGAGGTCCAAGCCATATACAGGTAATACAGTTTCAGGCCTTTACTAGAAAGATGAGGATCAAGCCATATAGGTCAAGGTCATACGAACAACCACGTTCAAGTTAGTTACTGTAGAGTAGGAACCGAAGTGATGTTGTTATGGTACAGATTGGCAGATCATAAACTTAGAACAAAGAAATAAAGTTGCACATTCACTGTTATGGCAGTGTGACTGAAGCAACATGTGACTGAAGCACCGTTATGGCAGTGTGACTGAAGCAACATGTGACTGAAGCACCATTATGGCAGTGTGACTGAAGCAACATTATGGCAGTGTGACTGAAGCAACGTCATGGCAGTATGATTGAAGCAACATGTGACTGAAGCAACGTCATGGCAGTGTGACTGAAGCAACGTTATGGCAGTGTGACTGAAGCAACATGTGACTGAAGCACCGCTATGGCAGTGTGACTGAAGCAACGTTATGGCAGTGTGACTGAAGCAACATGTGACTGAAGCACCATAATGGCAGTGTGACTGAAGCAACGTTATGGCAGTGTGACTGAAGCACCGTTATGGCAGTGTGACTGAAGCAATGTCATGGCAGTGTGATTGAAGCAACATGTGACTGAAGCAACGTCATGGCAGTGTGACTAAAGCAACGTTATGGCAGTGTGACTGAAGCAACGTTATGGCAGTGTGACTGAAGCAACATGTGACAGAAGCAACGTTATGGCAGTGTGACTGAAGCAACATGTGACTGAAGCAACGTCATGGCAGTGTGACTGAAGCAACGTTATGGCAGTGTGACTGAAGCAACGTTATGGCAGTGTGACTGAAGCAACGTTATGGCAGTGTGACTGAAGCAACGTTATGGCAGTGTGACTGAAGCAACATGTGACCGAAGCAACGTTATGGCAGTGTGACTGAAGCAACGTTATGGCAGTGTGACTGAAGCAACATGTGACAGAAGCAACGTTATGGCAGTGTGACTGAAGCAACATGTGACTGAAGCAACGTCATGGCAGTGTGACTGAAGCAACGTTATGGAAGCAACGTTATGGCAGTGTGACTGAAGCACCGTTATGGCAGTGTGACTGAAGCAACGTTATGGCAGTGTGACTGAAGCAACGTTATGGCAGTGTGACTGAAGCAACATGTGACTGAAGCAACGTTATGGCAGTGTGACTGAAGCAACGTTATGGCAGTGTGACTGAAGCAACGTTATGGCAGTGTGACTGAAGCACCGTTATGGCAGTGTGACTGAAGCAACGTTATGGCAGTGTGACTGAAGCAACGTTATGGCAGTGTGACTGAAGCAACATGTGACCGAAGCAACGTTATGGCAGTGTGACTGAAGCAACGTTATGGCAGTGTGACTGAAGCAACATGTGACAGAAGCAACGTTATGGCAGTGTGACCGAAGCAACATGTGACTGAAGCAACGTCATGGCAGTGTGACTGAAGCAACGTTATGGCAGTGTGACTGAAGCACCGTTATGGCAGTGTGACTGAAGCAACGTTATGGCAGTGTGACTGAAGCAACGTTATGGCAGTGTGACTGAAGCAACATGTGACTGAAGCAACGTTATGGCAGTGTGACTGAAGCAACGTTATGGCAGTGTGACTGAAGCAACGTTATGGCAGTGTGACTGAAGCAACATGTGACTGAGCACCGTTATTGCAGTGTGACCAAAGCAACGTTATGGCAGTGTGACTGAAGGAACGTTATGGCAGTGTGACTGAAGCAACATGTGACTGAAGCAACGTCATGGCAGTGTGACTGAAGCAACATGTGACTGAAGCACCATTATGGCAGTGTGACTGAAGCAACATGTGACTGAAGCAACGTTATGGCAGTGTGACCGAAGCAACGTTATGGCAGTGTGACTGAAGCAACATGTGACTGAAGCAACGTCATGGCAGTGTGACTGAAGCAACATGTGACTGAAGCAACGTTATGGCAGTGTGACTGAAGCAACGTTATGGCAGTGTGACTGAAGCAACATGTGACTGAGCACCGTTATTGCAGTGTGACCAAAGCAACGTTATGGCAGTGTGACTGAAGGAACGTTATGGCAGTGTGACTGAAGCAACATGTGACTGAAGCAACGTTATGGCAGTGTGACCGAAGCAACGTTATGGCAGTGTGACTGAAGCAACATGTGACTGAAGCAACGTCATGGCAGTGTGACTGAAGCAACATGTGACTGAAGCACCGTTATGGCAGTGTGACTGAAGCAACGTTATGGCAGTGTGACTGAAGCAACATGTGACTGAAGCAACGTCATGGCAGTGTGACTGAAGCACCGTTATGGCAGTGTGACTGAAGCAACATTATGGCAGTGTGACTGAAGCACCGTTATGGCAGTGTGACTGAAGCAACATGTGACTGAAGCAACGTCATGGCAGTGTGACTGAAGCAACATGTGACTGATGCACCGTTATGGCAGTGTGACTGAAGCAACATGTGACTGAAGCAACGTCATGGCAGTGTGACTGAAGCAACATGTGACTGAAGCACCGTTATGGCAGTGTGACTGAAGCAACGTTATGGCAGTGTGACTGAAGCAACATGTGACTGAAGCAACGTCATGGCAGTGTGACTGAAGCACCGTTATGGCAGTGTGACTGAAGCAACATTATGGCAGTGTGACTGAAGCACCGTTATGGCAGTGTGACCGAAGCAACGTTATGGCAGTGTGACTGAAGCAACATGTGACTGAAGCAACGTCATGGCAGTGTGACTGAAGCAACATGTGACTGAAGCACCGTTATGGCAGTGTGACTGAAGCAACGTTATGGCAGTGTGACTGAAGCAACATGTGACTGAAGCAACGTCATGGCAGTGTGACTGAAGCACCGTTATGGCAGTGTGACTGAAGCAACATTATGGCAGTGTGACTGAAGCACCGTTATGGCAGTGTGACTGAAGCAACATGTGACTGAAGCAACGTCATGGCAGTGTGACTGAAGCAACGTTATGGCAGTGTGACTGAAGCACCGTTATGGCAGTGTGACTGAAGCAACGTTATGGCAGTGTGACTGAAGCAACGTTATGGCAGTGTGACTGAAGCAACATGTGACTGAAGCAACGTCATGGCAGTGTGACTGAAGCAACGTTATGGCAGTGTGACTGAAGCACCGTTATGGCAGTGTGACTGAAGCAACGTTATGGCAGTGTGACTGAAGCAACGTTATGGCAGTGTGACTGAAGCAACATGTGACTGAAGCAACGTTATGGCAGTGTGACTGAAGCAACGTTATGGCAGTGTGACTGAAGCAACGTTATGGCAGTGTGACTGAAGCAACATGTGACTGAGCACCGTTATTGCAGTGTGACCAAAGCAACGTTATGGCAGTGTGACTGAAGGAACGTTATGGCAGTGTGACTGAAGCAACATGTGACTGAAGCAACGTCATGGCAGTGTGACTGAAGCAACATGTGACTGAAGCACCATTATGGCAGTGTGACTGAAGCAACATGTGACTGAAGCAACGTTATGGCAGTGTGACCGAAGCAACGTTATGGCAGTGTGACTGAAGCAACATGTGACTGAAGCAACGTCATGGCAGTGTGACTGAAGCAACATGTGACTGAAGCAACGTTATGGCAGTGTGACTGAAGCAACGTTATGGCAGTGTGACTGAAGCAACATGTGACTGAGCACCGTTATTGCAGTGTGACCAAAGCAACGTTATGGCAGTGTGACTGAAGGAACGTTATGGCAGTGTGACTGAAGCAACATGTGACTGAAGCAACGTTATGGCAGTGTGACCGAAGCAACGTTATGGCAGTGTGACTGAAGCAACATGTGACTGAAGCAACGTCATGGCAGTGTGACTGAAGCAACATGTGACTGAAGCACCGTTATGGCAGTGTGACTGAAGCAACGTTATGGCAGTGTGACTGAAGCAACATGTGACTGAAGCAACGTCATGGCAGTGTGACTGAAGCACCATTATGGCAGTGTGACTGAAGCAACATTATGGCAGTGTGACTGAAGCACCGTTATGGCAGTGTGACTGAAGCAACATGTGACTGAAGCAACGTCATGGCAGTGTGACTGAAGCAACATGTGACTGATGCACCGTTATGGCAGTGTGACTGAAGCAACATGTGACTGAAGCAACGTTATGGCAGTGTGACCGAAGCAACATTATGGCAGTGTGACTGAAGCAACATGTGACTGAAGCACCGTTATGGCAGTGTGACTGAAGCAACGTTATGGCAGTGTGACTGAAGCAACATGTGACTGAAGCAACGTCATGGCAGTGTGACTGAAGCAACGTTATGGCAGTGTGACTGAAGCACCGTTATGGCAGTGTGAATGAAGCAACGTCATGGCAGTGTGACTGAAGCAACGTTATGGCAGTGTGACTGAAGCACCGTTATGGCAGTGTGACTGAAGCACCGTTATGGCAGTGTGACTGAAGCATCGTTATGGCAGTGTGACTGAAGCAACATCTGACTGAAGCACCGTTATGGCAATGTGACTGAAGCAACGTTATGGCAGTGTGACTGAAGCAACGTTATGGCAGTGTGACTGAAGCAACGTCATGGCAGTGTGACTGAAGCAACGTTATGGCAGTGTGACTGAAGCACCGTTATGGCAATGTGACTGAAGCAATGTTATGGCAGTGTGACTGAAGCAACATCTGATTGAAGTACCGTTATGGCAGTGTGACTGAAGCAACATGTGACTGAAGCAACGTTATGGCAGTGTGACTGAAGCAACGTTATGGCAGTGTGACTGAAGCAACATGTGACTGAAGCACCGTTATGGCAGTGTGACTGAAGCAACGTTATGGCAGTGTGACTGAAGCAACATGTGACTGAAGCAACGTCATGGCAGTGTGACTGAAGCAACGTTATGGCAGTGTGACTGAAGCACCGTTATGGCAGTGTGACTGAAGCAACGTTATGGCATGGCAGTGTGACTGAAGCAACGTTATGGCAGTGTGACTGAAGCATGTTATGGCAGTGTGACTGAAGCAACATCTGACTGAAGCACCGTGGCAATGTGACTGAAGCAACGTTATGGCAGTGTGACTGAAGCAACGTTATGGCAGTGTGACTGAAGCAACGTTATGGCAGTGTGACTGAAGCAACGTTATGGCAGTGTGACTGAAGCACCGTTATGGCAGTGTGACTGAAGCAATGTTATGGCAGTGTGACTGAAGCAACATTATGGCAGTGTGACTGAAGCAACGTTATGGCAGTGTGACTGAAGCAACATCTGATTGGCAGTGTGACTGAAGCAATGTTATGGCAGTGTGACTGAAGCACCGTTATGGCAGTGTGACTGAAGCAATGTTATGGCAGTGTGACTGAAGCAACGTTATGGCAGTGTGACTGAAGCAACATCTGATTGAAGTACTGTTATGGCAGTGTGACTGAAGCAACGTTATGTGACTGAATCAACATGTGACTGAAGCACCGTTATGGCAGTGTGACTGAAGCAACGTTATGGCAGTGTGATTGAAGCAGCGTTATGGCAGTGTGACTGAAGCAACATGTGACTGAAGCACCGTTATGGCAGTGTGACTGAAGCAACATGTGACTGAAGCACCGTTATGCCAGTGTGACTGAAGCAACATTATGTCAGTGTGACTGAAGCAACGTCATGGAAGTGTGATTGAAGCAACATGTGACTGAAGCAACGTCATGGCAGTGTGACTGAAGCAACGTTATGGCAGTGTGACTGAAGCAACATTATGGCAGTGTGATTGAAGCAGCGTTATGGCAGTGTGACTGAAGCAACGTTATGGCAGTGTGACTGAAGCAACATGTGACTGAAGCAACGTCATGGCAGTGTGACTGAAGCAACGTTATGGCAGTGTGACTGAAGCAACATGTGACTGAAGCACCGTTATGGGAGTGTGACTGAAGCAACGTTATGGCAGTGTGACTGAAGCAACGTTATGGCAGTATGACTGAAGCAACGTTATGGCAGTGTGACTGAAGCACTGTCATGGCAGTGTGACTGAATCAACGTTATGGCAGTGTGACTGAAGTAACGTTATGGCAGTGTGACTGAAGCAACGTCATGACAGTGTGACTGAAGCAACGTTATGGCAGTGTGACTGAAGCACCGTTATGGCAGTGTGACTGAAGCAATGTTATGGCAGTGTGACTGAAGCATCGTTATGGCAGTGTGACTGAAGCAACATCTGACTGAAGCACCGTTATGGCAGTGTGACTGAAGCAACGTTATTGCAAATGTGACTGAAGCAATGTTATGGCAGTGTGACTGAAGCAACGTTATGGCAGTGTGACTGAAGCAACGTCATGGCAGTGTGACTGAAGCAACGTTATGGCAGTGTGACTGAAGCACCGTTATGGCAGTGTGACTGAAGCAATGTTATGGCAGTGTGACTGAAGCATCGTTATGGCAGTGTGACTGAAGCAACATCTGACTGAAGTACCGTTATGGCAGTGTGACTGAAGCAACGTTATGGCAGTGTGACTGAAGCAACATGTGACTGAAGCACCGTTATGGCAGTGTGACTGAAGCAACATTATGGTAGTGTGACTGAAGAAATGTTATGGCAGTGTGACTGAAGCAACGTTATGGCAGTGTGACTGAAGCAACTTTTGACTGAGCACCATTATGGCAGTGTGACCGAAGCAACGTTATGGCAGTGTGACTGAAGCAACGTTATGGCAGTGTGACTGAAGCAACATGTGACTGAAGCAACGTCATGGCAGTGTGACTGAAGCAACATTATGGCAGTGTGACTGAAGCAACATGTGACTGAAGCACCGTTATGGCAGTGTGACTGAGGCAACATTATGGCAGTGTGATTGAAGCAGCGTTATGGCAGTGTGACTGAAGCAACATGTGACTGAAGCACCGTTATGGCAGTGTGACTGAAGCAACATGTGACTGAAGCACCGTTATGGCAGTGTGACTGAAGCAACGTTATGGCAGTGTGACTGAAGCACCGTCATGGCAGTGTGACTGAAGCAACGTTATGGCAGTGTGACTGAAGCAACGTTATGGCAGTGTGACTGAAGCAACGTCATGGCAGTGTGACTGAAGCAACGTTATGGCAGTGTGACTGAAGCACCGTTATGGCAGTGTGATTGAAGCAGCGTTATGGCAGTGTGACTGAAGCAACATGTGACTGAAGCACCGTTATAGCAGTGTGACTGAAGCAACATGTGACCGAGGCACCGTTATGGCAATGTGACTGAAGCAACGTTATGGCAGTGTGACTGAAGCAATGTTATGGCAGTGTGACTGAAGCAACGTCATGGCAGTGTGACTGAAGCAACGTTATGGCAGTGTGACTGAAGCACCGTTATGGCAGTGTGACTGAAGCAATGTTATGGCAGTGTGACTGAAGCATCGTTATGGCAGTGTGACTGAAGCAACATCTGACTGAAGCACCGTTATGGCAATGTGACTGAAGCAACGTTATGGCAGTGTGACTGAAGCAACGTTATGGCAGTGTGACTGAAGCAACGTCATGGCAGTGTGACTGAAGCAATGTTATGGCAGTGTGACTGAAGCACCGTTATGGCAGTGTGACTGAAGCAACATGTGACTGAAGCAACGTTATGGCAGTGTGACCGAAGCAACGTTATGGCAGTGTGACTGAAGCAACATGTGACTGAAGCAACGTCATGGCAGTGTGACTGAAGCAACATGTGACTGAAGCACCGTTATGGCAGTGTGACTGAAGCAACGTTATGGCAGTGTGACTGAAGCAACATGTGACTGAAGCAACGTCATGGCAGTGTGACTGAAGCAACATTATGGCAGTGTGACTGAAGCACCGTTATGGCAGTGTGACTGAAGCAACATGTGACTGAAGCAACGTCATGGCAGTGTGACTGAAGCAACGTTATGGCAGTGTGACTGAAGCACCGTTATGGCAGTGTGACTGAAGCAACGTTATGGCAGTGTGACTGAAGCAACGTTATGGCAGTGTGACTGAAGCAACATGTGACTGAAGCAACGTCATGGCAGTGTGACTGAAGCAACGTTATGGCAGTGTGACTGAAGCAACATGTGACTGAAGCACCGTTATGGCAGTGTGACTGAGGCAACATTATGGCAGTGTGATTGAAGCAGCGTTATGGCAGTGTGACTGAAGCAACATGTGACTGAAGCACCGTTATGGCAGTGTGACTGAAGCAACATGTGACTGAAGCACCGTTATGGCAGTGTGACTGAAGCAACGTTATGGCAGTGTGACTGAAGCAACGTTATGGCAGTATGACTGAAGCAACGTTATGGCAGTGTGACTGAAGCACCGTCATGGCAGTGTGACTGAAGCAACGTTATGGCAGTGTGACTGAAGCAACGTTATGGCAGTGTGAATGAAGCAACGTCATGGCAGTGTGACTGAAGCAACGTTATGGCAGTGTGACTGAAGCACCGTTATGGCAGTGTGACTGAAGCAATGTTATGGCAGTGTGACTGAAGCATCGTTATGGCAGTGTGACTGAAGCAACATCTGACTGAAGCACCGTTATGGCAATGTGACTGAAGCAACGTTATGGCAGTGTGACTGAAGCAACGTTATGGCAGTGTGACTGAAGCAACGTCATGGCAGTGTGACTGAAGCAACGTTATGGCAGTGTGACTGAAGCACCGTTATGGCAATGTGACTGAAGCAATGTTATGGCAGTGTGACTGAAGCAACATCTGATTGAAGTACCGTTATGGCAGTGTGACTGAAGCAACGTTATGGCAGTGTGACTGAAGCATCGTTATGGCAGTGTGACTGAAGCAACATCTGACTGAAGCACCGTTATGGCAATGTGACTGAAGCAACATTATGGCAGTGTGACTGAAGCAACGTTATGGCAGTGTGACTGAAGCAACGTCATGGCAGTGTGACTGAAGCAACGTTATGGCAGTGTGACTGAGGCACCGTTATGGCAGTGTGACTGAAGCAATGTTATGGCAGTGTGACTGAAGCAACATTATGGCAGTGTGACTGAAGCAACGTCATGGCAGTGTGACTGAAGCAACGTTATGGCAGTGTGACTGAAGCCCCGTTATGGCAGTGTGACTGAAGCAATGTTATGGCAGTGTGACTGAAGCACCGTTATGGCAGTGTGACTGAAGCAATGTTATGGCAGTGTGACTGAAGCATCGTTATGGCAGTGTGACTGAAGCAACATCTGATTGAAGTACTGTTATGGCAGTGTGACTGAAGCAACGTTATGGCAGTGTGACTGAATCAACATGTGACTGAAGCACCGTTATTGCAGTGTGACTGAAGCAACATGAGACTGAAGCACCGTTATGGCAGTGTGACTGAAGCAACGTTATGGCAGTGTGATTGAAGCAGCGTTATGGCAGTGTGACTGAAGCAACATGTGACTGAAGCACCGTTATGGCAGTGTGACTGAAGCAACATGTGACTGAAGCACCGTTATGCCAGTGTGACTGAAGCAACATTATGTCAGTGTGACTGAAGCAACGTCATGGAAGTGTGATTGAAGCAACATGTGACTGAAGCAACGTCATGGCAGTGTGACTGAAGCAACGTTATGGCAGTGTGACTGAAGCAACATTATGGCAGTGTGATTGAAGCAGCGTTATGGCAGTGTGACTGAAGCAACGTTATGGCAGTGTGACTGAAGCAACATGTGACTGAAGCAACGTCATGGCAGTGTGACTGAAGCAACGTTATGGCAGTGTGACTGAAGCAACATGTGACTGAAGCACCGTTATGGGAGTGTGACTGAAGCAACGTTATGGCAGTGTGACTGAAGCAACGTTATGGCAGTATGACTGAAGCAACGTTATGGCAGTGTGACTGAAGCACTGTCATGGCAGTGTGACTGAATCAACGTTATGGCAGTGTGACTGAAGTAACGTTATGGCAGTGTGACTGAAGCAACGTCATGACAGTGTGACTGAAGCAACGTTATGGCAGTGTGACTGAAGCACCGTTATGGCAGTGTGACTGAAGCAATGTTATGGCAGTGTGACTGAAGCATCGTTATGGCAGTGTGACTGAAGCAACATCTGACTGAAGCACCGTTATGGCAGTGTGACTGAAGCAACGTTATTGCAAATGTGACTGAAGCAATGTTATGGCAGTGTGACTGAAGCAACGTTATGGCAGTGTGACTGAAGCAACGTCATGGCAGTGTGACTGAAGCAACGTTATGGCAGTGTGACTGAAGCACCGTTATGGCAGTGTGACTGAAGCAATGTTATGGCAGTGTGACTGAAGCATCGTTATGGCAGTGTGACTGAAGCAACATCTGACTGAAGTACCGTTATGGCAGTGTGACTGAAGCAACGTTATGGCAGTGTGACTGAAGCAACATGTGACTGAAGCACCGTTATGGCAGTGTGACTGAAGCAACATTATGGTAGTGTGACTGAAGAAATGTTATGGCAGTGTGACTGAAGCAACGTTATGGCAGTGTGACTGAAGCAACTTTTGACTGAGCACCATTATGGCAGTGTGACCGAAGCAACGTTATGGCAGTGTGACTGAAGCAACGTTATGGCAGTGTGACTGAAGCAACATGTGACTGAAGCAACGTCATGGCAGTGTGACTGAAGCAACATTATGGCAGTGTGACTGAAGCAACATGTGACTGAAGCACCGTTATGGCAGTGTGACTGAGGCAACATTATGGCAGTGTGATTGAAGCAGCGTTATGGCAGTGTGACTGAAGCAACATGTGACTGAAGCACCGTTATGGCAGTGTGACTGAAGCAACATGTGACTGAAGCACCGTTATGGCAGTGTGACTGAAGCAACGTTATGGCAGTGTGACTGAAGCACCGTCATGGCAGTGTGACTGAAGCAACGTTATGGCAGTGTGACTGAAGCAACGTTATGGCAGTGTGACTGAAGCAACGTCATGGCAGTGTGACTGAAGCAACGTTATGGCAGTGTGACTGAAGCAACCGTTATGGCAGTGTGATTGAAGCAACGTTATGGCAGTGTGACTGAAGCAACGTTATGGCAGTGTGACTGAAGCACCGTCATGGCAGTGTGACTGAAGCACCGTTATGGCACGTTACTGGCAGTGTGACTGAAGCAACGTTATGGCAGTGTGACTGAAGCAACGTGACTGCAGTGTGACTGAGCACAGTGTGACTGAAGCAACCGTTATGGCAGTGTGACTGAAGCAACGTTATGGCAGTGTGACTGAAGCAACATGTGACTGAAGCAGTTATGGCAGTGACTGAAGCAACGTCATGGCAGTGTGACTGAAGCAACGTTATGGCAGTGTGACTGAAGCACCGTTATGGCAGTGTGACTGAAGCAATGTTATGGCAGTGTGACTGAAGCATCGTTATGGCAGTGTGACTGAAGCAACATCTGACTGAAGCACCGTTATGGCAATGTGACTGAAGCAACGTTATGGCAGTGTGACTGAAGCAACGTTATGGCAGTGTGACTGAAGCAACGTCATGGCAGTGTGACTGAAGCAATGTTATGGCAGTGTGACTGAAGCAATCGTTATGGCAGTGTGACTGAAGCATCGTTATGGCAGTGTGACTGAAGCAACATCTGATTGAAGTGACAGCGTTATGGCAGTGTGACTGAAGCAACGTTATGGCAGTGTGACTGAAGCAACATGTGACTGAAGCACCGTTATGGCAGTGTGACTGAAGCAACGTTATGGCAGTGTGACTGAAGCATTTATGGCAGTGTGACTGAAGCAACGTTATGGCAGTGTGACTGAAGCACCGTTATGGCAGTGTGACTGAAGCAACGTTATGGCAGTGTGACTGAAGCAACATGTGACTGAAGCAACGTCATGGCAGTGTGACTGAAGCAACGTTATGGCAGTGTGACTGAAGCAACATTATGGCAGTGTGACTGAAGCAACGTTATGGCAGTGTGACTGAAGCAACATGTGACTGAAGCAACGTTATGGCAGTGTGACTGAAGCAACATGTGACTGAAGCACCGTTATGGCAATGTGACTGAAGCAACGTTATGGCAGTGTGACTGAAGCAATGTTGATGGCAGTGTGACTGAAGCAACGTTATGGCAGTGTGACTGAAGCAACGTCATGGAAGCAGTGACTGAAGCAACGTTATGGCAGTGTGACTGAAGCAACGTCATGGCAGTGTGACTGAAGCAACGTTATGGCAGTGTGACTGAAGCAATGGCAGTGTGACTGAAGCAATGTTATGGCAGTGTGACTGAAGCATCGTTATGGCAGTGTGACTGAAGCAACATCTGACTGAAGTGTTATGGCAATGTGACTGAAGCAACGTTATGGCAGTGTGACTGAAGCAACGTTATGGCAGTGTGACTGACTGGCAGTGTGAAGCAACGTCATGGCAGTGTGACTGAAGCAACGTTATGGCAGTGACTGAAGCAACACCGTTATGGCAGTGTGACTGAAGCAATGTTATGGCAGTGTGACTGAAGCATGTGACGTTATGGCAGTGGCAGTGTGACTGAAGCAACATCTGGCATTGAAGTGGCAGTGACCAGTTATGGCAGTGTGACTGAAGCAATGTTATGGCAGTGTGACTGAAGCAACATGGCAGTGACGTTATGGCAGTGTGATGAAGCAACATCTGATTGAAGTACCGTTATGGCAGTGTGACTGAAGCAACGTTATGGCAGTGTGACTGAAGCAACGTTATGGCAGTGTGACTGAAGCAACGTTATGGCAGTGTGACTGAAGCAACGTTATGGCAGTGTGACTGAAGCAACCATGTTATGGCAGTGTGACTGAAGCAGCGTTATGGCAGTGTGACTGAAGCAACGTTATGACTGAAGCAATGTTATGGCAGTGTGACTGAAGCAACGTCATGGCAGTGTGACTGAAGCAACGTTATGGCAAAATGACTGAAGCACCAGTATGGCAGTGTGACTGAAGCAATGTTATGGCAGTGTGACTGAAGCATCGTTATGGCAGTGTGACTGAAGCAACATCTGACTGAAGCACCGTTATGGCAATGTGACTGAAGCAACGTTATGGCAGTGTGACTGAAGCAACGTTATGGCAGTGTGACTGAAGCAACGTCATGGCAGTGTGACTGAAGCAATGTTATGGCAGTGTGACTGAAGCACCGTTATGGCAGTGTGACTGAAGCATCGTTATGGCAGTGTGACTGAAGCAACATCTGATTGAAGTACCGTTATGGCAGTGTGACTGAAGCAACGTTATGGCAGTGTGACTGAAGCAACATGTGACTGAAGCACCGTTATGGCAGTGTGACTGAAGCAACATGTGACTGAAGCATCGTTATGGCAGTGTGACTGAAGCAACGTTATGGCAGTGTGACTGAAGCACCGTTATGGCAGTGTGACTGAAGCAACGTTATGGCAGTGTGACTGAAGCAACATGTGACTGAAGCAACGTCATGGCAGTGTGACTGAAGCAACGTTATGGCAGTGTGACTGAAGCAACATTATGGCAGTGTGATTGAAGCAGCGTTATGGCAGTGTGACTGAAGCAACATGTGACTGAAGCACCGTTATGGCAGTGTGACTGAAGCAACATGTGACCGAAGCACCGTTATGGCAATGTGACTGAAGCAACGTTATGGCAGTGTGACTGAAGCAATGTTATGGCAGTGTGACTGAAGCATCGTTATGGCAGTGTGACTGAAGCAACGTCATGGCAGTGTGACTGAAGCAACGTTATGGCAGTGTGACTGAAGCAACGTCATGGCAGTGTGAATGAAGCAACGTTGTGGCAGTGTGACTGAAGCACCGTTATGGCAGTGTGACTGAAGCAATGTTATGGCAGTGTGACTGAAGCATCGTTATGGCAGTGTGACTGAAGCAACATCTGATTGAAGTACCGTTATGGCAATGTGACTGAAGCAACGTTATGGCAGTGTGACTGAAGCAACGTTATGGCAGTGTGACTGAAGCAACGTCATGGCAGTGTGACTGAAGAAACGTTATGGCAGTGTGACTGAAGCACCGTTATGGCAGTGTGACTGAAGCAATGTTATGGCAGTGTGACTGAAGCATCGTTATGGCAGTGTGACTGAAGCAACATCTGATTGAAGTACCGTTATGGCAGTGTGACTGAAGCAATGTTATGGCAGTGTGACTGAAGCATCGTTATGGCAGTGTGACTGAAGCAACATCTGATTGAAGTACCGTTATGGCAGTGTGACTGAAGCAACGTTATGGCAGTGTGACTGAAGCAACATCTGACTGAAGCACCGTTATGGCAATGTGACTGAAACACCGTTATGGCAGTGTGACTGAAGTAACTTTATGGCAGTGTGACTGAAGCACCGTTATAGCAGTGTGACTGAAGCAACGTCATGGCAGTGTGATTGAAGCAACATGTGACTGAAGCAACGTCATGGCAGTGTGACTGAAGCAACGTTATGGCAGTGTGACTGAAGCAACATTATGGCAATGTGATTGAAGCAGCGTTATGGCAGTGTGACTGAAGCAACATGTGACTGAAGCACCATTATGGCAGTGTGACTGAAGCAACATGTGACTGAAGCACCGTTATGCCAGTGTGACTGAAGCAACATTATGGCAGTGTGACTGAAGCAACGTCATGGAAGTGTGATTGAAGCAACATGTGACTGAAGCAACGTCATGGCAGTGTGACTGAAGCAACGTTATGGCAGTGTGACTGAAGCAACATTATGGCAGTGTGATTGAAGCAGCGTTATGGCAGTGTGACTGAAGCAACATGTGACTGAAGCACCGTTATGGCAGTGTGACTGAAGCAACGTTATGGCAGTGTGACTGAAGCAACGTCATGGAAGTGTGATTGAAGCAACATGTGACTGAAGTACCGTTATGGCAGTGTGACTGAAGCAACATGTGACTGAAGCACCGTTATGGCAGTGTGACTGAAGCAACATGTGACTGAAGCACCGTTATGGCAGTGTGACTGAAGCAACGTTATGGCAGTGTGACTGAAGCAACGTCATGGAAGTGTGATTGAAGCAACATGTGACTGAAGCAACGTCATGGTAGTGTGACTGAAGCAACATTATGGCAGTGTGACTGAAGCAACATTATGGCAGTGTGATTGAAGCAGCGTTATGGCAGTGTGACTGAAGCAACGTTATTGCAGTGTGACTGAAGCAACATGTGACTGAAGCAACGTCATGGCAGTGTGACTGAAGCAACGTTATGGCAAAATGACTGAAGCAACAGTATTGCAGTGTGATTGAAGCAACGTTATGGCAGTGTGACTGAAGCAACATGTGACAGAAGCACCGTTATGGCAGTGTGACTGAAGCAACGTTATGGCAGTGTGACTGAAGCACCGTTATGGCAGTGTGACTGAAGCAATGTCATGGCAGTGTGATTGAAGCAACATGTGACTGAAGCAACGTCATGGCAGTGTGACTGATGCAACGTTATGGCAGTGTGACTGAAGTACCGTTATGGCAGTGTGACTGAAGCAACGTTATGGCAGTGTGACTGAAGCAACATGTGACTGAAGCACCGCTATGGCAGTGTGACTGAAGCAACGTTATGGCAGTGTGACTGAAGTACCGTTATGGCAGTGTGACTGAAGCAACGTTATTGCAGTGTGACTGAAGCAACATGTGACTGAAGCAACGTCATGGCAGTGTGACTGAAGCAACGTTATGGCAAAATGACTGAAGCAACAGTATTGCAGTGTGATTGAAGCAGTGTTATGGCAGTGTGACTGAAGCAACATATGACTGAAGCACCGTTATGGCAGTGTGACTGAAGCAACGTTATGGCAGTGTGACTGAAGCACCGTTATGGCAGTGTGACTGAAGCAACGTCATGGCAGTGTGATTGAAGCAACATGTGACTGAAGCAACATCATGGCAGTGTGACTGAAGCAACGTTATGGCAGTGTGACTGAAGCAACATTATGGCAGTGTGATTGAAGCAGCGTTATGGCAGTGTGACTGAAGCAACATGTGACTGAAGCACCGTTATGCCAGTGTGACTGAAGCAACATTATGGCAGTGTGACTGAAGCAACGTCATGGAAGTGTGATTGAAGCAACATGTGACTGAAGATACGTCATGGCAGTGTGACTGAAGCAACGTTATGGCAGTGTGACTGAAGCAACATTATGGCCGTGTGATTGAAGCAGCGTTATGGCAGTGTGACTGAAGCAACATGTGACCGAAGCACCGTTATGGCAGTGTGACTGAAGCAACGTTATGGCAGTGTGACTGAAGCAACGTCATGGAAGTGTGATTGAAGCAACATGTGACTGAAGTACCGTTATGGCAGTGTGACTGAAGCAACATGTGACCGAAGCACCGTTATGGCAGTGTGACTGAAGCAACATGTGACTGAAGCACCGTTATGGCAGTGTGACTGAAGCAACGTTATGGCAGTGTGACTGAAGCAACGTCATGGAAGTGTGATTGAAGCAACATGTGACTGAAGCAACGTCATGGCAGTGTGACTGAAGCAACATTATGGCAGTGTGACTGAAGCAACATTATGGCAGTGTGATTGAAGCAGCGCTATGGCAGTGTGACTGAAGCAACGTTATTGCAGTGTGACTGAAGCAACATGTGACTGAAGCACCGTTATGGCAGTGTGACTGAAGCAACGTTATGGCAGTGTGACTGAAGCAACATGTGACTGAAGCAACGTCATGGCAGTGTGACTGAAGCAACGTTATGGCAGTATGACTGAAGCAACATTATGGCAGTGTGATTGAAGCAGCGTTATGGCAGTGTGACTGAAGCAATATGTGACTGAAGCACCGTTATGGCAGTGTGACTGAAGCAACATGTGACTGAAGCACCGTTATGGCAGTGTGACTGAAGCAACGTTATGGCAGTGTGACTGAAGCAACGTTATGGCAGTGTGACTGAAGCAACATTTGACTGAGCACCATTATGGCAGTGTGACCGAAGCAACGTTATGGCAGTGTGACTGAAGCAATGTTTTGGCAGTGTGACTGAAGCAACATGTGACTGAAGCAACGTCATGGCAGTGTGACTGAAGCAACGTTATGGCAGTGCGACTGAAGCAACATGTGACTGAAGCACCGTTATGGCAGTGTGACTGAGGCAACATTATAGCAGTGTGATTGAAGCAGCGTTATGGCAGTGTGACTGAAGCAACATGTGACTGAAGCACCGTTATGGCAGTGTGACTGAAGCAACATGTGACTGAAGCACCGTTATGGCAGTGTGACTGAAGCAACGTTATGGCAGTGTGACTGAAGCAACGTTATGGCAGTATGACTGAAGCAACGTTATGGCAGTGTGACTGAAGCACCGTCATGGCAGTGTGACTGAAGCAACGGCATGGCAGTGTGACTGAAGCAACGTTATGGCAGTGTGACTGAAGCAACATGTGACTGAAGCACCGCTATGGCAGTGTGACTGAAGCAACGTTATGGCAGTGTGACTGAAGCAACGTTATGGCAGTGTGACTGAAGCAACATGTGACAGAAGCACCGTTATGGCAGTGTGACTGAAGCAACGTTATGGCAGTGTGACTGAAGCACCGTTATGGCAGTGTGACTGAAGCAATGTCATGGCAGTGTGATTGAAGCAACATGTGACTGAAGCAACGTCATGGCAGTGTGACTGATGCAACGTTATGGCAGTGTGACTGAAGTACCGTTATGGCAGTGTGACTGAAGCAACGTTATGGCAGTGTGACTGAAGCAACATGTGACTGAAGCACCGCTATGGCAGTGTGACTGAAGCAACGTTATGGCAGTGTGACTGAAGTACCGTTATGGCAGTGTGACTGAAGCAACGTTATTGCAGTGTGACTGAAGCAACATGTGACTGAAGCAACGTCATGGCAGTGTGACTGAAGCAACGTTATGGCAAAATGACTGAAGCAACAGTATTGCAGTGTGATTGAAGCAGTGTTATGGCAGTGTGACTGAAGCAACATATGACTGAAGCACCGTTATGGCAGTGTGACTGAAGCAACTTTATGGCAGTGTGACTGAAGCACCGTTATGGCAGTGTGACTGAAGCAACGTCATGGCAGTGTGATTGAAGCAACATGTGACTGAAGCAACATCATGGCAGTGTGACTGAAGCAACGTTATGGCAGTGTGACTGAAGCAACATTATGGCAGTGTGATTGAAGCAGCGTTATGGCAGTGTGACTGAAGCAACATGTGACTGAAGCACCGTTATGCCAGTGTGACTGAAGCAACATTATGGCAGTGTGACTGAAGCAACGTCATGGAAGTGTGATTGAAGCAACATGTGACTGAAGATACGTCATGGCAGTGTGACTGAAGCAACGTTATGGCAGTGTGACTGAAGCAACATTATGGCAGTGTGATTGAAGCAGCGTTATGGCAGTGTGACTGAAGCAACATGTGACTGAAGCACCGTTATGGCAGTGTGACTGAAGCAACGTTATGGCAGTGTGACTGAAGCAACGTCATGGAAGTGTGATTGAAGCAACATGTGACTGAAGTACCGTTATGGCAGTGTGACTGAAGCAACATGTGACTGAAGCACCGTTATGGCAGTGTGACTGAAGCAACATGTGACTGAAGCACCGTTATGGCAGTGTGACTGAAGCAACGTTATGTGTGACTGAAGCAACGTCATGGAAGTGTGATTGAAGCAACATGTGACTGAAGCAACGTTATGGCAGTGTGACTGAAGCAACATTATGGCAGTGTGACTGAAGCAACATTATGGCAGTGTGATTGAAGCAGCGCTATGGCAGTGTGACTGAAGCAACGTTATGGCAGTGTGACTGAAGCAACATGTGACTGAAGCACCGTTATGGCAGTGTGACTGAAGCAACGTTATGGCAGTGTGACTGAAGCAACATGTGACTGAAGGCAGTGTGACTGAAGCAACGTTATGGCAGTGTGACTGAAGCAACGTTATGGCAGTGTGACTGAAGCAACGTTATGGCAGTGTGACTGAAGCAACATTATGGCAGTGTGACTGAAGCAACATGTGACTGAAGCACCGTTATGGCAGTGTGACTGAAGCAATAAGCAGTGACTGAAGCAACGTTATGGCAGTGTGACTGAAGCAACATGTGACTGAAGCACCGTTATGGCAGTGTGACTGAAGCAACGTTATGGCAGTGTGACTGAAGCAACGTTATGGCAGTGTGACTGAAGCAACATTTGACTGAGCACCATTATGGCAGTGTGACCAACATGTGACTGAAGCACCGTTATGGCAGTGTGACTGAAGCAATGTTTTGGCAGTGTGACTGAAGCAACATGTGACTGAAGCAAGTGTGATTGAAGCGTCATGGCAGTGTGACTGAAGCAACGTTATGGCAGTGTGACTGAAGCAATGGCATGTGACTGAAGCAACGTTATGGCAGTGTGACTGAAGCAACATTATAGCAGTGTGATTGAAGCAGCGTTATGGCAGTGTGACTGAAGCAACATGTGACTGAAGCACCGTTATGGCAGTGTGACTGAAGCAACATGTGACTGAAGCACCGTTATGGCAGTGGCAGACTGAAGCAACGTTATGGCAGTGTGACTGAAGCAACGTTATGGCAGTGTGACTGAAGCAACGTTATGGCAGTGTGACTGAAGCACCGTCATGGCAGTGTGACTGAAGAAGCACGAAGTACCAGTTATGCATGGCAGTGTGACTGAAGCAACGTTATGGCAGTGTGACTGAAGCAACATGTGACTGAAGCACCGCTATGAAGCAGTGTGACTGAAGCAACGTTATGGCAGTGTGACTGAAGCAACGTTATGGCAGTGTGACTGAAGCAACATGTGACAGAAGCACACGTTATGGCAGTGTGACTGAAGCAACGTTATGGCAGTGTGACTGAAGCACCGTTATGGCAGTGTGACTGAAGCAATGTCATGGCAGTGTGATTGAAGCAACATGTGACTGAAGCAACGTCATGGCAGTGTGACTGATGCAACGTTATGGCAGTGTGACTGAAGTACCGTTATGGCAGTGTGACTGAAGCAACGTTATGGCAGTGTGACTGAAGCAACATGTGACTGAAGCACCGCTATGGCAGTGTGACTGAAGCAACGTTATGGCAGTGTGACTGAAGCAACGTTATGGCAGTGTGACTGAAGCAACGTTATGGCAGTGTGACTGAAGCAACTTTATGGCAGTGTGACTGAAGCAACGGCATGGCAGTGTGACTGAAGCAACGTTATGGCAGTGTGACTGAAGCAACATGTGACTGAAGCACCGCTATGGCAGTGTGACTGAAGCAACGTTATGGCAGTGTGACTGAAGCAACGTTATGGCAGTGTGACTGAAGCAACATGTGACTGAAGCACCGTTATGGCAGTGTGACTGAAGCAACGTTATGGCAGTGTGACTGAAGCACCGTTATGGCAGTGTGACTGAAGCAATGTCATGGCAGTGTGATTGAAGCAACATGTGACTGAAGCAACGTCATGGCAGTGTGACTGATGCAACGTTATGGCAGTGTGACTGAAGTACCGTTATGGCAGTGTGACTGAAGCAACGTTATGGCAGTGTGACTGAAGCAACATGTGACCGAAGCAACGTCATGGCAGTGTGACTGAAGCAACGTTATGGCAGTGTGACTGAAGGAACGTTATGGCAGTGTGACTGAAGCAACATGTGACTGAAGCAACGTCATGGCAGTGTGACTGAAGCAACATGTGACTGAAGCACCGTTATGGCAGTGTGACTGAAGCAACATGTGACTGAAGCAACGTTATGGCAGTGTGACCGAAGCAACATTATGGCAGTGTGACTGAAGCAACGTTATGGCAGTGTGACTGAAGCAACATGTGACTGAAGCAACGTCATGGCAGTGTGACTGAAGCAACGTTGTGGCAGTGTGACTGAAGCACCGTTATGGCAGTGTGACTGAAGCAACATGTGACTGAAGCAACATCATGGCAGTGTGACTGAAGCAACGTTATGGCAGTGTGACTGAAGCAACATTATGGCAGTGTGACTGAAGCAACATGTGACTGAAGCACCGTTATGGCATTGTGACTGAAGCAACATGTGACTGAAGCAACGTTATGGCAGTGTGACTGAAGCAACATGTGACTGAAGCAACATCATGGCAGTGTGACTGAAGCAATGGCAGTTATGGCAGTGTGACTGAAGCAAAGCATTATGGCAGTGTGATTGAAGCAACGTTATGGCAGTGTGACTGAAGCAACATGTGACTGAAGCACCGTTATGACAGTGTGACTGAAGCAACATGTGACTGAAGCACCGTTATGGCAGTGTGACTGAAGCAACGTTATGGCAGTGTGACTGAAGCAACGTTATGGCAGTGTGACTGAAGCAACATGTGACTGAGCACCGTTATGGCAGTGTGACCGAAGCACCGTTATGGCAGTGTGACTGAAGCAACATGTGACTGAAGCAACGTCATGGCAGAGTGACTGAAGCAACGTTATGGCAGTGTGACTGAAGCACCGTTATGGCAGTGTGACTGAAGCAACGTTATGGCAGTGTGACTGAAGCATCGTTATGGCAGTGTGACTGAAGCAACATGTGACTAAAGCACCGTTATGGCAGTGTGACTGAAGCAACATGTGACTGAAGTACCATTATGGCAGTGTGACTGAAGCAACATGTGACTGAAGTACCGTTATGGCAGTGTGACTGAAGCAACGTTATGGCAGTGTGACTGAAGCAATGTGTGACTGAAGCACCGTTATGGCAGTGTGACTGAAGCACCGTTATGGCAGTGTGACTGAAGCAGCGTTATGGCAGTGTGACTGAAGCAATGTTATGGCAGTGTGACTGAAGCAACATGTGACTGAAGCACCATTATGGCAGTGTGACTGAAGCAACATGTGACTGAAGCACCGTTATGGCATTGTGACTGAAGCAACATGTGACTGAAGCAACGTTATGGCAGTGTGACTGAAGCAACATGTGACTGAAGCAACATCATGGCAGTGTGACTGAAGCAACGTTATGGCAGTGTGACTGAAGCAACATTATGGCAGTGTGATTGAAGCAACGTTATGGCAGTGTGACTGAAGCAACATGTGACTGAAGCACCGTTATGACAGTGTGACTGAAGCAACATGTGACTGAAGCACCGTTATGGCAGTGTGACTGAAGCAACGTTATGGCAGTGTGACTGAAGCAACGTTATGGCAGTGTGACTGAAGCAACATGTGACTGAGCACCGTTATGGCAGTGTGACCGAAGCACCGTTATGGCAGTGTGACTGAAGCAACATGTGACTGAAGCAACGTCATGGCAGAGTGACTGAAGCACCGTTATGGCAGTGTGACTGAAGCAATGTTATGGCAGTGTGACTGAAGCATCGTTATGGCAGTGTGACTGAAGCAACATGTGACTGAAGCACCGTTATGGCAGTGTGACTGAAGCAACATGTGACTGAAGTACCATTATGGCAGTGTGACTGAAGCAACATGTGACTGAAGTACCGTTATGGCAGTGTGACTGAAGCAATGTTATGGCAGTGTGACTGAAGCAATATGTGACTGAAGCACCGTTATGGCAGTGTGACTGAAGCACCGTTATGGCAGTGTGACTGAAGCAGCGTTATGGCAGTGTGACTGAAGCAACGTTATGGCAGTGTGACTGTTGCAATGTTATGGCAGTGTGACTGAAGCAACATGTGACTGAAGCACCATTATGGCAGTGTGACTGAAGCAACGTTATGGCAGTGTGACTGAAGCAACGTTATGGCAGTGTGACTGAAGCACCATTATGGCAGTGTGACTGAAGCAACGTGTGACTGAAGCAACGTTATGGCAGTGTGACTGAAGCAACATTTTGGCAGTGTTTTGGGACAGAACACACCATCCACACTGACAGACTGAAGAGAAACCTCGCCACAGAAAAGGACAGAAACCTCTGTCACTCCACAGTCTACTTTTCAGGGAGAGAGGGATGATTCACTGAGCAGAGTTGAATTGAAAGTATTCCAAACCCAAAATGCACTCGGAGTTCCTCTCTGAAGCATTCACTCCAATTCACTGTCATAGATGTCTCTCAGCGGCTCTAATGAGCATCCAGGCATCACACACATCGCCTTGCAGACAACGCTGGCAGACAACGCTGATCTGACCTGACAGAGACCTGGAGATGACACACACGCTCACACACATGCATACGCTTATAGGTACACACACACACGCACACACACACACACACACACACACACACACACACACACACACACACACACACACACACACACACACACACACACACACACACACACACACACACACACACACACACACACACACACACACACACACGCACACACACACACACACACACACACACACACACACACACACAATTTCTTTCCTTCTTCATGTGTTTGACCCAATCAGTTGTGTTGTGACAAGGTAGGGGTGGTATACAGAAGATAGCCCTATTTGGTAAAGGACTGAGTCCATATTATGGCAAGAACAGCTCAAATAAGCAAAGAGAAACGACAGTCCATCATTACTTTAAGACGTGAAGGTCAGTCAATCTGGAAAATTTCAAGAACTCTGAAAGCGCAGTCACAAAAACCATCAAGCGCTATGATGAAACTGGCTCTCATGAGGAACGCCACAGGAAAGGAAGACCCAGAGTTATCAATGCTGCAGAGGATAAGTTAATTAGAGTTACCAGCCTCAGAAATTGCAGCCCAAATAAATGCTTCACCACTGTTCAGAGAAGACTGTGTGAATCAGTCCTTCATGGTTGAATTGCTGCAAAGAAAACACTACTAAAGGACACCAATAATAAGAAGAGACTTGCTTGGGCCAAGAAACACGAGTAATGGACATTAGACCGGTGGAAATCTGTCCTTTGATTTTTGTTTCCAACCGCCATGTCTTTGTGAGACGCAGAGTCGATGAACGTATGATCTCCGCATGTGTGGTTCCCACCGTGAAGCATGGTGGGAACCATGGTGAAGCTGGTGACACTATCTGTGGTTTATTTAGAATTCAAGGCACACTTAACCAGCATGGCTTCAGGGATACACCATCCCATCTGGTTTGGACTTAGTGGGACTATCATTTGTTTTTCAACAGGACAATGACCCAACACACCTCCAGGCTGTGTAAGGGCTATTTGACCAAGAAGGAGAGTGATGGAGTGCTGCATCAGATGACCTGGCCTCCAAAATGGTTTTTATTTAACTAGGCAAGTCAATTAAGAACAAATTCTTATTTACAATGACGGCCTAGGAACAGGCTGCCACTGCCTAGTTCAGGGACAGAATGACAGATTTTTACCTTGTCAGCTCCGGGATTCGATCGAGCAACCTTTCGGTTACTGGCCCAACGCTCTAACCACTAGGCTACTTGCTGCACCCACAATCACCCAACTCAACCCAATTGAGATGGTTTGGGATGAGTTGGAACTCTGAAGGAAAACTAGCTAACAAGTGCACGGCATATGTGGAAACACCCTCAAGACTTGGAAAAGCATTCAATTTGAAGCTGGTTGAGAGAATTCCAAGTGAGTGCAAAGCTGTCACCAAAACAAAGGGTGGCTACTTTGAAGAATCTCAAATATAAAATATATTTTGATTTGTTTAACACTTTTTTGGTTATTACATGATTCCATATGTGTTATTTTATCGTTTTGATGTCTTCAGTACCATTCTACAATACAAATAAAGAATTAAATGGAATTGACCCCAACTATGGTGCTTCATTCGAAAGTGAAAGCTACAATCATCTGTGTGAAAGCAATATTATGACTCAAACCCACAGCGCTCTCTCTCTCTCTCTCTCACTCTCTCTCTCTCTCTCTCTGCAGCAGACACTGCCTCTGGGGGCTACTATAAGAGCTACCCTTTGATGGACTTCTCCCAGTACCAGGCAGGACCTTCAGCCTTCCAGCCCATCTCCCTGCACCCCAAAGACAAGTCCTACCTACACCAAGACCACCACCAGCTCTCCTCCCAGCACAACCTCCACGCCCCCCTCTCCATCTCCATCCCCCAGAGCCACCTGGAGAGGTCCTGTTTACCCAAGACCACCAGCCACCCCCTGTTCTCCAGCTCAGCCTTCAAAGCCTGGGACACCAGTGGACGCCACATCCAGAGGCAGACCTCCCACCCTGGGCACATCTCGGCCCAGCGGCATGCCTACTCCACCAGGAGACAGCACAGTGTAGAGAATTTCCCGGAGCTGTTCAACCACCCTGTGCCGTACAGCCACCCATCCTCCTACCACCACACCAGGCATAAGAGCTACTCCACCAACAGCAAGACGGAGGTCACTGTCTGAGCATGGAACTCTGAGTTCCCCTGTGCAGACAAAAACATAGAAACAGATACAAATATGTGCAACGATGCATCAGCATCGCCACTTAAGTACAATAACTCAACCACAGACATCATTACGACATTGATAAGGCAAGAGAAACACCGTCGCTCTCTGAACACCTCTGAGCCTCAGAACACGGACACTCTCGGTCTCTATGTCCACCACAACTCTGTGTGGCTCTAAACCTTTCGCTAACTAGCTACATCTCTCCATGCATTACTCTGTGGTCTTGTTCTTCTTCCTATATCCTCTATTTCCCACTCCCACAACAATGCACCAGCCCCCCTCCTCCACCCATAAAAGCAACGTGTTCAGGCCATTAGAGGGATGATAGCACCCCAGGGACACATTAATTCAACAGGGACAATGCCATTGTCACATCAGCTCCAATCAGCCTCTGCTCCAGCGCTAGACAGAGAGAGAGAGGGAGGGAGAGAGCAAGGTATGGAGAGAGAGATCACTCAAGGATCTTCAGAGAAAAGCCGGATGAAGGGAAAGGACAAATTTGTGTGGGGGGTCTGGAGACTGTCTAGCCTGGATGCCAGTCTGTTTCTTCTCTCTTGCCAGCTCCTTATGGAATTGTCATGGCTTGACAATGATAGTGGAGTAGGCAAAAGTATAAACCGATCTGGGACCAGGCTAGAGAATATTTCTGAGCGCAGGTCATATGTGAAATCAGTGGAAGCAATCCACTGTGGCATCTTGCACCCCAGAGTGGCGGAGGTATTTCTGTGTATTCCCCCTGATGAACGGACAGTAAAAGGGCACGGACTACAGCTCTAGAAGTGTTACGAGTTATTTAAATAGCATGGGAAGCGCCCCATTCTACAAGTGGTGCATATTGGTTGACCAGAACAATGATTAACCACTGAAGGACAGCACTAAGAAGAATAGAGAAACATAACTGCAGTTAAACAGTAGGATACTTTTATTAGGGCATGAGATACAGGTGCAACTAGGACTAAATGCCACATAAGAGGCCTGGGACTGGTAATAGAAATATCTCTAGTCACTGGCAGTAGTTCTAAAACCAAGACGATGGGACGGAAATGTGTACTTAGGATCAACAAAGCCAAATTGATACTACTGCCTCTTGGAAGGTGGGAGTTGAGCACAAACAAACTTCAGATGAATCCACTTCCGGAAGTGGAACGCTAATGAAGGCAATGAATACAACTACGCTCTATACATGAGTCATTTATTTATTTATTTTAATTGAACCTTTATTTTACTAGGCAAGTCAGTTAGGATTCTTATTTACAATGACGGCCCACCCCCTAGTCATGATGATGATGCACTACAACCTCCTACCTCGCACATCCCTCCCCCTCATCTTCTCTCTATTCCTCATCATATTCTCTCTATTCCTCATCTTCTCTGTCCACCTCATCTTCTATCTATTCCTCGTCTAACCTCCTTATCTTCTCTCGATTCGTCCTCTCTGTAAGGTGTGCGTGTTGGTGGCAGGGAAGTCAGGTGCAGGAGAACGAACTTGGTATAAACGGAGTCATTTAATAAGAACTCACAAACAAACTCCAAAAACCAAAATATACCAAAAGATTATAATAAAATGGGTACAAAACCTGTTGTGCACCAACACATACTAGCACTAACATACAATCAAACAATCTCCAACGAGGACATGAGGGTTAAATACACAACATATAATTAATGGGATTGGAACCCGGTGTGAAGGAAGACAAGACAAAACCGATGGAAAATGAAAAATGAATCAGTGATGGCTAGAAAATCGGCAATGTCGACCGCCGAACATCACCCGAACAAGGAGAGGGACCGACTTCGGTAGAAGTCGTGACACTCTCCACTTCCTCATCTTCTCTCAAATCCTCATATTCTCTCTATTCCTCCACTCCACCTCATCTTCTCTCTCCACCTCCTCATCTTCTCTAATCCACCTCTCCACCACCTCATCTTCTCTCTATCCCTCCTCATATAATCTATTCCTACTCTCCACCTCCTCATCCTCTCTCTATTCCTCCTCTCCACCTCCTCATCTTCTTTCTATTCCTCATCATATTATCTCCATTCCCCCTCTCCACCTCCTCATCTTCTCTCTCCACCTCCTCATCTTCTCTCTATTCCTTCTCTCCCCCTCCTCATTTTATCTCTATTTTTCCTCATCTTCTCTCTATCCCTCCTCTCCCCCTTCTCATCTTCTCTCTATTCCTCCTATCCACCTCCTCATCAAAATCAAATCAAATTTTATTTGTCACATACACATGGTTAGCAGATGTTAAATGCGAGTGTAGCGAAATGCTTGTGCTTCTAGTTCCGACAATGCAGTGATAACCAACAAGTAATCTAACTAACAATTCCAAAACTACTGTCTTATACACAGTGTAAGGGGATAAGGAATATGTACATAAGGATATATGAATGAGTGATGGTACAGAGCAGCATACAGTAGATGGTATCGAGTACAGTATATACATATGAGATGAGTGTGTAGACAAAGTAAACAAAGTGGCATAGTTAAAGTGGCTAGTGATACATGTGTTACATAAGGATGCAGTCGATGATGTAGAGTACAGTATATACGTATGCATATGAGATGAATAATGTAGGGTAAGTAACATTATATAAGGTAGCATTGTTTAAAGTGGCTAGTGATATATTTACATAATTCCCATCAATTCCCATTATTAAAATGGCTGGAGTTGGGTCAGTGTCAATGACAGTGTGTTGGCAGCAGCCACTCACTGTTAGTGGTGGCTGTTTAACAGTCTGATGGCCTTGAGATAGAAGCTGTTTTTCAGTCTCTCGGTCCCAGCTTTGATGCACCTGTACTGACCTCGCCTTCTGGATGATAGCGGGGTGAACAGGCAGTGGTTCGGGTGGTTGATGTCCTTGATGATCTTTATGGCCTTCCTGTAACAACGGGTGGTGTAGGTGTCCTGGAGGGCAGGTAGTTTGCCCCCGGTGATGCGTTGTGCAGTCCTCACCACCCTCTGGAGAGCCTTACGGTTGAGGGCGGAGCAGTTGCCGTACCAGGCGGTGATACAGCCCGCCAGGATGCTCTCGATTGTGCATCTGTAGAAGTTTGTGAGTGCTTTTGGTGACAAGCCGAATTTCTTCAGCCTCCTGAGGTTGAATAGGCGCTGCTGCGCCTTCTTCACGACGCTGTCAGTGTGAGTGGACCAATTCAGTTTGTCTGTGATGTGTATGCCGAGGAACTTAAAACTAGCTACCCTCTCCACTACTGTTCCATCGATGTGGATAGGGGGTGTTCCCTCTGCTGTTTCCTGAAGTCCACAATCATCTCCTTAGTTTTGTTGACGTTGAGTGTGAGGTTATTTTCCTGACACCACACTCCGAGGGCCCTCACCTCCTCCCTGTAGGCCGTCTCGTCGTTGTTGGTAATCAAGCCTACCACTGTTGTGTCGTCCGCAAACTTGATGATTGAGTTGGAGCGTGCGTGGCCACGCAGTCGTGGGTGAACAGGGAGTACAGGAGAGGGCTCAGAACGCACCCTTGTGGGGCCCCCGTGTTGAGGATCAGCGGGGAGGAGATGTTGTTGCCTACCCTCACCACCTGGGGGCGGCCCGTCAGGAAGTCCAGTACCCAGTTGCACAGGGCGGGGTCGAGACCCAGGGTCTCGAGCTTGATGACGAGCTTGGAGGGTACTATGGTGTTGAATGCCGAGCTGTGGTCGATGAACAGCATTCTCACATAGGTATTCCTCTTGTCCAGGTGGGTTAGGGCAGTGTGCAGTGTGGTTGAGATTGCATCGTCTGTGGACCTATTTGGGCGGTAAGCAAATTGGAGTGGGTCTAGGGTGTCAGGTAGGGTGGAGGTGATATGGTCCTTGACTAGTCTCTCAAAGCGCTTCATGATGACGGAAGTGAGTGCTACGGGGCGGTAGTCGTTTAGCTCAGTTACCTTAGCTTTCTTGGGAACAGGAACAATGGTGGCCCTCTTGAAGCATGTGGGAACAGCAGACTGGTATAGGGATTGATTGAATATGTCCGTAAACACACCGGCCAGCTGGTCTGCGCATGCTCTGAGGGCGCGGCTGGGGATGCCGTCTGGGCCTGCAGCCTTGCGAGGGTTAACACGTTTAAATGTCTTACTCACCTCGGCTGCAGTGAAGGAGAGACCGCATGTTTCCGTTGCAGGCCGTGTCAGTGGCACTGTATTGTCCTCAAAGCGGGCAAAAAGTTATTTAGTCTGCCTGGGAGCAAGACATCCTGGTCCGTGACTGGGCTGGATTTCATCTTGTAGTCCGTGATTGACTGTAGACCCTGCCACATGCCTCTTGTGTCTGAGCCGTTGAATTGAGATTCCACTTTGTCTCTGTACTGACGCTTAGCTTGTTTAATAGCCTTGCGGAGGGAATAGCTGCACTGTTTGTATTCAGTCATGTTGCCAGACACCTTGCCCTGATTAAAAGCAGTGGTTCGCGCTTTCAGTTTCACGCGAATGCTGCCATCAATCCACGGTTTCTGGTTAGGGAATGTTTTTATCGTTGCTATGGGAACGACATCTTCGACGCACGTTCTAATGAACTCGCACACCGAATCAGCGTATTCGTCAATATTCCCATCTGACGCAATACGAAACATGTCCCAGTCCACGTGATGGAGGCAGTCTTGGAGTGTAGAGTCAGCTTGGTCTGACCAGCGTTGGACAGACCTCAGCGTGGGAGCCTCTTGTTTTAATTTCTGCCTGTAGGCAGGGATCAGCAAAATGGAGTCGTGGTCAGCTTTTCCGAAAGGGGGGCGGGGCAGGGCCTTATATGCGTCGCGGAAGTTAGAGTAACAATGATCCAAGGTTTTACCACCCCTGGTTGCGCAATCGATATGCTGATAAAATTTAGGGAGTCTTGTTTTCAGATTGGCTTTGTTAAAATCCCCAGCTACAATGAATGCAGCCTCCGGATAAATGTTTTCCAGTTTGCAAAGAGTTAAATAAAGTTTGTTCAGAGCCATCGATGTGTCTGCTTGGGGGATATATACGGCTGTAATTATAATCGAAGAGAATTCTCTTGGAAGATAATGCGGTCTACATTTGATTGTGAGGAATTCTAAATCAGGTGAACAGAAGGATTTGAGTTCCTGTATGTTTCCTTCATCACACCATGTCCCGTTAGTCATGAGGCATACGCCCCCGCCACTCTTCTTACCAGAGAGATGTTTGTTTCTGTCCGCGCGATGCGTGGAGAAACCCGTTGGCTGCACCGCCCTGGATAGCGTCTTCCCAGTAAGCCATGTTTCCGTAAAGCAAAGAACGTTACAGTCTCTGATGTCCCTCTGGAATGCCACCCTTGCTCGGATTTCATCAACCTTGTTGTCGAGAGACTGGACATTGGCAAGAAGAATACTGGGAAGTGGTGCGCGATGTGCCCTTTTTCGGAGTCTGACCAGAACACCGCCGCGTTTCCCTCTTTTTCGTAGTCGTTTCCTTGGGTCGCTGCAAGCGATCCATTCCGTTGTCCTGTTTGTAAGGCAGAACACAGGATCCGCGTCGCGGAAAACATATTCTTGGTCGTACTGATGGTGAGTTGACGCTGATCTTATATTCAGTAGTTCTTCTCGACTGTATGTAATGAAACCTAAGATGACCTGGGGTACTAATGTAAGAAATAACACGTAAAAAAACAAAAAACTGCATAGTTTCCTAGGAACGCGAAGCGAGGCGGCCATCTCAGTCGGCGCCGGAAGTCTTCTCTCGAATCCTAATATTCTCTCTATTGATCCTCATCTTCTGTCTATTTCTCCTCATCTTCTTTATTCCACCTCCTCATCTTCTCTATTCCTCCCCTCCCTCTCCTCATATTCTCTCTAATCCTCCTCATCTTCTCTCTATTCCTCCTCTCCACCTCATCATCTTCTCTCTTTTCCTCCTCATCTTCTCTCTATTTCTCCTCTCCACCTCCTCATCCTCTCTATTCCTCATTTCCATCTCATCTTCTCCCTATTCCTCATATCCACTTCCTGATCCTATATCTATTCCTCTTCATCCTCTCTATTCCTCCTCATCTCTCTCTATTCCTCATTTCCACCTCATCATCTTCTCCCTATTCCTCATATCCACTTCCTGATCCTATATCTATTCCTCTTCACCACCTGCTCATATTCTCTTGATTCCTCCTCATCTTCTCTCTATGACACCTCTCCACCTCCTCATCTTCCCTATTCCTCCTCACAACCTCCTCATCCTCTCTCCATTCCTCCTCTCCCCCTCCTCATCTTCTCCATATTCCTCCTCTCCACCTCATCATCTTCCCTCTATCCCTCATCATCTTCTCTATTCCTCCTCAGCTTCTCTCTATTCCTCTTCTCCACCTCCTCATCTTCTCCCAATTCCTCCTCATCTTCTCTCTCCACCTCCACCTCCACCACCTCATCTCTATTCCCCATAACCTTCTCTCTATTACTCCTCATCTTCTCTCTATTCCACCTAACCACCTCCTCATCTTCTCTAATCCTCTCCACCCCCTCATCCTCTCTCCATTCCTCCTCTCCCCCTCCTCATCTTCTATCTATTCCTCCTCTCCACCTTCTCATCTTCTCTCTATTTCTACTCTCCACCTCATCTTCTCCATATTCATCCTCTAACCCTCCTCATCTTCTATATTCCTCCCCCCACCTCATCTTCTCTTTTCCTCCCCTCCACCTCCTCATCTTCTCTCTATTCCTCCTCTCCACCTCCTCATTTTCTCTATTCCTCCTCTCTCCATTCCTCCTCTCCACCTCCTCATCTTCTCTCTATTCCTCCTCTCCACCTCCTAATTTTCTCTATTCCTCCTCTCTCCATTCCTCCTCTCCACCTCCTCATGTTCTCTCTTTTCCTTCTAATCTTCTCTTTATTTCTCTCATCCACCTCCTCATCCTTTCTATTCCTCCTCATCTCTCTTTATTCCTCATGTCCACCTCCTCATCTTCTCACTATTCCTCATCTCCACCTCCTGATCCTATATCTATTCCACTTCTCCCCCTCCTCATCTTCTCTATATTCCTCATCTTCTCTATTCCTCAACCAACTCTATATTCCTCCTCATCTTCTCTCTATTCCACCTCTCCCCCTCCTCATCTTCTCTCTTATTCCTCCTCATCTTCTCTCTCCCCCTCCTCATCCTCTCTCCATTCCTTCTCTCCCCCTCGTCATCTTCTCTCTACTCCTCCTCTCCACATACTGATCTTCTCACCATCCCACCTCACCTTCTCTCTATTCCTCCTCTCCACTTTCTCATCTTCTCTCTATTTCTACTCTCCACCTCATCTTCTCTATTCCTCCCCTCCACCTCCTCCTCATCTCTCTATCCCTCCTCATCTTCTCTCTATTCATCCTCTCCCGCTCATCTTCTCTATTCCTCCCCTCCACCACCTCCTATTCTCTCTATTCCTCCACATCGTCTCTTTATTCTTCCTCTCCCTCTCATCTTCTCTTTTCCTCCCCTCCACCACCTCCTATTCTCTCTATTCCTCCACATCGTCTCTTTATTCTTCCTCTCCCCCTCATCTTCTCTATTCCTCACCTCCACCTCATATTCTATTTTCCTCCCCTCCACCACCTCCTCTTCTCTCTTTTCCTCCTCATCTTCTCTCTATTCCTCCCCTCCACCTCCTCATCTTCTCTCTATTCCTCCACATCGTCTCTTTATTCTTCCTCTCCCCCTCATCTTCTCTATTCCTCACCTCCACCTCATATTCTCTTTTCCTCCCCTCCACCTCCTCTTCTCTCTTTTCCTCCTCATCTTCTCTCTATTCCTCCCCTCCACCTCCTCATCTTTTCTCTATTCCTCGTCTCCACCTCTCCATCTCTATCTATTCCTCTTCTTCTCCCCCTCATCTTCTCTCTATTCCTCCTCTTCTCCCTCTCATCTTCTCTCTATTCCTCCTCTTCTCCCCCTCATCTCTCTCTATTCTTCCTCTCCACCTCCTCATCTTCTCTCTCCACCTCATCGTCTCTATTCCTCCTCACCTTCTCTCTATTTCTCCTCTCCACCGCCATATCTTCTCTCTACTCCTCCTCTCCATCTCATCTTCTCTCTCCTGATCTTCTCTTTTCCTTCTCTCCCCCTTCTCATCTTCTCTCTAATCCTCCTCATCTTCTCTCTATTTCTCCTCATCTTCTTTATTCCACCTCCTCAGCTCCTCTCTATTCCTCCTCACCTCCTCACCCCCTCCTCACCCCCTCCTCATCTTCTCGACCTCCTCATCTTCTCCTCCTCTACCCTTTTCTAATCAAGTTTATATTGTCACATGTACAAGTACTGTGCAGTAATCAATATGAGTAGTATAATTATTTTTAAACTAAAGTAAAGTATAACAAAAATAAGAACACAATAAACTATGTAAGCTACAGGGTCAGTTCCAGGGTCAGTAGCTATATACAGGGTCAGGTCCAGGATCAGTAGCTTTATACAGGGTCAATTCCAGGGTCAGTAGCTATATACAGGGTCAGGTCCAAGGTCAGTAGCTATATACAAGGTCAGATCTAGGGTGAGTAGCTATATACAGGGTCAGGTCCAGGGTCAGTAGCTATATACAGGGTCAGTAGCTATATACAGGGTCAGGTCCAGGGTCAGTAGCTATATACAGGGTCAGGTCCAGGGTCAGTAGCTATATACAGGGTCAGGTCCAGGGTCAGTAGCTATAAATAGTGTCAGGTCCAGGGTCAGTAGCTATATACAGGGTCAGTAGCTATATACAGGATCACTTCCAGGGTCAGTAGCTATAAATAGTGTCAGTTCCAGGGTCAGTAGCTATAAATAGTGTCAGTTCCAGGGTCAGTAGCTATAAGGAGGGTCTGCTGTCCGAACCTCTGGCAGTCCCTATGGGGGGTGCCACAGGGTTCAATTCTTGGACCGACTCTCTTCTCTGTATACATCAATGAGGTCGCTCTTGCTGCTGGTGAGTCTCTGATCCACCTCTACGCAGACGACACCATTCTGTATACTTCTGGCCCTTCTTTGGACACTGTGTTAACAACCCTCCAGGCAAGCTTCAATGCCATACAACTCTCCTTCCGTGGCATCCAATTGCTCTTAAATACAAGTAAAACTAAATGCATGCTCTTCAACCGATCGCTACCTGCACCTGCCCGCCTGTCCAACATCACTACTCTGGACGGCTACAAATACTTAGGTGTCTGGTTAGACTGTAAACTCTCCTTCCAGACCCATATAAAACATCTCCAATCCAAAGTTAAATCTAGAATTGGCTTCCTATTTCGCAACAAAGCCTCAAATCAAATCAAATTTTATTCACTCATGCTGCCAAACATACCATCGTAAAACTGCCCATCCTACCAATCCTCGACTTTGGCGATGTCATTTACAAATTAGCCTCCAATACCCTACTCAACAAATTGGATGCAGTCTATCACAGTGCAATCCGTTTTGTCACCAAAGCCCCATATACTACCCACCATTGCGACCTGTACGCTCTCGTTGGCTGGCCCTCGCTTCATACTCGTCGCCAAACCCACTGGCTCCATGTCATCTACAAGATCCTGCTAGGCAAAGTCCCCCCTTATCTCAGCTCGCTGGTCACCATAGCATCTCCCACCTGTAGCACACGCTCCAGCAGGTATATCTCTCTAGTCACCCCCAAAACCAATTCTTTCTTTGGCCGCCTCTCCTTCCAGTTCTCTGCTGCCAATGACTGGAACGAACTACAAAAATCTCTGAAACTGGAAACACTTATCTCCCTCACTAGCTTTAAGCACCAACTGTCAGAGCAGCTCAGAGATTACTGCACCTGTACATTGCCCGCCTATAATTTAGCCCAAACAACTACCTCTTTCCCTACTGTATTTAATTTATTTATTTATTTTGCTCCTTTGCACCCCATTATTTTTATTTCTACTTTGCACATTCCTCCATTGCAAATCTGCCATTCCAGTGTTTTACTTGCTATATTGTATTTACTTTGCCACCATGGCCTTTTTTTGCCTTTACCTCCCTTATCTCACTTCATTTGCTCACATCGTATATAGACTTGTTTATACTGTATTATTGACTGTATGTTTGCCATGTGTAACTCTGTGTCGTTGTATGTGTCGAACTGCTTTGCTTTATCTTGGCCAGGTCGCAATTGTCAAATCAAATCAAATTTTATTTGTCACATACACATGGTAAGCAGATGTTAATGCGAGTGGAGCAAAATGCTTGTGCTTCTAGTTCCGACAATGCAGTAATAACCAACAAGTAATCTAACTAACAATTCCAAAACTACTGTCTTATACACAGTGTAAGGGGATAAAGAATATGTACATAAGGATATATGAATGAGTGATGGTACAGACCAGCATAGGCAAGATACAGTAGATGGTGTCGAGTACAGTATATACATATGAGATGGGTATGTAAACAAAGTGGCATAGTTAAAGTGGCTAGTGATACATGTATTACATAAGGATGCAGTCGTGGGTGAACAGGGAGTACAGGAGAGGGCTCAGAACGCACCCTTGTGGGGCCCCAGTGTTGAGGATCAGCAGGGAGGAGATGTTGTTGCCTACCCTCACCACCTGGGGGCAGCCCGTCAGGAAGTCCACCTCCCCCTGTAGGCAGTCTCATCGTCAGCGTTGATCAGGCCTACCACTGTTGTGACATCAGCGAACACGATGGTGGTGTTGGAGTTGTGCGTGGCCACACAATCGCGGTTGAACAGTGTGTACAGGAGGGAACTAAGCACAGATTCCTGAGGAGCCACCATTTTGAGGGCCAGTGTGGCGGAGGTGATGTTGGCTACCCTCACCACCTGGAGGCGGCCCGTCAGGAAGTCCAGGATCCAGTTACAGAGGGAGGTATTCAGTCCCAGGGTCCTAAGCTTGGTGACGAGCTTGGAGGGCACCATGGTGTTGAACGCTGAGCTGTAGTCAATGAACAGAATTCTCACATAGGTGTTCTTCTTATCTAGGTGAGTGAGGGCAGTGTAGAGTGCAATTGAGATTACATTGTCTATGCATCTGTTGGGCCGGTATCCAAATTGGATTGGGTTTATGGTGTCTGGGATGATGGAGTTGATGTGTGCCATAACCAGCTTTTCAGAGCACGTCATGATTCCCGTCCCCCATTCACTCCCTCACGTCCTCCCCCTCCCTCATTCACAACCTCCATCAATCCCTCATTCCCTCCCTCACTCATTCCCTACCCCCCTCCATTCGTCCCTCATTCCCACCCTCTGTCCCCATCACTTGCTCATGTTCTCTCCAGACAGTGTAACTGGTAGTCTTTTGACCCCCTGCTGACAATGGCTCCTCCAAGCTGGTTCCTAGTCCAAGCACTATCACCCCACAGCCCCAGAATGCAGTCTTCAGTGTGTGTATGTCAGGGCAATGGGCTGAGGACAATGACAAATGTACTCTCACAGCTTCCCCATGAGCATGACTGACACTACTAGACAATCAAATCAAATGTATTTATAAAGCCCTTCTTACATCAGCTGATATCTCAAAGTGCTGTACAGAAACCCAGCCTAAAACCCCAAACAGCAAACAATGCAGGTGAAGAAGCACGGTGGCTAGGAAAAACTCCCTAGAAAGGCCAGAACCTAGGAAGAAACCTAGAGAGGAACCAGGCTATGAGGGGTGGCCAGTCCTCTTCTGGCTGTGCCGGGTGGAGATTATAACAGAACATGACCAAGATGTTCAAATGTTCATAAATGACCAGCATGGTCAAATAATAATAATCACAGTAGTTGTCGAGGGTGCAGCAAGTCAGCACCTCAGGAGTAAATGTCAGTTGGATTTTCATAGCCGATCATTGAGAGTATCTCTACCGCTCCTGCTGTCTCTAGAGAGTTGAAAACAGCAGGTCTGGGACAGGTAGCATGTCCGGTGAACAGGTCAGGGTTCCATAGCCACAGGCAGAACAGTTGAAACTAGAGCAGCAGCATGGCCAGGTGGACTGGGGACAGCAAGGAGTCATCAGGCCAGGTAGTCCTGAGGCATGGTCCTAGGGCTCAGGTCCTCCAAGAGAGAGAAAGAAAGAGAAAGAGAATTAGAGAGAATTAGAGAGAGCATACTTAAATTCACACAGAGAATTCACATATAGACACAGTGTGTAAATGACTCCCGCGCCAGTAGCAACTACTAAAGCAAATGTTTTGACTACAAGAACAGAAAACAGACCCATTTTCAGCTAGGTTTTGCATTGACTGCTTCCCCTTCTCAAGTGAGAACCAAACAGATCCGATGAAACACCACTGTAACATTACAGCCTCAAAACTAAATGTAAGATACACCACCACAACAATGACATATGCAACATCACACAACAGAGCCCTCCAGGGCAAAAACAGTGCAAGCTGCGGGTAATAAAGAGGGACGAAAAATGTTGAAGCGATATAAATAATATAAGATATAATCTTAATATTTCAGTACTTAAGTCAATGTTTTAAGCACTGAATGAAGTGCTTTCAATCTTTTCCAGTATGACACCATGCATTTTTTCCAACCCAATGATGATATCTCCTTGTACTTACAGGTTATACTTGTGTTTTATGTTCTGTTGGGATAAACGTATGACACATAATTATCTATTCTTGTAAGCAACATTTTATTTCATGGACAATACACATTACTTACCGATCATACCAAATTATAGGGAAAAGAAATCAGAAAATCATGTTTTCACTGTATATAATGTAGTGTATTATGTGGAGTTGACATTTTTTGGGGTGATAAGAGCTTTATGATCTGTGAAGTAGTATATTTTAGAGTTTATTGAATTGCAGAGTCTACTATGGTGTGACCAAATCAGCTGGAGTTTTTACACAGAATGAAGGCCATTGAAAGCCATGTAAGTACCCACAAAACACCAGTCTCAACATCAACAGTGAAGAGGTGACTCCAGGATGCTGGCCTTCTAGGCAGAGTTGTAAAGAAAAAGCCATTTCTCAGACTGGCCAATAAAACTTTTCAATGGCAAAACTTTTCAATGGTAGTGTATGTGTGTGTGTGTATATATACACTGCTCAAAAAAATAAAGGGAACACTTAAACAACACAATGTAACTCCAAGTCAATCACACTTCTGTGAAATCAAACTGTCCACTTAGGAAGCAACACTGATTGACAATACATTTCACATGCTGTTGTGCAAATGGAATAGACAACAGGTGGAAATTATAGGCAATTAGCAAGACACCCCCAATAAAGGAGTGGTTTTGCAGTTGGTGACCACAGACCACTTCTCAGTTTCTATGCTTCCTGGCTGATGTTTTGGTCACTTTTGAATGCTGCCGGTGCTTTCACTCTAGTGGTAGCATGAGACGGAGTCTACAACCCACACAAGTGGCTCAGGTAGTGCAGCTCATCCAGGAAGGGACATCAATGCGAGCTGTGGCAAGAAGGTTTGCTATGTCTGTCAGCGTAGTGTCCAGAGCATGGAGGCGCTACCATGAGACAGGCCAGTACATCAGGAGACATGGAGGAGGCCGTAGGAGGGCAACAACCCAGCATCAGGACCGCTACCTCTGCCTTTGTGCAAGGAGGAGCAGGAGGAGCACTGCCAGAGCCCTGCAAAATGACCTCCAGCAGGCCACAAATGTGCATGTGTCTGCTCAAACGGTCAGAAACTGTCTCCATGAGGGCCCGACGTCCACAGGTGGGGGTTGTGCTTACAGTCCAACACTGTGCAGGACGTTTGGCATTTGCCAGAGAACACCAAGATTGGCAAATTCGCCACTGACTCCCTGTGCTCTTCACAGATGAAAGCAGGTTCACACTGAGCACATGTGACAGACGTAACAGAGTCTGGAGACACCGTGGAGAACGTTCTGCTGCCTGCAACATCCTCCAGCATGACCGGTTTGGCGATGGGTCAGTCATGGTGTGGGGTGGCATTTCTTTGGGGGGCGCACAGCCCTCCATGTGCTCGCCAGATGTAGCCTGACTGCCATTAGGTACCGAGATGAGATCCTCAGACCCCTTGTGAGACCATATGCTGGTGCGGTTGGCCCTGGGTTCCTCCTAATGCAAGACAATGCTAGACCTCATGTGGCTGGAGTGTGTCAGCAGTTCCTGCAAGAGAAAGGCATTGATGCTATGGACTGGCCCGCCCGTTCCCCAGACCTGAATCCAATTGAGCACATCTGGGACATCATGTCTCGCTCCATCCACCAACGCCACGTTGCACCACAGACTGTCCAGGAGTTGGCGGATGCTTTAGTCCAGGTCTGGGAGGAGATCCCTCAGGAGACCATCCGCCACCTCATCAGGAGCATGCCCAGGCGTTGTAGGGAGGTCATACAGGCACGTGGAGGCCACACACACTACTGAGCCTCATTTTGACTTGTTTTAAGGACATTACATCAAAGTTGGATCAGCTTGTAGTGTGGTTTTCCAAATCCAGACCTCCATGGGTTGATAAATTTGATTTTGTTGTCAGCACATTCAGAAAAGTAAAGAAAAAAGTATTTAATAAGAATATTTCATTCATTCAGATCTAGGATGTGTTATTTTAGTGTTCCCTTTTTTGAGCAGTGTATACTTATATATATTAGCAGTCAAAAGTTTGGACACGCCTCATGGGTTTTTCTTTATTTTTACTGTTTTCTACATTGTAGAATAATAGTGAAGACATCAAAACTATGAAAAAACACATCATGTAGTAACCAAAAAAGTGTTAAACAATTCAAAATGTATTTTATATTTGAGATTCTTCAAAGTATCCAGCCTTTGCCTTGACGACAGCCTTGCACACTCTTGGCATCCTCTCAACCAGCTTCATAAGGTAGTTACCTGGAATTACATTATTCTATAATGTAGAAAATAGTCAAAATAAAGAAAAACCCTTAAAATGAGTAGATGTGTCCAAACTTTGGACTGGTAGTGCATATATTTATAAAATGGGTGGGTCGGGCCCTAAATGCTGATGGGCTGAAAGCCATGGTAAAGCAGACCGTATACCATGGGTACGCCAAAACATTTTTACTGCTCTAATTATGATGGTAACCAGTTTATAATAGCACTAAGGAACCACGGGGGTTTGTGATATATGGCCAATATACCATGGCTAAATCAAATCAAAATGTATTTGTCACATACACATGGTTAGCAGATGTTAATGCGAGTGTAGCAAAATGCTTGTGCTTCTAGTTCCGACAATGCAGTAATAACCAACGAGTAATCTAACCTAACAATTTCACCACAACTACCGTACACACAAGTGTAAAGGGATGAAGAATATGTACATAAAGATATATGAATGAGTGATGGTACAGAACGGCATAGGCAAGATGCAGTAGATGGTATCGAGTACAGTATATACATATGAGATGAGTAATGTAGGGTATGTAAACATTATATTAAGTGGCATTGTTTAAAGTGGTTAAAGTGGCTAGTGATACATTTTTTACATCAATTTTTCCATTATTGAAGTGGCTGGAGTTGAGTCAATATGTTGGCAGCAGCCACTCAATGTTAGTGGTGGCTGTTTAACAGTCTGATGGCCTTGAGATAGAAGCTGTTTTTCAGTCTCTCAGTCCCTGTTTTGATGCACCTGTACTGACCTCGCCTTCTGGATGATAGCGGGGTGAACAGGCAGTGGCTCAGGTGGTTGTTGTCCTTGATGATCTTTATGGCCTTCCTGTGACATCGGGTGGTGAAGGTGTCCTGGAGGGCAGGTAGTTTGCCCCCGGTGATGTGTTGTGCAGACCTCACTACTCTCTGGAGAGCATTACGGTTGTGGGCGGAGCAGTTGCCGCACCCGGCGGTGATACAGCCAGACAGAATGCTCTTGATTGTGCATCTGTAAAAATTTGTGAGTGCTTTTGGTGACAAGCCAAATTTCTTCAGCCTCCTGAAGTTGAAGAGGCGCTGCTGCGCCTTCTTCACCACGCTGTCTGTGTGGGTGGACCAATTCAGTTTGTCCGTGATGTGTACGCCGAGGAACTTAAAACTTACTACCCTCTCCACTACTGTCCCATTGATGTGGTTAGGGGGGTGCTCCCTCTGCTGTTTCCTGAAGTCCACAATCATCTCCTTTGTTTTGTTGACGTTGAGTGTGAGGTTATTTTCCTGACACCACACCTCGAGGGCCCTCACCTCCTCCCTGTAGGCCGTCTCGGTGTTGTTGGTAATCAAGCCTACCACTGTAGTGTTGTCTGCAAACTTGATGATTGAGTTGGAGGCGTGCATGTGTAACAGAATAACTTTACGTCCGTCCCCTCGCCCATACCCGGGCGCGAACCAGGGACCCTCTGCACACATCGACAACAGTCACCCTCTAAGCATCGTTGCCCATCGCTCCACAAAAGCCGCGGCTCTTGCAGAGCAAGGGGAACTACTACTTCAAGGTCTCAGAGCAAGTGACGTAACCGATTTTAACACTATTTAGCGCGCACCGCTAACTAAGCTTGCCGTTTCACATACGTTACACATGGCCACACAGTCGTGGGTGAACAGGGAGTACAGGAGAGGGCTCAGAACGCACCCTTGTGGGACCCCAGTGTTGAGGATCAGCGGGGTGGAGATGTTGTTACATACCCTCACCACCTGGGGGCAGCCCGTCAGGAAGTCCAGTACCCAGTTGCACAGGGCAGGGTCGAGACCCAGGGTCTCGAGCTTGATGGCGAGTTTGGAGAGTATTGTGGTGTTAAATGTTGAGCTGTAGTCGATGAACAGCATTCTCACATAGGTATTTCTCTTGTCCAAATGGGTTAGGGCAGTGTGCAGTGTGGTTGCAATTGCGTCATCTGTGGACCTATTGGGGCAGTAAGCAAATTGGAGTGGGTCTAGGGTGTCAGGTAGGGTGGAGGTGATATGGTCCTTGACTAGTCTCTCAAAGCACTTCATGATGACGGAAGTGAGTGCTACGGGGCAGTAGTCGTTTAGCTCAGTTACCTTAGGTTTCTTGGGAACAGGAACAATGGTGGCCCTCTTGAAGCATGTGGGAACAGCAGACTGGGATAGAGATTGATTGAATATGTCCGCAAACACACCAGCCAGCTGGTCTGCGCATGCTCTGAGGACATGGCTGGGGATGCCGTCTGAGTTGTGTCCTAGTACTCCACGTTGTGTCATGTATAAGAACAGCCCTTAACCGTGGCATATTTGCCATATACCACCCACACTCGGGCCTTATTGCTTATTTATATTCCAGTCTCTGACATTGCTCGTTCTGATTTCTTAATTTCTGTAATTTTCTGTAATATGCGCCTTAAATGTTTTTGTATTGCTAGGCATTACTCTACACTTGGAACTAGAAACAACCATTTCTCTGTACCTGCTGCGTACGTGACCAATAAATTTTGATCTGACATTCAGATTCTACAGTTCCCCTTTGGGAAATCCCTGATGTGTTAATGTTGTCTGATGAAGGTTATCTTCTGCTCAGTTGTAGATCCACAGCTCAGGCTGTCTCTCACTGCAGACCAGTAACACAGCTGTCACCAGCTGAAGACTGAATATACAGCCTAGTTTGAGACAAATGCAACTAGACCAATGCAAAATATCAATGTACTGACTTGAGGCAAAATTATAGAGTGCAGTATGAAAATGTTTAAGATACTATGACCAAATATATAATTATCTAACTGAAGTGTGATACATGTATGATATTGTGCTGAATAAAAACGTAATAATCAAGGATATATTGGACCAAAAAAAACATGTATATCAAAGATAAACTACTTATTTGTACCTGTACTTACTGTATATGAAGATGTTTTTGATGTCACTGACTTCAGATGAAGGTGAAATACAATGGAACTATTGTAAGACTTAAATGTCTCTCTCAAAGAGACGTTCATAGGTATTATTTGTATAACTTGGTAAAAAAGAAAAGAAAATGAGCAACAACATGTGGTGCGTTTCCTCTGTAGCTATACTGTCGACAATTTTTTTTTTTAATCTGAAACTAGAAAACCACCATCCCCCCCATGTGGACATTCTGGGAATTATCAACAAAAGCACTTATATTTATTTTCCAGTAGTACAGTATTTTACACCATCACATAAGGTATGTAGAATGCTCTCCCACTGATCACTGGCTATTTGGTTGATGGGATAACTTAAATATTAGTTCAGTAAACTACCAGTACTAGAATAGCCATAGACAGGCTGGTAACACACTGCACTGTGAAACACCGTCCTTTTCGATCTTCCTTAATTAGGATCGTCGAGTTAACACAAGAAGACACAGACAACAATACTTATAGAGAAAGGTTCTTTATCAAGCAGTGGCAAGAGTTCCGTAAAATATAAACGGGATCATTTATATCACAATAGTGGAGAGAGTAAGGATGGATTTTGAGGGGGGATATCACAACATTGACTTAACACCAATGTGAATTACTGAATACATTAGCCTTGATAATACAATAGCTATAACAATATATGACCATAATGACATTAGGGAATTCATTAAAATATTTACCTTGCAAAGACAGCCTTTGTCCACTAACGGCATATCTATTTATTATTGCCATCGAAATGTTAGCTAAGATTAGATCAAACAATAATATTAAGGGATTAGAAATCCGTGTCTTAAAAACTAAGGTGTCATTTTACGCTGATGATTAATGTTTTCTTTTAAAACCACAACTAGAGTCTCTCCACGGCCTCTTGGAGGATCTAGATACGTTTGCTATTCTCTCTGGATTAAAACCAAATTATGATAAATGTACCATATTACGTATTGTATCACTAAAAAAATGCACATTTTACATTACCATGTAGTTTACCAATTAAATGGCCTGACGGAGATGTGGACACACTCGGTATACAAATCCCAAAAGTAAGAAATGATCTCACTCCAATACATTTTTATAGAAAGTTAGCAAAAATAGATAAGAATTTGCTACCATGGAAAGGAAAATACCTGTCTATTTGTGGAAAAATCACCCTGATTAACTCTTTAGTAATATCACAGTTGACCTATTTGCTTATGGTTTTGCCTACACCTAGTGACCTGCTTTTTAAATTATATGAATAAACAAAAAATATTCACGTTTATTTGGAACGGCAAACCAGATAAAATTAAAAGGGCCTATTTATATAACGAATATGAATTTGGAGGGTAGAAATGATTACATATTAAAGCGTTAGACTTCTCACTAAAGGCATCAGTCATACAAAAGTTATACTTAAATCCAAACTGGTTCTCTAGTAAATTGATACAAATGTCTCATCCTATGTTCAAGAAGGGCCATTTTCCCTTTATTCAGATTACACCAGCCCACTTTTGGGTGTTTGAAAAGGATATAATCTCCAAAATATCTTTATTTTTTAAAACAAGCCTTAGAAAGTTGGTTGCAATTTCAGTTTAATCCACCTGAAAAGACAGTCTGCTATACTCAAAATTACAACCAATTAATTGCAGCATTAGCACAAAAATGGAAGAGGCAAGTAGAAGGGGAAAAAGTAAGGAACTTGTGTGTCAGCACTGTATTAAAGAACACAAATAGTTCCAAGAAAAGTGTGATAAATAAAAACATACCAATTTCATTTGAGGACCAAAAAACGGACAGCTGTGCCATATAAATTGCAAAATAGTTGGGAAGAGATTGTCGATGTACCCATTCAATGGCACATGGTTTATGAATTGAAACGCAAAACAACGCCGGATTCAAAACTAACAATTTTTCCATTTAAATTACTATACACAATTCTTGCAACTAATAGAATGTTATATATATGGGGGATACAATCTTACCCGCTCTGCAGATTCTACTGTGAGGAGGCAGAGTCATTAGATAATATATTTTTGGTATTGTCCATACGTAGCTCGTTTTTGGTCACAGGTCCAGGAATGGCTGAAGAATTGCAACGTTTGCCTAGAACTAACGCTGAAGATAGCAATACTGGGTGATTGGAAAAGCCATAGTCAATCAATCATTAATATAATAATTACATTAGCAAAAATATATATTTTTAATTTACAATCTGTAGACGCTATGAGAATAGACAGGTTAAATTATTTTGTGAAGCATTTTTTAAAGCTTTATTTAACTAGGCAAGTCAGTTAAGAACAAATTCATATTTTCAATGACAGCCTAGGAACAGTTAACTGCCTGTTCAGGGGAAGAACGACAGATTTGTACTTTATCAGCTCGGGGGTTTGAACTTGCAACCTTCCGGTTAACCACTAGGCTACCCTGCCGCCCCAAGCATCACAGCACAGTTGAAAAATATATGGCAAATAGAAATCCGAAATGAATGATGATGGGAGGGGTTGAATGGAGCTGAAAGGTGGGACTAATAACAAGGTAATGTAAAACACACGGGTCTGTAAAATGTATATAGGTTCAGAACTTTTGTGAAATAGCAGTTACAAATAGAAATCAAACTGGATGGACATCAGAAATAGAGGAAGAAAAAAAAGAACTATTGTAAAATAAACTGTCTGTAAAATGTGTATAAGATGTATAAATTGAAGGTAAAAGCCGAAGTGTTTGTTTACTCCAATTGGGGGATCGGTGGTAGGGTTTGTGGGGAATAATAAAGGTATATTCTTTAAAAAGGTATATATCTATATAGGTATGTATATGTGTGTGTATGTATGCATGCATGCGTGTATGGATATATATATTTACCCCAAAAAAATATATGGGGGATTGGAAATTATGCAGATTATCACATTGATGGAAGCAACATTCTTTCCTGCAATATTAAGCTGACTCAACCCTCAAAAAACATTATTTATAAAAATAAAAAAAGACAGCCATGTGTGTGTGTGGCTGTCATACATACATACATACATACATACATACATACATACATACATACATACATACATACATACATACATACATACATACATACATACATACACACTGCTCAAAACAATAAAAGGGAACTCTTAAACAACACAATGTAACTCCAAGTCAATCACACTTCTGTGAAATCAAACTGTCCACTTAGGAAGCAACACTGATTGACAATACATTTCACATGCTATTGTGCAAATGGAATAGACAACCAGTGGAAATTATAGGCAATTAGCAAGACACCCCCAATAAAGGAGTGGTTCTGCAGGTGGTGACCACAGACCACTTCTCAGTTCCTATGCTTCCTGGCTGATGTTTTGGTCACTTGAATGCTGGCGGTGCTTTCACTCTAGTGGTAGCATGAGACGGAGTCTACAACCCACACAAGTGGCTCGGGTAGTGCAGCTCATCCAGGAAGGCACATCAATGCGAGCTGTGGCAAGAAGGTTTGCTGTGTGTCAGCGTAGTGTCCAGAGCATGGAGGCGCTGCCAGGAGACAGGCCAGTACAGCAGGAGACGTGGAGGAGGTCGTAGGAGGGCAACAACCCAGCAGCAGGACCGCTACCTCTGCCTTTGTGCAAGGAAGAGCAGGAGGATCACTGCCAGAGCCCTGCAAAATGACCTCCAGCAGGCCACAAATGTGCGTGTGTCTGCACAAACGGTCAGAAACAGATTCCATGAGGGCCCGACATCCACAGGTGGGGGTTGTGCTTACAGCCCAACACCGTGCAGGACATTTGGCATTTGCCAGAGAACACCAAGATGGGCAAATTCGCCACTGACACCCTGTGCTCTTCACAGATGAAAGCAGGTTCACACTGAGCACATGTGACAGACATGACAGAGTCTGGAGACACCGTGGAGAACGTTCTGCTGCCTGCAACATCCTCCAACATTACTTTTTGCGGTGGGTCAGTCATGGTGTGGGGTGGCACTTCTTTGGGGGGCCGCACAGCCCTCCATGTGCTCGCCAGAGGTAGCCTGACTGCCATGAGATCCTCAGACCCCTTGTGAGACCATATGCTGGTGCGGTTGGCCCTGGGTTTCTCCTAATGCAAGACAATGCTAGACCTCATGTGGCTGGAGTGTGTCAGCAGTTCGTGCAAGAGGAAGGCATTGATGCTATGGACTGGCCCACCCATTCCCCAGACCTGAATCCAATTGAGCACATCTGGGACATCATGTCTCGATCCATCCACCAACGACATGGTGCACCACAGACTGTCCAGGAGTTGGCGGATGCTTTAGTCCAGGTCTGGGAGGAGATCCCTCAGGAGACCATCCGCCACCTCATCAGGAGCATGCCCAGGCGTTGTAGGGAGGTCATACAGGCACGTGGAGGCCACACACACTACTGAGCCTCATTTTGACTTGTTTTAAGAACATTACATCAAAGTTGGATCAGCCTGTAGTGTGGTTTTCCACTTTAATTTTGAGTGTGACTGCAAATCCAGACCTCCAATGGGTTGATAAATTTGATTTCCATTGATAATGTGTGTGATTGTTGTCAGCACATTCAACTATGTAAAGAAAAAAAGTATTTAATAATATTTCATTCAGATCTAGGATGTGTTATTTTAGTATTCCCTTTATTTTTTTGAGCAGTATAGACACACACACACACACACACAGTGGGGCAAAAAAGTATTTAGTCAGCCACCAATTGTGCAAGTTCTACACTTAAAAAGATGTGGCCTGTAATTTTCATCATAGGTACACTTCAACTATGACAGACAAAATGAGAAGAAAAAAGAACCCAGAAAATCGCATTGTAGGATTTTTAATTAATTTATTTGCAAATTATGGTGGAAAATAAGTATTTGGTCACCTACAAACAAGCAGGATTTCTGGCTCTCACAGACCTGTAAATTCTTCTTTAAGAGGTTCCTCGGTCCTCCACTCATTACCTGTATTAATGGCACCTGTTTGAACTTGTTATCAGTATAAAAGACCTGTCCACAACCTCACAGTCACACTCCAAACTCCACTATGGCCAAGACCAAAGAGCTGTCAAAGGACACCAGAAACAAAATTGTAGACCTGCACCAGGCTGGGAAGACTGAATCTGCAATAGGTAAGCAGCTTGGTTTGAAGAAATCAACTGTGGGAGCAATTATTAGGAAATGGAAGACATACAAGATCACTGATAATCTCCCTCGATCTGGGGCTCCACGCAAGATCTCACCCCGTGGGGTCAAAATGATCACAAGAACGGTGAGCAAAAATCCCAGAACCACACAGGGGGACCTAGTGAATGACCTGCAGAGAGCCGGGACCAAAGTAACAAAGCCTACCATCAGTAACACACTACGCCGCCAGGGACTCAAATCCTGCAGTGCCAGATGTGTCCCCCTGCTTAAGCCAGTACATGTCCAGGCCCGTCTGAAGTTTGCTCGAGAGCATTTGGATGATCCAGAAGAAGATTGTGATTATGTCATATGGTCAGATGAAACCAAAATATAACTTTTTGGTAAAAACTCAACTCGTCATGTTTGGAGGACAAAAAAAATGCTGAGTTGCATCCAAAGAACACCATACCTACTGTGAAGCATGGGGGTGGAAACCTCATGCTTTGGGGCTGTTTTTCTGCAAAGGGAACAGGACAGATCTGTGTAAAGGAAAGAATGAATGGGGCCATGTATCGTGAGATTTTGAGTGAAAATCTCCTTCCATCAGCAAGGGCATTGAAGATGAGACGTGGCTGGGTCTTTCAGCATGACAATGATCCCAAACACACTGCCCAGGCAACAAATGAGTGCCTTCGTAAGAAGCATTTCAAGGTCCTGGAGTGGCCTAGCCAGTCTCCAGATCTCAACCCCATAGAAAATATTTGGAGGGAGTTGAAAGTCTGTGTTGCCCAGCAACAGCCCCAAAACATCACTGCTCTAGAGGAGATCTGCATGGTGGAATGGGCCAAAATAACAGCAACAGTGTGTGAAAACCTTGTGAAGACTTCCAGAAAACATTTGACCTCTGTCATTGCCAACAAAGGGTATATAAAAGTATTGAGAAACTTGTTATTGACCAAATACTTATTTTCCACCATATTTTGCAAATAAATTCATTAAAAATCCTACAAAGTAATTTTCTGGATTTTTTTTCTCATTTTGTCTGTCATAGTTGAAGTGTACCTATGATGAAAATTCCAGGCCTCATCTTTTTAAAAGTGGGAGAACTTGCACAATTGGTGGCTGGCGAAATACTTTTTTGCCCCACTGTACATATTATCAAAATAAATAAACCACAAAAGAAAAATCACTGATATTTAATATCCTATCCTGGATCAACATTAGACTGCACAACATTTCAATCTTAGAGAATTCCTGTATATGGTGTATTCCTGCTCATTTGAAAAGGTATGAGAATACAAACTCTGGAAAGATCCAGACACAGATAGAACAATGCGCCAGATACTTCACCGACTGTATAAATGTGAAGCATCCACTTGGCGTTTCCAGTGAGAGGAAGCCCAGTAGCTGGAGAAGATGGATTTTGGCCGAGATCCTTTTAATTGATGAAACATTTGATCTCAATACAGTTCTGTTCCCAAAACCTGAACCTGTTATGAACAGTGGACTAAGTTTCCTAGAATTTACCCTTTGCTAAAGTTTTTTTTAAAATGGCACTGTTTAGGAGTGCAAAAGCTAATTGAGTTATTGCACACGCACTTCACAGAGTAGGTGTTCCCAAGCAGAAATATGCAAATGTATGCTAGAACGCACCAAAAGGATCTCGCTTGCTTGTAACTGGCTCTGCACACCTCCTTTCTTGTTCTGCACACCTCCTTTCTTGTTCTGCCCACCTCCTTTCTTGTTCTGCCCATTATGACTTTTTGTTCCGATTTGAAACGACAGGTTGTGGTCTCTTTAGTTATAAAAAGAAAAATCAAACATTCAGTACTTTGAGGTCATCTTCGCAAGATGACCCTGAGAGTGTGTGACGATATATTCAAGGGATGGATAAACCTTGACACAAGACAGTTGGTACAAAGACATGTGAATACGCAAGTTCCCAATACAAAGACAAGTGCAAGTCAGAATTGGTCTAGATTTTATCACCACTTTAGCCGTTTCTCTTTTCCTTTCCTTCTCTCCCTCTAGTGGCAACCCAGTCATATCATGGTAATTAAAAAAGACATACTAAAATACAGGCACGGATCAGGCCAACTTTAGTGGAAAAAGGGGAGAGTTAGGTATGGCTGGGGATGGGGTGTGCCAGGCTGGGTTGGTGTTAAGGTATTAAAGAGGTCAGGTAGGGTGAGGTTTCTGCCTGGAACACTGACTGACATACAGACAGCCCATTTCTGAACTTTGTCATTAATTGGTCTTTTGACCAATCACATCAGATCGTTTCCCACCAGATCTTTTTCAGAGCTGATCTGATTGGTCAAAAGACCAATTCGTGAAAAGAAATTCAGAATTGGGCTGCCTGTGTAAACGCAGCCTAAGGGACTCACAAAAGGTGAGCTGCAGATCTCCCACCCCTCACACACAGACTGTTGGTATAATATATTACTCTGTGCACCTGTGTTATCGGGCCTATCTCTGGCCTATCTCTGGCCATAGTGTCCGTTGAAGGTGTTGCCCCCCTGAGGTGCAATATTGATGGAGTCCAGTAGAGGGCGTAGCGCCTGGCCGAAAGGCCTGTGGGTGAGAGTGGAACACCACAAATTAGAATCTGATCAACGGGGAGTAACATGATGAACAACATACACAGCGACTTGTGCTTAGAACAAGCTGTCCTGATTTATAGCACATACATATATACACACACACACAGTTGAAGTCGGAAGTTTACATACACCTTAGCAAATACATTTAAACTCAGTTTCACAATTCCTGACATTTAATCCTAGTAAAAATTCCCTGCCTTTGGTCAGTTAGGATCACCACTTTATTTTAAGAATGAAATGTCAGAATAATAGTAGAGATAATGATTTCAGCTTTTATTTCTTTCATCACATAACCAATTGGGTTAGAAGTTTACATACACTCAACTAGTATTTGGTAGCATTGCCTTTAAATTGTTTAACTTGGGTCAAATGTTTCAGGTATCCTTCCCAAGCTTCTCACAATAAGTTGGGTGAATTTTGGCCCATTCCTCCTGACAGAGCTGGTGTAATTGAGTCAGGTTTGTAGGCCTCCTTGCTTGCACGCGATTCTTCAGTTCTGCCCACAAATTTTCTATAGGATTGAGGTCAAGGCTTCGTGATGGCCACTCCAATACCTTGACTTTGTTGTCCTTAAGCCATTTTGCCACAACTTTGGAAGTATGCTTGGGGTCATTGTCCATTTGGAAGACCCATTTGCGACCAAGCTTTAACTTCCTGACTGATGTCTTGAGATGTTGCTTTAATATATCCACAATTTCTGCCTCATGATGCCATCTATTTTGTGAAGTGCACCAGTCCCTCCTGCAGCAAAGCACCCCAAAAACATGATTCTGCTGCCCCGGTGCTTCACGGTTGGGATGGTGTTCTTCGGCTTGCAAGCCAAGCCCCCCTTTCCTCCAAACAATGATTATGGCCAAACAGTTCCATTTTTGTTTCATCAGACCAGAGGACATTTCTACAAAAAGTATGATCTTTGTCCCCATGTGCAGTTGCAAACCGTAGTCTGTATTTTTTTATGGCGGTTTTGGAGCAATGGCTTTTTTTGCTGAGCTGCCTTTCAGGTTATGGTGATATAGGACTCATTTTACTGTGGACATGGATCCTTTTGTACCCGTTTCCTCAAGCATCTTCACAAGGTCCTTTGCTGTTGTTCTGGGATTGATTTTCACTTTTCGCACCAAATTATGTTCATCTCTAGGAGACAGAACACGTCTCCTTCCTGAGGGGTATGACGGCTGCGTGGTCCCATGGTGTTTATACTTGCATACTATTGTTTGTACAGATGAACGTGGTACCTTCAGGCATTTGGAAATTGCTTCCATAGATGAATCAGACTTGTGAAGGTCTACAAAAACATTTTCTGAGGACTTGGCTGACTTCTTTTGATTTTCCCTTGATGTCAAGCAAAGAGGCACTGAGTTTGAAGGTAGGCCTTGAAATACATCCACAGGTACACCTCCAATTGACTCAAATTATGTCAATTAGCCTATCAGAAGCTAAAGCCATGACACCATTTTCTGAATTTTCCAAGCTGTTTAAAGGCACAGTCAACTTAGTGTATGTAAACTTCTGACCCACTGGAATTGTGATAGTGAATTCTAAGTAAAATAATCTGTCTGTAAACAATTGTCGGAAAAATGACATGTCATGCACAAAGTAGATGTCCTAACCGACTTGCCAAAACTATAGTTTAACAAGAAATTTGTGGAGTGGTTGAAAAACGAGTTTAGTGACCCCAACCTATGTAAGTAAACTTCCAACTTCAACTGTGTGTGTTATATATATATATATAGCTTCTACACGTGAACGGAGACTTGTCCTCCTTACATGTTTCTCTTTATTCAGACAGTATTGAAAGTAGATTTAGGGTTACAGGTAGAGGAGAGACAGCATGAAAGTGTCAGAGGTGGAATTGTTACCCATGTCACTCATGAACAATATGTGCTCGACTATCACTGTGCCATGCTTCCGCACTACACTCTAAATGTCTGACAACAGGTTCTTGATGTTATAGAGACAGGAGGGGAGAAAGGGGAAACTCACGTGGAGAGCACTTCAGCCGGCAGGTCTGTGATGTGGCCGGGGATTTTGCTGCCAGTGAGGAACTGGGCCACTTCGTTACTGAACGTGTTACAGTTCCACTCAAACAGATGGTATTGGTTCCCCCTACAGATAAAGAAGATGTGAGTCAAAGATAGGAACAGAGTAAAGATAGAAGGGAGAAAGAGAGGGAGAGAGACAGCACATCGCCATTACGTGTGGAGTTGAGATCCACCAGGTGCCACAGCCTCACCTGTACGTGGACTCTCCCAGTGAAGACAGGTACTCCATAAAGATCTCCTCAGTCACCTCTGTGGTGCCCAAGTCTATTATGGAGTTGGGTTGTCCCAGGGATGTTCCTCCCTAAAAACACACAAATACAAACAGCTTGTCAGTTGTACAACCGAATGCATTTAACCCAACCCCTCTGAATCATAGAGGTGCGGAGGGGTGCCTTAAATTGACCAGGGAGCAGGTGTTGTTGGAGGTTTAACTGCTTTGCAGAACGGCACATTTTTCAACCTTCCCGGCTTGGGAATTCAAACCAGCAACCTGTTGGTTACTGGCCCAACACTCTCAACCGCTAGGCTACCTGCCACCTGCTTGCTCAGTTGTCCTCCAATAGCCCATATGCAGCCCCAGGATAAGTTTTGTATCACAACTAACAAGATCTATGCTTGGGGTAACTAACTTAAGACTTATGTACACCAATAAGAAAGATGTTCAGGTCTAGTTTATGTTAGGAAGGAATAGAATAAAACGTTGTCTTACAGGTGGGCAGTTTGTGATGCCATCTCCCCCATAGAAAAACTCCTCTCCATGTACAACAATAGCAGTGTGCCTAAGTGAGAGGGAAAAGGCTACAGTTTATTTCACATAAAGACGGACTCCCAATGAACAGACTTAAAAACACTGGGCGAAAATATAAATATGAAAGGTGTACATAACGTGACCTTTGTCCTCACTAAAATAAGGATTTCAATCATTAAAAAAAAATCATAATTGACTCACCATATTCCATCAAGCTGTATACCTGTGAATAGAACAGAATAGTTGATAACGTTATACATTAAGTTTACAATTTGTAGCGAACTTGCTTCATAAGATACAGAAATTGATTCTAAATTCAGCGCATAGGCCTAAAATGCATCCTCAGCCTCTGCTCATCAATCCAAACTCTACATTAGCGGGTAAAACAACTTAAATTCCAAGCAAAACTAGTTAGCTAACTAACGCGTTAGTAACTTACCTAGCATGAGGGGGCTCAGCTGGCGAGCCATTCCTTTAGATATGTCGTAAACGTACAGTTTCACAGCGTACGAAGTGTTATTTGGATCCATAATTCAGCTTGGTGGTGTAAAATTAGGTTGAGTGCTGTGTTGTCTTCAATGTGTACGAACTAACGTTAGCTAGCTAGTGTGATCTCGCGAGCTAGCTATCCGACGAGCTAACGTAGTGTTAAGTTACTATTGTTCGTTCTGGTTCCGCAAATAGAAAAACACAAATAGTCCGAAATGCCTTACGTTGGGCAAAATAAAAAGGCATATAGTAGCTAAGCTTAATTGCAACGAATATCTAATAATTTAGGCAGAGTCACAACCGTACGAAGCTCTTAGCTAACATGCTAGTCAGCTGTTGCTGTGTCACTGTGACTTAAAAAAATATATATCTGTCAAAAATGCCCATACATACATACGGCTTAAAAAAAACAGCCAATGAATGGATAGAGTGAGACTGGGACACCTGAGTGAAGCTAGCAACAATAAGAATTTGCCACAATTGTGGAATTGTGGGTTTGCATTCAAAATAAAAGTCACCCATTGCAACATGCAAACGGATACAAATAGTGGAATAATGCCATATTTGGACTAGATCATCCTAAACAAGTTTGGAATATTGATATATAAATTCAAAAAATGACAATAAGTAGTAAATTTGATGCCAAAAAGTTTTTAAAAAGTGTTTCAGCATATTGTGTTTGATTTGGTCCTAAACGATATCTTAACCGCCATCTATAAGAAACAATACTGTGCAGCCGTATTCATTGATCTGGCCAAGGCTTTTGACTCTGTCAATCCCCACATCCTCATCGGCAGACTCAATAGCCTTGGTTTCTCGCCTGGTTCACCAACTACTTCTCAGATAGAGTTCAGTGTGTCAAATCGCAGGGCCTGTTGTCCAGGCCTCTGGCAGTCTCTATGGGGGTGCCACAGGGTTCAATTCTTGGGCCGACTCTCTTCTCTGTATACATCAATGATGTCGCTCTTGCTGCTGGTGAGTCTCTGATCCACCTCTACGCAGACGACACCATTTTGTATACTTCTTTTCTTAGGCAATTAAGCTAAGGCAAGGGCTGTTTCCTCGTCTCTGCTGCTGCTGCCTCCACCGCATTGTTGCCTCCCTGCACCTGCCCGCTCATCCAGCATGACTTCTCTGGACGGTTCTGACTTAGAATATGTGGACAACTACAAATACCTAGTTGTCTGGTTAGACTGTAAACTCTCCTTCCAGACTCACATTAAGCATCTCCAATCCAAAATTAAATCTAGAATTGGCTTCCTATTTCGCAACAAAGCCTCCTTCACTCATGCTGCCAAACATACCCTCGTAAAACTGACCATCCTACCGATCCTCGACTTCGGCGATGTCATTTACAAAATAGCCTCCAATACCCTACTCAATAAATTGGATGCAGTCTATCACAATGCCATCCGTTTTGTCACCAAAGCCCCATATACTACTCACCACTGTGACCTGTACGCTCTCGTTAGCTGGCCCTCGCTTCATACTCGTCACCAAACCCACTGGCTCCAGGTCATCTACAAGACCCTGCTTGGTAAATTCCCCCTTATCTCAGCTCGCTGGTCACCATAGCAGCACCCATCTGTAGCACGCGCTCCAGCAGGTATATCTCTCTGGTCACCCCCAAAACGAATTCCTCCTTTGGCCGCCTCTCCTTCCAGTTCTCTGCTGCCAATGACTGGAACGAACTACAAAAATCTCTGAAACTGGAAACACTAATCTCCCTCACCAGCTTTAAGCACCAGCTGTCAGAGCAGCTCACAGATTACTGCACCTGTACATATCCCATCTATAATTTAGCCCAAACAACTAACTTTTCCTCAACTGTATTTATTTATTATTTAGCTCCTTTGCACCCCATTATTTCTATTTCTACTTTGCACATTCTTCCACTGCAAATCTACCATTCCAGTGTTTTACTTGCTATATTGTATTTACTTCGCCACCATGGCCTTTTTTTGCCTTTACCTCCCTTATCTCACCTCATTTGCTCACATTGTATATCAACTTATTTTTCTACTGTATTATTGACTGTATGTTTGTTTTACACCATGTGTCGAACTGCTTTGCTTTATCTTGGCCAGGTCGGAATTGTAAATGAGAACTTGCTCTCAACTTGCCTACCTGGTTAAATAAAGGTGAAAAAAAAAATAATAATGTGATTTGATAGTGCTTATTATAAGTATGCCCCCAATGCAATACGGAAGTCTAATTACATCCACAGTGCAATTTCAACTGATTCTTTACTTTTTTTGTGTCAAATTAACTACTTATTGTCTTTTTTTGAATGTATATAAAAACATCCAACCTTGTTTGGCATCTAGTCCAAATAGGTATTATTCCACTATTTGTATTCATTTGCATGTTTCAATGGGGAATCTTATTTTGAAGGGAAACTGCAAATTCCACAATCCTTATTGTGGCTAGCTTCAAACAGTTGACGGTGACGACCTACATCGTCAAAGCGTCTGATCAAATATTGTGAAATGTACGCAATAATCCGTAATAAAATTAAGAAATCTTGTGTTTGTGTAAGTGAGTTTACGATTGATATGAAAAATATTTTGCCGATATTTGTTTCATAAATCGTCTCAACCTCAATCGCACAGTAGATGGCACTATGCACATTTAGCTTTACATGAACCCACGAACATTTTCACCATAGAAAAAGTAATGCGCGTTCACGTCGCAACTGACGACGCAATTAAACACGACTACGGTCTGATATCAACATCTGCATCAAGACAAAACAAGGCTTGTAGCTAACTATTTCCAACGAAATCACATTTGTAACATCATACACTCGGCCATAAGGTATGCTTTCATTCGTCTGTATAGTTTAAATGAGAGTGCATTCTTATGTATGCTGATAAGTGGATGCTAAGATAACCATATACCGTTTAGAAACTGTGATTATATTATATTCAAAAAGTTGTCTGCAGCCTATTCCCCGACGCTCCCCCAAATGTTCTGTCTAAACGCAAATGCAGGTGTTGGATACAGTTTTGGAAACATTTGGAACTTAACCTGAATATAGGGGGGGTAATCAAATACAGAAGACTTACCTACCGCATGCAGTTTTGAAAGTTGCGCACGGCTGTATCTTTAAGAAACACCGGAAATGTGGAACGCATTGGTGTAATGGAGATATCGTAGCTGAGTGCACAGTAAAAGTGTGTGTTTTGTATTTTAAATATTATTTATCGCTTATATAAAAGTTACACTCCAAAGGTTTACAAAACCTTTTCGCAAGTGGCGTATATGCGTTTAGAGTTTCGGGAGTAAACAGAGCGCCGGGATTGTGGTTCACATGGGGAGGGAGAGTAGTTGTGGTCCATACTATCAGCTAAGAACCCAAAAGGGGGGCAACTGTATAGTGGGTATACCCTCCTTGAGTTCTCAAGAACTAACTAGCCACTTACCCAAAAGGCGACTTGAGTGCCACATGAAATTGAACCCGACATCATCTGGTATTACCTGATCAGAGTTTTATAACAACCACAGTTCTCTCACACGGTGTGTGTGTGTGCACGTATGCACGTATGCGTGTGTTTCCTTGTTATTTTAAGGGCAAGATTAGTGCATGCCTCAATGGCACAGTGGAACGACTACCACCATGAGGATGAAGATGTGGATGGAGAGGAAAGGGATGAGTCTGGAGGTAAGACCAACATTGATGGTGATTGAATGGATCAATACTGAATAGAATGGGGGTTGGCATATGTAATGTAATCCCTCTCCACAGTGGACTATAAGAGCACAGGCCGTGACAGCCTGGTGTTTCTGGTGGATGCTTCCAAGGAGATGTTCATCAAGGGGGAGGATGAAGAACCCTCGCCATTTGACATGACCATGCAGGTAGTCATTCTCTCTCACTGTCTCTAACTCCCTCTCTGGTTTCCCTTACCCTTTCCTGTCCTTTCTTCACCCCATCTCCTGCCTCTCTGTTTCTCTCCTTATCTCAGACATGATGAAAATGACTGAACTCTTAGCACCATGAGAAGTGACATGACTGATGGCCCTTTCCCACTCCTCTCTTGATCTCTGTGGTCCTACTTAACCCTCTGACAGTGTTTTATTGTATTGTGCTACTCTCCCTCCCCAGTGTGTCCGCAGCGTCTACACCAGTAAAATAATCAGCAGTGACAAGGACCTGGTGGCTCTAGTGTTCTATGGGACGGAACAGAGCAAGAACCCCAGGAACAGTTTCAAGCATGTCTATATCTACCACGACCTGGACTTACCTGGTATGTCCCCCTGGCCTGCAGTTTCAGTGTGTGTTTTGATCGAGTCTTGGATTCTTCTGGAACCCATTTTAACATTTGTTATTATTCTCTCTGTGTATCTCCAATCTGCTTATCTTTACCCTTCCTCCTCACCTATCTCTCTGTCTATCCTTTTCTTTTATCTCCTCCCATCTCTCTCTCCTCTAGGTGCCCGTCGGGTGCAGGATGTGGATGGGCTGCGTGGGGAGAAAGGTGCCCAGGTGGCAGGAGAGACAATGGGCAGTGGGAATACCAACCTGGGTGAGGCGCTGTGGTGCTGCTCCAACCTCTACAGTGACATCAAGCTTCGGCTCTCCCACAAACGCCTCATGATCTTCACCTGCCGAGACACACCACATGGGGGAGACAGCGAGCGCGACCGCCAGGCCCGCACAAAGGCTAGCGACCTCAAAGAGACCGGTGGGTCTGGAGAAAGGGGGAAGGCAGTTGTTAAAGAGATAGAACATACATAGTTGTATCTCTATGGCAGTAGGCCTCCTTGATGTAACAGGGTTGAAGGTGAAGGGCTTCTACACCTGCATTGCTTGCTGTTTGGGGTTTTAGGCTGGGTTTCTGTACAGCACTTTGAGATATCAGCTGATGTACGAAGGGCTATACAAATAAAATTTGATTGATTTGATTGAAGGGGTTTGAAAGGGGCTGGAAATACATCTTGGTCTTGCAAATGTTTAGCTTATCATAAACAATGTTGGATCAGTGAACTCTCTCTCTGTCACTCACAGGTGTGGTGATAGACCTTATGCATCTGATGAAGCCAGGTGGGTTCGACGTCTCGCTCTTCTTCTGTGACGTGGTGAGCCCCCCTGAGGACGAGGCTGAGCTGGGCCTGCAGATGGAGCCTTGTGGGAAATTGGAGGACCTCCAGAAGAGGGTCAGAGCCAAGGAGATGAAGAAGAGATCAGTCGCAAGGTACAGAGCACAGCCCAGCACTGTTTCCCTCATCATTGTATAGGTGTGGCACTTTTATTTTCAAGTTGTCTACTCCGCTAGCCAGCACCTTGCCTAAATAGGTGTGCGTTTCTTTTTCTTCTAGACTGTGTTGTTATAGGACATGTTTAGATGTTACAAATGTTTAACAAAACTGAATAGGGCCCTGGTTGCTGATGGCTCCTCTCTTGTCCTCTGTGTCAGGTTGAATCTGTGTCTGGGGGAAGGGATGAACGTGGCAGTGGGTGTGTACATCACGGCCCTACAGGCCAGGAAGCCTAACGCCATCAAGCTCTACAGAGACAACAACGAGCCCGTCCGCACCAAGACACGCCTCTACCACACACAGACGGGCAGTCTGCTGCTCCCCAGTGACACCAAGAGGGTTCAGGTAACTAAGTGGGAATCTCAAATCAAACCAAAGAAATATATATTTAAAGTGTATCACAGAAAGTATGGGCCTCCAGAGTGGCGCAGTGGTCTAAGGCACTGCATCGCAGTGCTAGCTAGCTGTGCCACTTGAGATCCTGGTTCAAGTCCAGGCTCTGTCGCAGCCGGCACCGCAACTGGGAGACCCATGGGGCGGTGCACAGTTGGCTCAGTGTCGTCCGGGTTAGGGGAGGATTTGGCTGGCAGGGATGTTCCTGTCCCATAGCGCTCCTTTGGCGGTCCGGGCACGCTGACACGGTAGCCAGGTGTACACATTGTTGCAGCTGGCTTCCGGGTTAAGCGTGCATTGTGTCAAGAAGCAGTGCGGCTTGGCTGGGTTGTTTCGGACGATGCACGGCTCTCAACCTTTGCCTCTCCCGAGTCCGTACGGGAGTTTCAGCGATGGGATGGGACTGTAACTACCAATCTTTGGATATCACGAAAAAGGGGTATAAAAAAAGAAAGTATGATTTCATATTTCTCATTCTGTTTGGTTAATTTCAGTCAAGATGTGATGTGTGTTGTCTGTATAGGTGTATGCAGGCAGGCAGATAGTGATGGAGAAAGACGAGGTGGATGTGATAAAGAAGTTTTCTGACCCGGGTCTGGAGCTGATTGGGTTCAAGCCCATGGAGCGTCTCAAACTGCACCACCACCTCAGATCTGCTGTCTTCATCTACCCAGAGGAGGAAATGGTCACAGGTGTGTGTGAACCTGTCACTATGATGGGAAGAGAAACGGTGACAGTTGAAAACATAACTACAAGTGAAACTGTAATCTGGGAAACGTCAGCCCATGTTCGTCCTCCAAGTTCCATTTTTAATTCCAACTTTAACCCCTTTCTCACCATGTCCTGTTTTTCCATCCCAGGGAGTGCCTGTGTGTTCACAGCGTTGCTGCGCAGGTGTAGTGTGAGGAAAGTGTTTGCTCTGTGTAAATATACACGGATTCGTAACTCTCCACCGCGCTTCTTAGCGCTGGTGCCCCAAAGAGAGGAGGTGGATGATGGCCAGGCCCAGATTGCGGCTCCAGGTACTGTCATTGGGTCCCACTGCAGCTGTGGTCTTGCACAAATACCACACAATTAAAATACTTTTAAACGTTCAGACTAATTGTAATGACGTGTGTGTTTGCCTCAGGCTTCCATGGCATCTTCCTGCCCTACGCGGATGACATCCGTACCCTGGACACTCCTCAGCTTCCCACGGCCTCCAAGTCTCAGGTGGACAAGATGAAGGAGATAGTACACAAGCTGCGCTTCAAATACAGGTACGGCCCTTTTATTACAGTGAATACTAAACATTATTATTTCATACCAGGATTCACATTTTGAAAAGAGTTCAAGCATAAAACATTACAGTGAAAGCATAGCAGAAAACAAGGGGAACACTATTGTAAACATCCTAGAATTATTCTTGAGATTCCCATTCCTATATTGTCTGTGTTGCTCTTCCTGTGTTCCAGGAGTGATGCATTTGAGAACCCAGTCCTCCAGCAGCACTACAGGAACCTGGAAGCCTTGGCTTTAGATCTCATGGCCCCGGAGCACATAGAGGATCTTACCAGTAAGATGAATACACACACACCATATGCTCCTGATTGGCCCACATGCTTCTTTTTTAGCAGTGCTCAAGCTCGCTATTTCTTGTCCATTTCTTTCTGTTCAATCTCTCCGTATCTTTCTCTCTCTCTCCCTCTCTCAGTGCCCAATGTGAATATGATGGACCAGCGTCTTGGTTCCCTGGCTCAGGAGTTCAGAGATCTGGTGTACCCTGCTGACTACAACCCAGAGGGCAAGACTGCACCCAAACGCAAACCAGGTGAGTTCTGTATGAACTATATTGTGGTGTATGGTTTACTTGCTTTGTGTCCTGTAGGGGAGATTTTGGTCCGGCCCATGGGGTAAGAAAGAACAGAGTAGTAGCTGGCAGTCTCACTGTTGAAATACTGGTTGTTGTAACATCCTGGCCCTGTGTGTGTTCAGCTGAGGTGGCAGGCGGTACAGAAAAGAAGCCCAAGGTGGAGATGTCTGAGGACGAGCTGAGGGGTCACGTACAGAAAGGCAACCTGGGTAAGCTGACAGTGCCCGTGCTGAAGGACGCCTGTAAGCAGTTTGGGGTGAAGGTCACAGGGACCAAGAAACAGGAGCTAATAGACGCCCTGACTGCACAGCTCACCAAATGAGGCATAGATGTCAAAATATGTTGCTGTCGATATTCTGGTCAGATGCACTAGATCGCAGGATTATTGGTCTATCTTTGGGCTTCCATTTTAAGGTTTCTAATCTGAGATATATCACTGTACTTAAAATGGAAAGTTTCTCATTTGTGTTGCTAGAATAATATTGTTTCTTTACATGTTTTAAACTTTAATAAAAAATGAAAAGGAACCATTTATATAATTGTCTGTAATTGCTTCAAATTTTACTTGTCTGCAGTTTTTGAACATAAAGGTAACTGCCAAAGTAAAGGGAACATCAACATAGTGTCTTAATAGGGCGTTGGGCCGTCACGAGCTGCCAGAACAGCTTCAATGCGCCTTGGAACAGATTGTACAAGTGTCTGGAACACTTTTGGGGGGATGCGACTCCATGACAAATTCAATAATTTGGTGTTTTGTTGATGGTGGTAAACACTGTCTCAGGCTCCACTACAGAATATTCCATAAGTGTTTCATAAGGTTGACACTCACACACCCTTTAAACCCCCTATGTACCTTTTGAGACCCCTCTTTCAAAGTCACTAGCTAGGTTTCCATCCAATTGGCAACAGATTTTCAGGTGAATATTCTTAATTCGGCATAAAAACAATATGTGCATTTTCCATCAAATTGACTTGTTGCAGATAAAAGCCTGTGCTGATGGGTTAAAGTCCCATGTACTGAATACATGATTTTTTAAAAGAACAATACTGAACAAAAAATAAAAATGCAACAATTTTACTGAGTTACAGTTCATATAATGAAGTCAATAAAATTTCATTTGTAAATAAATTCATGATGCACTAATCTATGGATTTCACATGGCTGGGCAGGGGCACAGCCATGGGTGGGCCTGGGCCAGCCAATCAGAATGAGTTTTTCCCCACAAAAGGACTTCATTACAGACCAGAAATTCTCCTCCGTTTCATCAGCTGTCTAGATGGGCTATTCTAAAACTATGCTGGGTGTGGAGGTCCTGGCCTGGTGTGGTTACATGTGGTCTGTGGTTGTGAGGTCGGTTGGACTTACTGCCAAATTCTCTAAAACTATGTTGGAGGCGGCTTATGGTAGAGAAATTAACATTTACATTCTATGGAAACGGCTCTGGTGGACATTCCTGCAGTAAGCATGCCAGTTGCATGCTCCCTTAACTTGAGACATCTGTGGCATTGTGTTGTGTGATAAAACTGCACATTTTAGTGGTATTTTATTGTCCCCAGCACAAGGTGCCCCTGTGTAATGATCATGCTATTTAATCAACTTCTTGATATGGCACACCTGTCAGGTGTCATCATCTTAGCATAGCAGAAATGCTCACTACCAGGGATTCAAACACATTTGTGCATACCATTTTTGAGGAACTTTTTGTGAGTGTGGAACATTACTAAGATTGCTTTATTTCAGCTCATGAAACATGGGACCAACACTTTACATGTTGTAGTTATATTTTAGTTCAGTGAGTGTAAGAACCATCATTTCGAAGTAAACTTTGAGTCATGGGATGATATGTTGTGTAGTCCTCCCACTATGACTCGGGAAAGCATGCAGTTTATTAAGCTACAGATTAAATAAATTATTATAAACTACAGAAGGTGGTGAATGTGCATGTGGTGATTTTTTTTATTTTTTATTTCACCTTTATTTAACCAGGTAGGCTAGTTGAGAACAAGTTCTCATTTGCAACTGCGACCTGGCCAAGATAAAGCATAGCAGTGTGAACAGACAACACAGAGTTACACATGGAGTAAACAATTAGCAAGTCAATAACACAGTAGAAAAAATGGGCAGTCTATATACAATGTGTGCAAAAGGCATGAGGAAGTAGGCGAATAATACAATTTTGCAGATTAACACTGGAGTGATAAATGATCAGATGGTCATGTACAGGTAGAGATATTGGTGTGCAAAAGAGCAGAAAAGTAAATAAAAACAGTATAAAAACAGTATGGGAATGAGGTAGGTGAAAATGGGTGAGCTATTTACCTATAGACTATGTACAGCTGCAGCGATCAGTTGGTGAGGGAGATAAAAGTCTCCAACTTCAGCGATTTTTGCAATTCGTTCCAGTCACAGGCAGCAGAGTACTGGAACGAAAGGCGGCCAAATGAGGTGTTGGCTTTAGGGATGATCAGTGAGATACACCTGCTGGAGCGCGTGCTACGGATGGGTGTTGCCATCGTGACCAGTGAACTGAGATAAGGCGGAGCTTTACCTAGCATGGACTTGTAGATGACCTGGAGCCAGTGGGTCTGGCGACGAATATGTAGTTAGGGCCAGCCGACTAGAGCATACAAGTCGCAGTGGTGGGTGGTATGAGGTGCTTTAGTGACAAAACGGATGGCACTGTGATAGACTGCATCCAGTTTGCTGAGTAGAGTGTTGGAAGCCATTTTGTAGATGACATCGCCAAAGTCGAGGATCGGTAGGATAGTCAGTTTTACTAGGGTAAGCTTGGCAGCGTGAGTGAAGGAGGCTTTGTTGCGGAATAGAAAGCCGACTCTTGATTTGATTTTCGATTGGAGATGTTTGATGTGAGTCTGGAAGGAGAGTTTGCAGTCTAGCCAGACACCTAGGTACTTATAGATGTCCACATATTCAAGGTCGGAACCATCCAGGGTGGTGATGCTAGTCGGGCATGCGGGTGCAGGCAGCGATCGGTTGAAAAGCATGCATTTGGTTTTACTCGCGTTTAAGAGCAGTTGGAGGCCACGGAAGGAGTGCTGTATGGCATTGAAGCTCGTTTGGAGGTTTGATAGCACAGTGTCCAATGACGGGCCGAAAGTATATAGAATGGTGTCGTCTGCGTAGAGGTGGATCAGGGAATCGCCCGCAGCAAGAGCAACATCATTGATATATACAGAGAAAAGAGTCGGCCCGAGAATTGAACCCTGTGATGAGCTTGATGCCTCTTCCCAATAAGTATCAAGGGTCTTATTCTGGTGACATGTTCAATGCTTGGCTGCCCTTTGACGAATACAAATATTCTTACTCATCCATTATATCAACACGTGTAGACTATAGCCTATACCCTCACTGTATCTGCAAATTGTTGGCTAGATTGCACATGCAAAGACCAGATTAAAATGTACGTGAAAAAGTAAATGTGTGTGCAATGTCATCACTGACTGATTTTTATCCACAAGTCAGTTTCAGTTTGGTGGGAAAAAGCGCATATATTTGTTAGAATATTTGCATTCAATTTGTCGACAACTGGAGGAAAACCTAGCTACTGAAGACTCTTCTTGCCATAGTAGCTAAAATAATGGGCATTTTTCTGCATGACCCTAAGCATGATGGGATGTTAATTGCTTAAGTAACTCATGAACCACACCTGTGTGGAAACACCTGCTTTTAATAATTTATATATCCTCATTTACTCAAGTGTTTCCTTTATTTTGGCAGTTACCTTTATTTCCCGTCCTACTTGTATGATTAGAAAAAAGGAGTGTCTCAGTGCCACACATACTGCATTATATCGCTCATTCAGCTACAATAAAGAACACCTTTGTTCCGACGACTCCTCAAAGTAACAAGTAACGAGAGATGGCGCTTTGGTTTTGGCCAGTAGCATACGGACCGGGTTTACCTGTTAATATGGACCAGTGCGACTGCAAACCGGACAGCGATTGTACCTCAACTTACTGTGGAGATGATAGCACTGGTAAGAAGGATATTCACATCCGATAAATTTAACTGTTATCCTATCCGTCCGAGATGTTAAAGTAACAAGTATCATACCGACATTTGCTCGGTCTGTGTAACATGCCGACCGGAGTTTTTTTTTAATAAATCTGTTTCAATCTCTGTAGAGCCCGTTGAATCCGAAATGTAGGCTACATATTATAAATATATACAATAACGTATTTAGACTAAAATCCATACAAAACACAAGTGTACCAAGCTGGTAAACCCACAGTTTATAAAAGTAAAACAAAAAATACCCCGTTTCAAAATGTATTGGGGTTAAAGGTTAAACTCTTGACAAGTAAAGAACATTGATCCGTCTCATGCTTCTCTAATCTTTCCCTGCAGGTCTGTGGTTGGACTTCAACAGTGTTTTGACAGGAGCTCTCACTGTGGTGGGATATCTCCTCTACAGATTCTCACAGGGTCAGGAGTCTTACACCACAACAGTACTATTTCAGCAAATGCCTTTTTGATATACATAATGTTGTCTTATCTATAAGATGATCCTCTCTTCCATCTGGGGACTGACTGTATGGTTTTAACATCAGCTGGTGTTGTGCATCTGATTGCTTTATAATCAATTTGTTATGCCACCGTAAATAGAATTTTGTTTGATATTGCGTGAGTTAATTTATCTCTTTGGTCCGCTGCAGCCCTCCCAGCTCTGATAAGATGGCCCATCCATCTCTTCTGCACACTCACTGGTATGTCATCATGCCTGGAGGTTGAACCTTGAACCCTATTGCATTATTCCGCCTGCATATCTTCATCTGAGCAACAGATTAAATTAAATGTCTTCTTGATTAAATCCTATTTTAAACTAAATATTATTCCCTCTGTTTTAGGTGTGTCCTCACTGTGGGGTTGGGTGAGCCACCTGATGGGAACTCTTCGTAGTACGTACTGTCACAATTCTTCCCTTTCCCTTATCAAAACCCACACTCAGGAAAATATTCATTAACATGTTTACTAAACTCATCGGAATTTAAATGTGCAGTAGATTCATTGATTGCCATCACAGGTTTTAGGTAATTATAGAATAATGTATGATGTGGTGAATGATTTGTTAATTCTGTCTTTGTGTCAGGCTTACGGTACTTACTGAAGTGGCTGTCACGTATTTGGAGGTTTATAGTTGGTAAGAGATTGCTAATACCCACCCACCTTATAAATGATCATGTCTTTGATTCATAACTCTAAAAGTGTTGATAATGTATTGATATGGTTTTGTTCGTCTATCAGCTTCATTCACAAAACTCAGCGGGTTCACTGTTATCATTCGAAACAACTCTGGTAAGGTTCTCCCTCTCTTTTCTCCCTTCTCTAGTTAATTGCACGTTCTGTTCCTTTATACAGTACCAGTCAAAAGTTTGGACACCTACTCATTCAAATGTTTTTTCTTTTTACTATTTTCTACATTGGGGTAGTAGTGAAGACATCAAACTATGAAATAACACATGGAATCATGTAGTAAACAAGTGTTAAACAAATCCAAATATATTTTAGATTCTTCAAAGTAGCCACCCTTTGCCTTGACAGCTTTGCAAATACTTGGTGTTCTCTCAACCTGCTTCACCTGGAATGCTTTTCCAACAGCCTTGAAGGAGTTCCCACATATGCTGAGCACTTGTTGGCTGCTCTTCCTTCATTCTGTGGTCCAACTCCTCCCAAACCATCTCAATTGGTTCAAGGTCGGGTAATTGTAGAGGCAAAGTCATCTGATGCAGCACTCCATCACTCTCCTTGGTTAAATAGCCCTTACACAGCCTGGATATGTGTTGGGTCATTGTCCTGTTGAAAAACAAATGATAGTCCCACTAAGCGCAAACCAGATGGGATGGCGTATAGCTGCAGAATGCTGTGGTCGCCATGCTGGTTAAGTGTGCCTTGAATTCTAAATAAATCACTGACAGTGTCACCAGCAAAGCACCATCATACCACCTCCATGCTTCCACCTCCACGCATGTGTGGGAACCACACATGCGGAGATCATCCGTTCACCTACTCTGCGTTTCACAAAGACATGGCAATTGGAACCAAAAATCTAAAATTTGGACTCATCAGACCAAAATACAGATTTCCACCAGTCTAATGTCCATTGCTCATTTTTCTTGGCCCAAGCAAGTCTCTTCTTATGGGTGTCCTTTAGTATTGGTTTCTTTGTAGCAAATAGACCATGAAGGCCTGATTCACGCAGTCTCGGCTGAACAGTTGATGTTGAGATGTCGTCTGGTATTTGAACTCTGAAGCATTAATTTGGCCTGCAATCTGAGGCTGGTAACTTTAATGAAATTATTTTCTGCAGCAGAGGTAACTCTGGGTCTTCCTTTCCTGTGGTGGTCCTCATGAGAGCCAGTTTCTTCATCCGCTCTTGATAGGTTTTTGCAAATGTTAAAAGTTCTTGAAATGTTCCGTATTGACTGACCTTCATGGCATAAAGTAATGATGGACTATCATTTCTCTTTGCTTAGTTGAACTACTGTTCTTGCCATAATATGGACTTGGTCTTTTACCAAAGAGGGCTGTCTTCTGAATACCACCCCTACCTTATCACAACACAACTGATTGGCGCAAATGCATTAAGAAGGAAAGAAATTCCACAAATTTGAACATTTCACACCTGTTAATTGAAATGTATTTCAGGTGACTACCTCATGAAGCTGGTTGAGAGAATGCCAAGAGTGTGCAAAGCTGTCAAGGCAAAGGGTGGCTACTTTGAAGAATATGAAATATATTTTTTGGTTACTACATTATTCCATATGTGTTATTTCATGGTTTTGATGTCTTCACTATTTATTTTATAATGTAGAAAATAGTAAAAATAAAGAACCCTTGACTGAGTAGGTGTCAACTTTTGACTGGTACTGTATGTGTAATTTAGTTTCCATACTGTTCCCCTCAGGTTCACTATCAAATGTGAAGCAATGTGTGGAATCTGTAAGCAAACTGAAAGAGGAAATTAGACATTTCTATTATGTTCCTTGCTGCGTCTGTATTCCTGCACAAAAAACATCCTATCAACTGTCCTTTAGTCTTGTGGGTTGTTTTCCTTAATTATAGAACAAGCACTTGATGAAATCATGACGCAAAACCCTCTCCATTCATTGAATTAACTGTTCCACTCATGTCTATTTATTTTCCAGGGGCTTCTAGTGACAGTCCCCCAGGCACAGAGCCTTCTCCCATCCCTATTTCCATAGAGCCTGGGCTGAGGCTCATCCTTACGGGGCCTCCCGGTGGAGGTCGGACCTCCCTTGCAGATGCCCTGGTTGGCTGCAGCCTCCCTCAGGTTGGGGGGTCCCTGGCGGCTGTGATGGAGTGTACCAAGCGGAGGGTGGTGGTGGACAGGAGAGAGCTGATCATAATAGACACCCCAGACCTCCTGGGTCCATCTCTGGGTGACAGTAAGAGAGCCTTGGAGACCCTCCGCAGCCTGCAGCTGGCCAGCCCAGGCCCACATGCCTTCCTGCTGGTGCTCCAGACCCCTGGCTCTGGAGATGGGGTGGACCAGGATGCTGCTAGTGCCACCAGGGCCCTCCTGGAGCTGGTCGGAGAGAGTGCCACAGGCCACATCCTCATTGTCCTCACCCATGCAGACTGTTTGGGTCCGGGCTCCACGCTAGCCCAGCTTCTGGAGGATGATGCTGGAGGCCTCAGAACTGCTCTGTATCTGTGTGGTCAGAGGGCTGAGCTTGTGGACAACAACCCAGACAAGCCGTTGCAGGAGAGGAGGGAGCTGGCGAGGGGGCTGCTGGAGAGGCTGGCAGAGATGAGGGCACTGAGGGGACACTACACCCACGAGCTGCAGAAAAGGGAGGACCAAGTCAGGGAGGAACTGCTGATGGACATGGCCTCTGTGTTGGCACGGAAACTCGGACAGGAGTATTGAGAGTTGAAGAGTAATACTTCATTTTTGGTACAGGTGCATTTTGTTGACTTATTTTTGTCATTCTTGGATTCTGGGTTTGTTATTGTCTTTGGGGAATTGATCCTCATGATGTCACTGTCTCTGCATTTATTATTGTTAAGTATGTCAGACTTAGCATGGGCTTGTTGGGTAAATTTTGTAAAATCAATATCATGTTCTTACAGTACTGCTGTTTTTGAACAGTATTTAATCCATGTCAATTTGCCTTCATGTACTCTACTTGTTTTCTTGCACACACTCTTGTCTGTCTACTACATTCCTCCCATGGTTTAAGTATTAAAGTTTCTTCCAAATTAGTGCAGTGACTCGGACTGTATTTCCTGCTAGTGTAACTGCAAGTCAAAAGAGCCCTTATAAACGTTCATTCAATTTGCGGATGTTTTAGCATAAAATAAATATTTGGTCTCAACCCATTTTTAGATAACTAAACTAACCCCTAGATTTAGTTTTTTTTTTTAAGTCTCGAGGGAGTGGAGGGACTACAGTTCGCAGATAAGTCTGCGCCAGTCCTATGACAAGCAAACAAGCTATTGACGTTTTGCGCATGCTCATATACGGCGCGACAAGGAAAAGGTGCTAAAGACAAAGGACTAAGCAACCCCAGGAAAAGAGGCGAAACAATTAATTTAACCAGGATTATGACAACCATACTACAGTATCGCATGAAGCGAAAGGTAAGTGGCAACAGAAATGTACTAAATATGAAGGGTTTCGCATCCATGTTTATGCTATCAAACAAATGGCACGTACAGCCAGCCATAGAAGGAACATCTAGTCTTTGCAGCTGCCTTCGTGTTCCACTGGATTTTAAATAGAGCGATGGATTTGAATATCAGGTAGATTTGACATATTTCGCTAATCTGTAAATATCACTTGTTTTACAGAATACTAAATAATACTAAGACACTCTTACGCCTGTTGTCTGGTTATATCAGTTTACTGTGATGCCACAAGCATGCCGCTCTTATCGAGTCAGCTGTTAGTATAAATGTTTACTCTGTGTCTTGTGTTTCGTCCTGTTAACCACTGCTGAAAAGACGCGTTAAAAAACAGTTATCCCTAAATTGTTATTTCTGCATGGCATTGATTTAGGTGAAAACCTCTAAACATGGATTTCTGCCTCTTCCTCCCTCAGCTGTTTTCTTAAGAAGTCGTCTGTCTACATGTCACAGAGCCTCCTGTATCAGGTCCCTCATCTTTTCCACTGGAGCAAACTCTGTGGTGGAGCCGTGGTCCTCTGGGCTCTCTAGAAATGGAAAGAACTCCTAAGCTCTCATGACACTTGAGGTGTTCATAAAAAAGTTACGATGACACATATCAGAATGGAGGAAGTTGAAAAAAGAGACACATACTCTTGCTTCTCTTGCTAATTTTTCCATAGATGATCCTTGTGGTTCATTCTAATTTTATACTGAAGCAACTGGAATATCAATGTCTATACACCCAACTTTTTGTTCACATTCAATTCGGGCCTCCTCACTCAACTTGAACACTGTTTGCCAGCAGTTTCTTTTCTTCCAATCGTCCCTTTTGAAACAGCAGGTGTAGTTGAAGTGACCTGGCCCCCCTGTGTCATCCAGTAGACCCACCTCCCCCTTCCCTTGTCACACGCTCGCCCCTACAGCAACTGAAAGGTTGCCATGACGATGCTAGTCGTGTCAGAGTAGCGACAGGGTGATGGGGAGTGCTCCATGTTCCGGGAAGGGGAGGGCAAGAGGGGGGCTGCAGGACCTGGGCTGTATGCCATGGAAGCTGAGCAAGCAGAAAGGGGTGGGGGGGGAGAGGTCAGACCTGGGAGAGCATGCTCTCTCCACCCCTCCGGCCACGCCTCCACCGCCCATCTACCACGAGAAGCAGCGGCGTGAGCTGTGTGCTCTGCACGCGCTCAATAACGTCTTCCAGGATGGGGCAGCTTTCAGCAGGGATACTCTCCAGGACATCTACCAGAGGTGGGTGGTTAAAGTTGTCCTCTAAGGGAGATATTTCTCTCCTCCATTCTCTATTTCTCATATTCCTTTCCTCTTTCACCCCCTCTCTCTTTTTCTCCCCCCTTCTGCATCTCTTTCTACCTTCTGCATCTCTCTCTCTACCTTTCTCAACCTTTTTCTCTCTTGTTTCTTCTGTCCTCATCGCTCTCTTGTGCCTCTCCACAGACTCTCTCCCGGCACTCTGGTAACCCCCCACAAGAAGAGCATGCTTGGAAATGGGAACTATGACGTGAATGTCATTATGGCCGCTCTGCAGATCCGAGGATACGAGGCTGTCTGGTGGGATAAAAGAAGGTATACCTCTGTTCTCATCAAAGCTATATGGCCTTCTTCCCTATCTAGTCAATTAACATTTTTATCCAAAACGATGTACGTGGCCCATGCAGAGGTTTTCAAATCCACAACAAGCACCATCTGAGCCATTGGAACCATAATGCTATGCTCATTTGTGTTCTCCATCTTGTTTACTCCTCTCCCTTTCTGGTGCGTGTGTTGTCTGCAACTATGTTAGTCGACTCAGCAGTGCTCAATTTAGTTCACTTCAATCACTGGCCGTACGCCAGCTATAGAGTGGAAAGAGGAAGACTTCCTTACATATCCTCTTCATTCTGAATCCCTGTCAGGCACATGGCAGCTACTCATGATTACCCAAACAGCTACCGAAACCGATTGCGACATAAGTAAGTGCATTCATAGGGGAGAGTGGCGTAAGTTAAGTCCTTTTTTACATTTAGCATCACTACGTCAAGGCAAATGTTCTTTCTAACAAAGATATCTACATATATTTCAGGATGTTGTGTATCCCTGGAAATAATCAGAATTCATGTAAACATTACAGTTTTGAAAACATAGCTAGGGGTAAGTGGGTGATGGGGCTGGTAGGTCAAAGTTGATTTCATGGAATGGGTGTGTGGTATATTTTACAGGAGGTTGGTGGCACCTTAATTGGGGAGAACGGGCTCATGGTAATGACTGGAGCGGAATCAGTGGAATGGTATCAAACATGGTTTCCAGGTGTGTGATGCCATTCAATTTGCTCCGTTCCGGCCATTATTATGAGCCGTTCTCCCCTCCGCAGCCCCCTTTGATATATTCAATATATTATAATGTACAAAATATTAGGAACACCTGATCTTTCCATGACAGACTGTCCAGGTGAAAACTTGATCCCTTACTGATGTCAGTTGTTAAATACACTTTCAATCATTGTAGATGAAGGGGAGGATTTGTAGATTTTTAAGCCTTGAGACAATTGAGACCTGGATTGTGTATGAGTGCCATTCAGAGGGTCAATGAGCAAGACAAAAGTTTAAAATGCCCTTGAACAGGGTATGGTAGAAGGTGCCAGGTGCACTGGTTTGAGTGCGTCAAGAATTGCAACGCTGTTGGGTTTTCACGCTCAACAGTTTCCCATGTGTATCAAGAATGGTTGACCACCCAAAGGACATCCAGCCAACTTGACAATGCTGTGGGAAGCATTGGAGCCAAAATGGGCCAGCATCCCTGTGGAGTGCTTTCGACACCTTGTAGAGTCCATGCCCTGACAAATTGAGGCTGTTCTGAGGGCTAAAGGGAGGGGTGCAACTCAATATTAGGAAGGTGTTCCTAATGTTTTGTACACTGTGTATATCTTGAATGTATTCCTACATTCAGATATAGATCTCTCCGTTCAATATGACTTACCCTTCCATTTCTTGACCAGTTGTCTGGGACAGGGATATTGTTCCATTTCTTGACAAGTTGTCTGGGACAGGGATGTTGTTCCATTTCTTGACAAGTTGTCTGGAACAGGGATATTGTTCCATTTCTTGACAAGTTGTCTGGAACAGGGATATTGTTCCATTTCTTGACAAGTTGTCTGGAACAGGGATATTGTTCCATTTCTTGACAAGTTGTCTGGGACAGGGATATTGTTCCATTTCTTGACAAGTTGTCTGGGACAGGGATATTGTTCCATTTCTTGACAAGTTGTCTGGAACAGGGATATTGTTCCATTTCTTGACCAGTTGTCTGGGACAGGGATATTGTTCCATTTCTTGACAAGTTGTCTGGAACAGGGATATTGTTCCATTTCTTGACCAGTTGTCTGGGACAGGGATATTGTTCCATTTCTTGACCAGTTGTCTGGGACAGGGATGTTGTTCCATTTCTTGACAAGTTGTCTGGAACAGGGATGTTGTTCCATTTCTTGACAAGTTGTCTGGGACAGGGATATTGTTCCATTTCTTGACAAGTTGTCTGGGACAGGGATATTGTTCCATTTCTTGACCAGTTGTCTGGGACAGGGATGTTGTTCCATTTCTTGACAAGTTGTCTGGGACAGGGATATTGTTCCATTTCTTGACAAGTTGTCTGGGACAGGGATATTGTTCCATTTCTTGACAAGTTGTCTGGGACAGGGATATTGTTCCATTTCTTGACAAGTTGTCTGGGACAGGGATATTGTTCCATTTCTTGACAAGTTGTCTGGGACAGGGATATTGTTCCATTTCTTGACAAGTTGTCTGGGACAGGGATATTGTTCCATTTCTTGACAAGTTGTCTGGGACAGGGATATTGTTCCATTTCTTGACAAGTTGTCTGGGACAGGGATATTGTTCCATTTCTTGACAAGTTGTCTGGGACAGGGATATTGTTCCATTTCTTGACAAGTTGTCTGGGACAGGGATATTGTTCCATTTCTTGACAAGTTGTCTGGGACAGGGATATTGTTCCATTTCTTGACAAGTTGTCTGGGACAGGGATATTGTTCCATTTCTTGACAAGTTGTCTGGGACAGGGATATTGTTCCATTTCTTGACCAGTTGTCTGGGACAGGGATATTGTTCCATTTCTTGACCAGTTGTCTGGGACAGGGATATTGTTCCATTTCTTGACAAGTTGTCTGGGACAGGGATATTGTTCCATTTCTTGACAAGTTGTCTGGGACAGGGATATTGTTCCATTTCTTGACCAGTTGTCTGGGACAGGGATGTTGTTCCATTTCTTGACAAGTTGTCTGGGACAGGGATATTGTTCCATTTCTTGACAAGTTGTCTGGGACAGGGATATTGTTCCATTTCTTGACAAGTTGTCTGGGACAGGGATATTGTTCCATTTCTTGACAAGTTGTCTGGGACAGGGATATTGTTCCATTTCTTGACAAGTTGTCTGGGACAGGGATATTGTTCCATTTCTTGACAAGTTGTCTGGGACAGGGATATTGTTCCATTTCTTGACAAGTTGTCTGGAACAGGGATATTGTTCCATTTCTTGACCAGTTGTCTGGAACAGGGATATTGTTCCATTTCTTGACCAGTTGTCTGGGACAGGGATATTGTTCCATTTCTTGACAAGTTGTCTGGGACAGGGATATTGTTCCATTTCTTGACAAGTTGTCTGGGACAGGGATATTGTTCCATTTCTTGACAAGTTGTCTGGAACAGGGATATTGTTCCATTTCTTGACCAGTTGTCTGGGACAGGGATATTGTTCCATTTCTTGACCAGTTGTCTGGGACAGGGATATTGTTCCATTTCTTGACAAGTTGTCTGGGACAGGGATATTGTTCCATTTCTTGACAAGTTGTCTGGGACAGGGATATTGTTCCATTTCTTGACAAGTTGTCTGGAACAGGGATATTGTTCCATTTCTTAACCAGTTGTCTGGGACAGGGATATTGTTCCATTTCTTGACCAGTTGTCTGGGACAGGGATGTTTTTTAAATGTGCCAATGTGTAGGAAAGTTCTCTGCATTAGAGGCTACTAAGCCCATGAAACTTGTTTCATCCCTTGCTGCTGCTCCAATGGACTTCTTCCCTTCTCTCACTTCCTTGGCTACTTCTTTCAAGAACCTTAAGAGGGGCTAGACCCCTGCTTGTTTCCCGTTTGTAAACACAGGCATGATGATCTTGAGTTCATAAGCATGACACATTGCAAATATACTATACTACTATGCATATTATGCATAGCACTGACTAAATGTAATCATCATTTCTTTGGGATATGGTGGCCAATTACTCAATTTATCCCAAGGCAAACATTTTGGCTATATTAGCCCACACAGCTACAAGGTTGCATGTTCATGCAATGTTAAGGACCTCATACTGTTGCTTATAGAGACCCCAACTGATGTATAGAAGTATCTACTTTGGTTTAAATACAAGTATCAAAGTCATTAGAATTTGTGAAAATATTTTCTTCGGACATAACTTGCTTATCACTTTTCCCATGTGGTTTATTCCTTCACAGATGCCGTGAAATTATGACCCCTTCATAAATATTTGGTCACATGATCAAGTTTATGTATAGATATCTAGAAACAACTTACCCCACAGACATCATCATGGATTTACAACATTACAGTAGCTACTGAAAATCCACTCATGGAAGTCTGTGATTGTGTAACCTTTATTTAACTAGGCAAGTCGGTTAAGAACAAATTCTTATTTACAATGACAGCCTACCCCGGCCAAACCCGGACGACGCTGGGCCAATTGTGCGCCACCCTATGGGACTCCCAATCATGGCCGAATATGATTCAGCCTGGATTCGAACCAGGGACTGTAGTGATGACTCTTGTACTGAGATGCAGTGCCTTAGACTGCTGTGCCACTCGGGAGCTCGTGATTGACTTGTATATTGTGTTCCTGCAGGGATGTGGGCAGTATTGAGCTATCCAACGTAATGGGCTTCATCTTGAACGTCCCGTCCAATCTGCGCTGGGGTCCGCTGCGCCTGCCACTCAAACGCCAGCACTGGATAGGGGTGCGGGAGGTGGGTGGAGTCTATTACAACCTCGACTCCAAACTACGTAGCCCACATACCATCGGAAACCCTGATGAGCTCAGGTAGTGTGTGTGTGTGTGTGTGTGTGTGTGTGTGTTATCCTGTCCAGTCAGTAGATTGAGTCCATCATTATTTGCTTTGTTCATTTTACATACATTGAGGAGCAGCCAAGAGAGAATGTAATTTGTATTGTCTCCACTAGGTGTTGCCACATAGTAATACAAAGTCAGTCTCATTCCCAAATAATAATCACTTCCACGGCCGCCATCCACAGTGATGATTGATCCTTTGTCTAACTTCTAATAAATAACAAGCTGACATCTTTATTTTCCTTCTGTTCTTTCGATTCCCTCCACACAACAGGAAGTTCCTGCGTTACCAGCTGAAAGGGAAAAATGGTGAGCTCCTATTGGTGGTGTCTGAGGAGGTGGAGGTCCACCAAACATGGAGGTCAGATGGCTGTTGATTGAATGTGCCCGGCAACCTTTTCTCTACCGGATTAGACTTTTCCCAGTTGTTGCTCAGGATAACATGGTCCAATCAGGAGACAGATTGAAGAGCAGGTGGGGTTGTGTTCAGCCAATAGCACAGATGCACACCGACCAGACATACTTTTTTTTCTCACACACCCATTGCTGGACTCTGGCTGATGAGACCTGAAGCGATGAAGGAAACAGATGAATACAGGGAGGTAATGAAGAAATCACACTACACAACATTATGTTCGGTGTTTGGGATTCTGTGTTTTTATATATATTGATAACTATTTATCTTTTTTTTGTATGTTTCCAGTTTCCAAGTGTGAGAGGCATGTGACTGTGTGTAATACTACCCATCTGTCACTCTTGCTCTTGCTAGCTCTCTCTCTTTCTGTGTCCTTGCTCTCTCTCTCTGTCCTTGCTCTCTCTCTCTGTCCTTGCTCTCTCTCTCTGTCCCCCCTCTCTCTCTCTGTCCCTCTCTCTCTCTCTCTCTCTCTCTCTCTCTCTCTCTCTCTCTCTCTCTCTCTCTCTCTCTCTCTCTCTCTCTCTCTCTCTCTGTCTCTCTGTCTCTCTGTCTCTCTCTGTCTCTGTCCCTCTCTCTCTCTGTCCCTGTCTCTCTGTCCCTCTCTCTCTCTCTCCTCTCTCTCTCTCTCTCTCTCTCTGTCCCTCTCTCTGTCTCTGTCCCTCTCTCTGTCTCTGTCCCTCTCTCTCTCTCTCTCTGTCCCTCTCTCTGTCTCTGTCCCTCTCTCTCTCTCTGTCCCTCTCTCTCTCTCTCTGTCCCTCTCTCCCTCTCTCTGTCCCTCTCTGTCTCTGTCCTCTCTCTCTCTCTCTCTGTCCCTCTCTCTCTCTCTCTGTCCCTCTCTCTCTCTCTCTGTCCCTCTCTCTCTGTCCCTCTCTCTCTCTCTCTGTCCCTCTCTCTCTCTCTCTCTCTCTCTCTCTCTCTCTCTCTCTCTCTCTCTCCTCTTTCTCTCTCTCTCTCTCTTCTCTCTCTCTCTCTCTCTCTCTCTGTCTTCTCTCTCTCTCTCTCTCTGTCTCTGTCTCTCTCTCTCTCTCTCTGTCCCTGTCTTTCTCTCTCTCTCTCTCTCTCTGTCCCTGTCTTTCTCTCTCTCTCTCTCTCTCTGTCCCTGTCTTTCTCTCCTCTCTTTCCCTGTCTTTCTCTCTCTCTCTCTCTCTGTCTGTCCCTCTCTCTCTCTCTGTCTGTCCCTCTCTCTCTCTCTGTCTGTCCCTCTCTCTCTCTCTCTCTCTCTCTCTCTCTCTCTCTCTCTCTCCCCCTCTCTCTCTCTCTCTGTCCCCCTCTCTCTCTCTCTCTCTGTCCCCCTCTCTCTCTCTCTCTGTCCCTCTCTCTCTCTCTCTCTCTCTCTCTCCTCTCTCTCTCTCTCTCTCTCTCTCTCTCTCTCTCTCTCTCTCTCTCTCTCTCTCTCTCTCTCTCTCTCTCTCTCTCTCTCTGTCCCTCTCTCTCTCTCTCTCTCTCTGTCCCTCTCTCTCTCTCTCTCTCTCTCTGTCCCCCTCTCTCTCTCTCTCTCTCTCTCTCTCTCTCTCTCTCTGCACCTCTCTCTCTGTCCCTCTGTTTCTCTCTCTCTCTGTCCCTCTCTCTCTCTCTCTCTCTGTCCCTCTCTCTCTCTCTCTCTCTGTCCCTCTCTCTCTCTCTCTCTCTCTCTGTCCCTCTCTCTCTCTCTCTCTCTCTCTCTGTCCCTCTCTCTCTCTCTCTCTCTCTGTCCCCCCTCTCTCTCTCTCTCTCTCTCTCTGTCCCCCTCTCTCTCTCTCTCTCTCTCTGTCCCCCTCTCTCTCTCTCTCTCTCTCTGTCCCCCTCTCTCTCTCTCTCTCTGTTCCCCCTCTCTCTCTCTCTCTCTCTGTCCCCCTCTCTCTCTCTCTCTCTCTCTCTGCCCCCCCTCTCTCTCTCTCTCTGTCCCCCTCTCTCTCTCTGCTCTCTCTCTCTCCCCCCCTCTCTCTCTGTCCCCCCCTCTCTCTCTGTCCCCCCCTCTCTCTGTCCCCCCTCTCTCTCTCTCTGTTCCCCCCTCTCTCTCTCTGTTCCCCCCTCTCTCTCTCTGTTCCCCCTCTCTCTCTCTGTTCCCCCTCTCTCTCTCTGTCTCTCTGTCTGTCCCTCTCTCTCTCTCTCTCTCTGTCCCTCTCTCTCTCTGTCCCTCTCTCTCTCTCTCTCTCTGTCTCTCTCTCTCTCTGCCCCCCTCTCTCTGCCCCCCTCTCTCTGTTCCCCCTCTCTCTGCCCCCCTCTCTCTGCCCCCCTCTCTCTCTCTCTGTCCCCCCTCTCTCTCTCTGTTCCCCCTCTCTCTCTCTGTTCCCCCTCTCTCTCTCTGTTCCCCCTCTCTCTCTCTGTTCCCCCTCTCTCTCTCTGTCTCTCTGTCTGTCCCTCTCTCTCTCTGTCTCTCTGTCTGTCCCTCTCTCTCTCTCTCTCTCTGTCCCTCTCTCTCTCTGTCTCTCTCTCTCTCTGCCCCCCTCTCTCTGCCCCCTCTCTCTGTTCCCCCTCTCTCTGTCCCCCCTCTCTCTGCCCCCCTCTCTCTGTCCCCCCTCTCTCTCCGTTCCCCCTCTCTCTCTCCGTTCCCCCTCTCTCTCTCTGTTCCCCCTCTCTCTCTCTGTTCCCCCTCTCTCTCTCTCTTCCCCCTCTCTCTCTCTGTTCCCCCTCTCTCTCTCTGTTCCCCCTCTCTCTCTCTGTGTCCCCCTCTCTCTCTCTGTTCTCCCCCCCTCTCTCTCTCTGTTCCCCCCTCTCTCTCTCTGTTCCCCCTCTCTCTCTCTCTGTTCCCCCTCTCTCTCTCTGTTCCCTCCTCTCTCTCTCTGTTCCCTCCTCTCTCTCTCTGTTCCCCCTCTCTCTCTGTCTGTCCCTCTCTCTCTCTGTCTGTCCCTCTCTCTCTCTGTCTGTCCCTCTCTCTCTCTCTCTCTCTCTCTCTCTCTCTCTCTGTCT